>NC_044030.1:66074867-66377898 GCF_900496995.4 Aquila chrysaetos chrysaetos
CCTAGAAATTAGTATGAAATCCTAGACTTACAGATTTAAAGTTCAGTTTTGCAATTGTACCAGGATGATTTCATCCAGTACTGAGCAACAGACATCTAATGAATAATCTTAAAGATGTGCAATTAAGCTTGTTTACTTTCTAAAGATCCACTTATTGGCACTGTATGTACTTGGGTTACTAGAACTAGAAAATAAATGTATGTCTGTGCCTGGTGTAGGTTTGTTGTCATTATTTCCTATTATTTCATTATCCAGCCATCAAATGACAGTTTTGGAGACTTTACCCACAAATATGCTTGCATTTCTTATGTACAGTTCTGCAGTATTTCAAATTCATCATAATCCTAAAGTATTGGCTTTAAACTGAAAGGGGGTAGGTTTACATTAGAAATAAGAAAGAAGTGTTTTATGATGAGTGTGGTGAGGCACTGGAAGAGGTTGCTCAGAGAGATTGTGGCTGCCCCATCCCTGGAAGTGTTCAAGGCCAGGTTGGATGGGACTTTGAGCAACCTGGTCTAGTGGAAGGTGCCCCTGCCCATGGCAGGGGGGTTGGAACTAGGTGATATTTAAGGTCCTGGTCAACCTAAACCATTCTATGATTCTAAAGAACCTACTAAGAATAACTCATGCCATTTGTCTCACCTGAGAGAAATGCACACTTCTGAAATGCCAAGGACACACTGAATAGCAAGTTCTTTGCTTGCCAGCCATGCAGTGCAGCAGGCTTAACCAGTGGTAAAAAGTCCTGGCTCAGTTGGCCAGGCCATGAAGTCTGTGTGTGATCATCCTGGTTATTGCTGTAGCCAAAGCTCAGATGTGAACATAATCAGTTCAAAAGTAGAAACTTACAAAAATACCGGCACCATCATATAAATATTTAATAGTAATTGTACTAAGTTTGTTGTGACTGCATTCTGCTATTTGCATTTCTGTCACGTTCCCTGCATTATTTTATTTTTCCTAACAATTTTTTGAACTTTGCACAGAAACAATTTAACGGTATCTCTACTGTCAAATCTGGGGAAGAAGTTTAAGCCCTCGAGATGTAGGTGGCAGGTCTTGTTACTCTTGTAACAGGGTCTCTCTACAGATGCCTAGGCCTAAAATGCAGATCCTCAAACCTTCTGTTCTCTCCTGGTATCTATGGAGGTATCTAAATTTCACAAGTGTCATTGTCTGTAAAACTGCTACTGCTGCATTGTACCATAAACAGGCACCACTGAAGAGTTGGGCTGTTAATGCTCTTCATGGCCAGATTTTCACGTGGAGCATTTCTCTGGTATCTTGCCCATGGGGATTAAACTAATAATCATTCTATGATTATGGACTGGTGAAGAAGTTCTTGTGCAGTAAGCCAGTGTGTGTACACATGCTGAATGTCAGCTTCTTTCTAAAAATTACAATGTGTATTCTTATGTTGCAGAAGAATTAAGGGAATTTCTTTCTCTCACTGAAGGTTCAACAGGATAAGGCTAAGTTACTCCAGACTCAGAATTTATCTAGAGTACATAATATCCTGCTATTTGAAACATTTGCTTAACTGCTATTCTTTGGTATCCCCTGAGGATATTGCTACTGAATTTGGTCTAATCGAAAACATAAGCAGAAAGTAATGGGGGACTCTAAGGACAGAGCACCAATTTTCTCCTCCTTTAGACACTTGATTATAGTAATTTCTACAGCTCCAGAAGAGAGATCCACGTCAGAATCCATGAAACGTGCATCACACGTTATGTAGAGCACTCCCTTGTGAACTGGAAGATGTATATTCAAGGCCCTCTCCCAAAGTGGGCAGGGGGTAAAGCTCAGCCCAGAGCATCTCCCAGACCTCTGGGAGCACTTAGACTTTTTAAATAATGAAGATAACTAGAAAAGACCATGGAGTCTTCCATTTGAGAGGAAGTATCATCCTTCATGTTAATCCAAAGTTCTGGAAAGGTTTTTCTGTCTGGGAGATGCATTGTCTTTCAAATTAACTCTAGCTTGACTATTTTTTTCTTGGGCATACAACTTGTGGTTAAGAAGGATTTTTCAATGCTGAAATTAAGGACCTTGAAGTCCTCTTGCAAATTAACACAGCATGCATTTTCTTGATACTCCTTCCTTCTTTGATAACAAGTAGGCAACTTGTGGTCCTCTTTTTGCTTTAATTTTGGTGATGGGTTTGATTTCTCATGGCTTCTGTGATTATTTTGGTATACCTTATACATGGAATTGTTTTCCCTTCCCAGAATCAAAACTCCAAAAGAAGCAGTCAGGACTTTTAACTAAGAAACACAGCAAAACCAAGTCCTCTATGTTTCTCAATTGCTCTCTTTCCTCTACCAGAAAAGAAAAGGGAGACAAATCCAATCAAATAAAAGGTGTTTTAGCCTTTACTGGGCTTGCAGACATAAAGCTTTAAATGTGTATTTTCTGTATCCAAAATCAAATGCTTGTCCTGGAGTTTGTCTTGAGCTAAGAGAAATCTTATCTGCAGTAGTGGAGATGATAAAAGTTAAGATATCATGAAGCCAGTGCTGTATCTGTGTAGCTGTATCTGTGAAAGCTGCTGTCCAGCTGGTTATAAAAAGGTAGGAAAATCCAAAATACTAGACTAGACTTTGGAAATAGACATAAATTTCTTCTTGGATTTCTCATTTGTGAGTTTGGGTTGGTTTTTTTCCTTTTTCTTTTGCACTTCAAATACTTTTTTTTTGCTGTAGCAAATGGATTACTGTGTATTCAGAAAACTGTATTTTAGCTACACTGTAAAGATTCTTCTGTTTCTCTTTTAGATCATATTAACTCCTCTTCCATAAGGAAGTTGTCTTCCATTGACAGACTGTAAACACAATAAAAAGTAAATTAAATTTGTTATGTAATAAAAATCTAGCATTTCTGTAAAAAATGATGTATATTTTTGAAATATTGAACAGCAGTTTAAACAAATTGATTTTTAACTCCAATCTCCTTCAATTAAATTCAGCCAGAGGAAGAAAAACACAAACCTGTATTTTGTACAACTTCTCAGTCTAATCTTGTAGAATAATAACCTTCCAAATTCAGGTTTGTGAAGCCTGAGCATAGCTCATTTTCAGTCACATCAAGTAATTTCAGAGTAACATGCTTCTCATTTTTGGTATAATTTAAATAAATGATGTAAGATCATCAGAAGATACATGTGTATCTTATTTTATGAAAGCCAAGATCCTTGTCACTACTATTTTTATGTTTCAAGTTCACAAACTAGGGATTAGCTATTTGACCTTGAGAGTCATTGGCATATGACAGGAATATAAAACAGGAGATTTCTCTGGACCAAACATGTCCAAGAGTCTGTCTAGTGTACAAGGTCCCCTATTTATTTTACTATTAGACAAAATAGTATTAAAATCATAGCCAACAAGGTTGTTCTCTCAATTTATTTTTAGATTTGTCAGCTTTGACTTTACTCCATCGCTTCTGTGGCAAAATCCTACACAGATATGGGGTTAAAAATTATCACACTTAAAGGTTTTATTTCTAGTTTTTTACAAATCTCCTAATGTGTTCCCAGCTCTCACCTGTATGAAGAATTCATACTTGCAGACATCTGCCTTAAGTGGTACAACTGTTAGCCTTGCATAGCAAGTTTTAAGGGTTTGTCACTTGGATCACACAGCTCTCTCTAAACAGTCATTTTTATGCAGTGTGTTATATGTTTTGACATGGAGCCAAATTCTAAGTTCGAGTGCCTCGCTACCACTTCAGTCTGGACCTGTTCCTCTGGAAGTGCCCTGAAGTGAATAGCATAAATTTGAGTAGCTTGGGGTGCAGGGATTAATTTTTAATAAACTTGAACTATAAAAAATAAGTAATATATGCACTAGCAAATGTGCACAGAATGAGGGAAATTATGATGGATTTTAGAAAAGCATAGAATGTGAAGAAATTATAGTACTGTGAGGCACAGGTGAATGTTAGTGCTGCCTGTAAAAGAAACAAAAAGCAACATACAGAAGGGGACACTGAGTGGCTCTGTAAAGTCATAATGTGAACCCATGGCATAGGTGGAAGATGGAAAGTAAACAATTACTGATGCCTTATAGTAGTTAAAACATTCTAAAGGGGACAGCATATGCTGACTTTTATACAGACAATATGCTATTTTTAAATTAAGGTATCAAATATGAGTTTTGTGTGCTAGAACTGTATCAGTAAATTCTAACAGATGTAGTTATAGAAAGAAAAGAAAAGGTGGCTGTGTATTCTGAAATGCTGTTATTGCTATCCTTTATTCAAATGAGTAGATGATGAGATGGGGAAAGTGTGAACACTTCCAGAAAAAGATTTCAAAAGTTGTATAAGTAATACTCCATCTCTGCTGTGGTATTCTATCAAGTGCTTCCCATATTGCATGCAGAACTGCAAGAAGCAGCAGAGGGCCAAAGTTTCATCATGTGGATGAGAAAATAGTTCAAGAATGAAGGATTTATGCTTCTAGAATAGAAGAATTCTTTTCAGAGAGATAGACTTAATTTGAACCTCAAAGGAAGCAGGTATCAAACCGAGAGGTTGTACTAAGGTTTTAAACCCTCTGATGTTGAGTTATATCTGAGGTTTTAAATTCAAGAGTGAGGGAAGTCAGGTAGTTCTGAAAGAGCATGTTTCAAAATGATGCATTCCCCTAGGACATTTTTGCATCTCCAAAGAAAAGTAGAGCTAGAAAATTTTTATCAAATAGGAAATTTGAAAGGACAGAACAAACAGTGCCTTTATTATTAGACTAAGTAAAGAAAAAGGACGTGCTTCTATAATTTTTTTTTTGTACAAGTAGTTGAAGCCCAAGAAAAACAATCAGAAGAATATGAATATATAGTTTGAAGTTTTTTAGAAAGTAAAAGAAAGCTGACACAGTAAAACAGTAGAATAAAGACAGTCCTTGAAAAAACATCCTTCAAAATGTTAAAATTTTGCCCAAATGAGGAAAATAGGAAACATTATAAAATCTGAGAAGTTACATATAAAATTGCAATAAGGAAGACCAAAAAAGGGCAATAGGAACAAAGGTATGAAGGTATAAAAATCTACTGAGAAACCTCTTCCAGATCATGAAGTCAGCTAGAAAAATTGGAGGGACATAACTAGGATTAAAAGAACATTTAGCAAAGGCTTAGTACAGGAGATTTTGTGAAGCCTCTTATGAGAGACTTTTTTCTTGGAAGAGACATCAAATGATCTGCCCCAGATTTAGGTAATAGTAGAAGACCTTATTAAATAAACAGCTAAAGGGGACAAGGACAATTGACAGAACAATTCTAAAGGAGCCCAGGAATTAAATAGAAGAATTACTCTGAAATGTGAGCTTGCCAGGAAGCAGAGCTTTGTGCTGTTCTATATGCTAAAAATGATTTGGGGAAAAAAAAAAAAAAAAAAGGTGATACTAAGCTATTCATGGCATTAAAGGCAACTATGTAAAATTTCAAAACTGCAGAATGTGACAAAATAGCAGAGGAAATCTAAAATGAAATGCAAAGTGATGCACACAGTGGGAGGGGGGCAAGCTTAAACTTGCGTGATGGGCTCTGACTGAATATTGCTGTGTAGAAATGAGGTCTTTGGGCAAAAGTAAACAGTTATATGAATATGTTAGCTTGATGCTCAGAGGTCTAGGAGGAATCTGAAATGTTAGGAAATGTGTGGAAAACAGCAGAAAATGAAGGAGAGACTGTCATTATGCTGGTGTGTACGGGCTAGGACCACCTGCATGTTGAACAGTCTGGGAGGTTCTGGTCAGACATCTTGAAGTGTACCCATTTTTGTTAAATAACTGTAGTATCCATTCAGTGCTAAGAGGATATGCACATGCTTGAGAACTTGCAGTGTATTACAGCTATTTTAAGTCAGTTAAAAAGACTGCATCGTTAAAGCATCATTAAAAAGAAAGCATCCTTAGAATAGTCATCCAACAGGCAGAAACCTGGGGATAGCAGTGCCTGACCTCAGTGCTACTCACTGTTGTGCGTAGCATCAGGACACGCACAGTATTCTTTTGCACGTGAACTATTCAAAGAGTTTGTGAAAGAAGGAAGCCTCTCCAGGTACGGTGGGATGGAGCAGGTTCAGGAGAATGACAGGGATAATTCAGGATGAGAAATCATTAGACTGACCAGGACAGTTTAGGCTATGAAAGAGACTTCTGAGGGAGAATGATGGCTGTCCCTCAGGGGTGTTCCCGATACATCGTGGGTGCAGTCCCCTTGTGAAAGTGTCCCTGCTCCGGTGCAGATTTCCCATGGGCCACCGTCCCCGCAGAGAAGCACCCTTTGGGGCGAAGTGCCTCCTTTCTCCAGCCACGTCTCCTGCAGCACTTCCAGCCACCCTCGGAGCTGGCATGGCGGCCGCCTCTGACGGGCTGAGCCCTGGGGCCTGCAGGGCTGCTGGCGGCAGTTACAGAACCGGCTGGAGCCGGCTGCGACTGCCTCAGGCAAGCACATGGCTGCCTCCCACACGAGGCACTGCTGCTGCTCTGGCCTCTTAAACCCTGCTGTTTACACCCAATAACCTACATAAAAACTGTAGGTGAGTGGTGAAAGGGCAGGGGAGTGAGTGGTGGCAGGGAACTACAATGGCTTCTGCTGTTCTGTTCACAGGGTAGCTCCCAGCCTGGTTTGGCTCCAGCCCACTGGTGCACTCCTGGACAGCTGTGGTAGTTTGGGAGCCAGAGCAGGCAGGGTATTCTCCCCCTCGTACATGGTACACATGCTGCCATACTGGTTTTGAGGATAAATTTAATGTCTTGGATGCAGGCTAGCAGGCCTTGGTGCCAGACAATGCTCCCAGGTATGTCTAGTTTGTCAAGCCAGACATAGACGGATGCAACCCAGTATCAAACATGTATTTCATGTCTTGATACAGTGCCTGGGACTGAGTCAGCCCAAGTCTGTGGCTGTGAGTCCTCAGTGCTAACGCATAAAAGTGACAAATAAAATACTAGCAATTCGTCTGTAAGTTTATAAGTGCAGTTATCAAATATATAGTCATAAGGGAAGTATATTTAGTGGAAATATTCTTACCCAAAATTGCATTTTCATGCCCCCTCCCCTGACTCAATGCCTGACTGAGTTCCCCAGCTTCCACATCCCTGTCTTTCTGTTCTAAAGCATTTTTCTGGGGTAAGCACCGGACGTTTACTTCTGGGTGGATGGATGTTATTTTAAAAAAAAAAGACAAAGAAAAAGGGCACTGAGTGGACTTTAGTGTCCCCCTAGAGGTCATGCTGTATTCTGCTAAATTCTCATTCTTCGTCTCCAGAAAATCAGGCTTGATAACTTTATCCAAAGAAAGAAATATATAATCTAGCAGTAGGAATATCTTTGCATTCCTCTATGTTTTATAACCTGCTACAGTAATTTTATTCCAATTTTTTTGTTAAAAACCCAGCATCCTGCTGGCCAATATTATCCAATACATAGCTGTGATTAATGACATTTCTAGTAGCAAGTCCTCAAAATTGTGACTTCAATACTTGCATTGCATCAATACAGTAATATGCCTTCTCAAAGAAATTCTGAAAATAGAAGTTTTCTCCTTCTTGCATAGGCTGCAAAAGTTTCCTGAAAAGTTGTTCTCATAACCTGCATTTCATGCATTTCAAATTGTTGGAGAAAGTATATAGAAAAATAATTCTCCAGTATTGCTTAATTTTGTTCGCTAGCATTTTAGGAATTTGCATCTCCCCGGGGAAAAGGGTACAGTACTTAATCAAGGGTTGACAGTAAAAATATTCATGTTAGCTGGATTTGTGATTAATGCTTGCAGAGTCATTATTGTTAAAGTGAATAATGGTAAATACTATTTCCCTTGGAAAAATTAAAGAAAAATGTCTGAAAATACAGTTTTCTGCAAGTGTAACAAGAGTTTGTGTCTATTCTACTGAAATTAAATTTTGACATTACCTGGATTAATGACAAAATTCCCATTTTTTCCACTGGAGAGATTGTTTACATATCATTCCTGCTAACAGAAAAGGTTATTGTAGGAACAGGAAATTCCCAAAAAGCACTAAAATACAAAACATTTATGAATTAATTTGGTCTATTTACCATGTTTAAATGCTATTTTTATGCACTCTTCAGAGATGTTAATACTGTATACAATAGATTTCTACAGGGAACTCCCTTGTAGTTCCAAACCACTTTGCTTTTATAGTATCATTTTTAAACTTTGGAAAATATAAGGAAAGTGAAATGATTAGCTTTTCAGTTTTTCAGTTTAATAATATAAGCAAGTTTTTCTTTCTCTGTCTTTTTTTTTTTTTTGATTGATGTAGCATTGAAATTTTTTTGGTACAACATTCATGTTGTTGCTTGCTCTGCATTTAGCCAAATGTAAAGAATGAGGAATGTTCACACTCATGCTAGTTATGCTTTTTTAAAAGCAGTGTAAATGTATATAAGCAGAGACCTTATATACGTTCTGTTTGATATTATGGTTTTTCATATAAGTTCCACTGTTCTAAAATAAATTAAAATACCTGAGATTTTGTCAAAGTCCTTCAGTTTTCAGCATCAGTTTCTGGATATTTGTTTTCTGTAGAATGATGGAACTTATTTGCTTTAGACATTACCTTGCACTTTATTATTTAAATTGGTTTCTCTCTGTTCTGAAGAAATCCATGGTTTTGAAAAATGCCTACAATGTGAAGCAGACTATATAGAAAATAAGTCATATTGAATGAAAGGAGGTAAAAGCTAGTCTAGCTAGTCAAGTTTGACTGATTTCCGGTTTATGCTTTACCAGATGGTTAAGGAACTAAATGGCCAGTAGCATGATAATAGGAATACATTTGGCCTTGAATATTCAGGTATTTATTTGCACAGATATCTCTTAATTATAGATTTCTCATATCTCAGTAGTAGCCTATACGTACAAGCTGTTTTTTCCTACTCAATCATAACTAGAGAAATACAGTGTCTTGCTTAGCATAGGAGGGATGAATAAAAATTGAGCATGTACTCTGGAAGAAGATGGATCTAAATGCATTCTTATTTTGGGATGTCTTTCTTCCTCATGCTCTTGCCTTTCTTTCATATCTGTTCCAGTTGTCTAGGTCTTTCACAGCCTGTTGCTTTTGAAAATTTCATCAGTGTGGCTTAACAGATTCATTGGAGTGGCTTTGCTTTTTTGTTTCAGCTTTTTTTCTTTTGTATGCTCTTGTGCTGGGGAAGAACAATGTCCCTAAACAGCAGTTCCAACTGAAATTAAACAAGCTGACATGAAAGTGTTCCAGAATCAGTCCTGGCCACTGAATGAGTCATACACTGCAGAGAGAAGCTCAGGCCTTTTGTATTTTTATCCTCAGTTGTAAAAGGACTGTGCTTTGCTTGTCTCTGAGATTACAATCTGTAAACAACATAGTTTTTCAGAGCAGTGCCAGGTTTCTTCCAGCAGATCAGAGAGACAGGCAGATCATTCAAGAGATCTCTAATCCTGTATGATGATGTGCTTTTTTCCCTATCTTTTTAATTGAAAGAATTTTGGCTACCTTATCAGCCCAGAACTGCTCAGAAATAGAGACATGTCAGAGATAAACAGTATGAGTTCTTCATCTCACTCATGCATATGGATGTCGGGTGGCAACAGGGAGTAAGCCATATCTTAAATCCTTGTTACACCTTTTATAGAAAGATTTTATGCAGTGATTGGCAACCTAAATCACTGTTTAAAATCTTTCTAGATCATTCATGTTTCCAAATGATAAAGTGTAACATTTGTATTGTTGTCAATCAGAAAGGAGAAAAAACTTAAGCTTAGAGCTATATTTTATTAAACACAGCTCTGATGCAGACACAGGTGCCTTTAGAGTTAGATTTAGTAAAATAATAAGTAGTACCATAATCTTGCTAGCTGCCAGCAGTCTGGTCCCCAAAATCACTTCATTCTGAATTCATACATTGAAACCCATTTGCTCAGGCCTTAGATAAGTACCCAAGGTAAACAAACTTAAACTATATATGTAAGAGTGAGCAAGCACAATATGTAGGCATGCAGAGTGTTAACTCCTCATGGAAGACAATGTCTTCACCTTACTTTCTGTTTGTTAAATGGCTGGTAGAGGGTGGATGGGCAGCTGTTGTACCCAAGCATTAAACACTCCAGGTTTTTGATGGCCAAGTCATAAATATTAAAACAACATAGGAATTTTCTGACTAGTTCAATGTATGCCTATGCAAATTTTAGTGAATGTTCTTGAAAAATAAATAAAATTAAAGAATGTAAGGCTATCTGGCAAGCAGAAAGAGTGCAAGTCTATCAATTTGTGCAGCAAGGATTATTTTGCAGTGTTCTATAGCTCTTTTTAAAGAAAACATGCTTCTTCTGTGAAGAGGCGGACATATATACAAAAAACCAACAATAATATCCTAGATGTTATAAGAACTTCTCTTACTTTTAAAATCTTCTGATCTGCCCTGGAATCTGCTCAAGCAGTCTGGCCAAATTTTTTGTTGTTTTTAATTTCTCCTCTTTGAATATTGCTCTGGGGTTTTTTTTCTAAACTTCTTAGAATATCCTGAAGTGAATGATAGTGTTTTGCTTTGTGTGAATTTGCTGTTTTACTCAATGGACCTCCACTCCATGCAAATATCTTGAAAGAGTAGTGGAAACATACAGCTAGAAACAGAACACAAATGGGAAGTTGTTTTTATTTATTTTGTCATCTTTTAATCTCCTATTCAGAAAAATAAGAATGTTTTGTAATTGAGCTATCAACTTAGTAGGAGCATTTGCATTTTAATTGCTAAGCAATATCAGAAAAATCTTCAATTTAAAGTAACTAGCTTTTTTGTCCATCTTTGCTATGTTTGACAGTTTCTATATGAATAGTAATTACTAAGGCTTAATGACTAAGGTGGTGAAATAAATGTGTATATATATGGCTCTGCTTGAAGTCCACAATGCATACCTTCTGTTTGCACTATTTCTTTGGCTAATATTTTGGTCATATCTGTCATGTTCAACAGGAATAAGGTTCATAGTGCTTTGAATGAAAACTTGGGAAGCTTTAAAGGTTTGAAAGTAGGGCATCTGTCTGAATGACTCATGTCCCATGTTATAATAAACTGCACCAGTCCGGCTGCTGGAAGCACGTCTGGGCTAGGTCAGTGAGGTCTCCTCTTGTGATATCATGTAATGATTCTAGGTATTACATCCACAGAACAATAGTGATCAGGAAATGTTCTTCAGTCTTTTTGATCAAACGTATATTGGGCAAGAAGTAGTATCTTCAAACTTCATCCTAGCAATGACTAGCCTTTGTTTTTCTCTTCTATTCTATGATTTTAAGAGCTCTGCTATCCTGCTTTCTGGCCATGGTATGGACTTGTACATTACGGATGTTGATACAAACATGACTGAAAGTGTTTAAGACAGAAAGTCTCTTAATATGTGAAAGAAATAATTGACCCCCCCTTTAATGTGCTACTACTGCTTTCCTAAGTTAAAGCCATAAACTTGTACCTTGGTTTCATACATAGTCCCAGATATTTTATGTGACTTCTGCGAATTTTGTTGAAATGCATTAACTAGTTTAATTAGCTAAGTATATTTTTCTCTTGTGTGTATTTTGAGCATTGCTGGAATGGATTAAGCAATGATTTATGTACTTTTGTGTCCATTTCATCCTGTAGCTGTTTTAAATAGAGAAAGTAATGTGAAGGTACTCCTTTGTGGATACTGATTTCTATGTAGAGATGACAAGTAAAAGATTTGTCACTGAAAATTCTTTTTTATTTCCACAAAACTTGGATAGATATGGCTTTTATGTATACCTATATATATATTCAAATATGTTAGATATAGTGTATGAGTATTATATGAATAATTTATAATAAGATAGTTTTCTAGGAATGCGAATTCTCTTAGGAAAAGCCTATAATATCCCAGAAATTGATTAAGATCTTGTGGGTTTTTTTCAATGCAGTCTCCACTACTCGCCTCCTATGTGCTCCTAAATCTAGTGATGTGATTCTTAGGTTTCTTACATGAAGACTTTATCACCTATGTGCAAAAAAAAAATGCATATTGCCTTTGCTTCTTTTAGTGGATTCCAGAGAACGCTGGAATAAGATCTTTATCTTTCCATGCGCTCTCTTTAGATATTCAATCAGTCCCAACATTTTTCCTATCCAGTTTCCACAGCATGGACGTGATGAATTTCTGTCCAGGACCTTCACAACCCGTGTACCCTCGGTTGGCAAATCTCCACTGGTAGCCAGCATAGGTGTTGATGGCAATGGAGGAAATTGAGCCATGGCTCCTGGGAGTGAGGATTCCTCCCCCTCCTCACTCTCTGCCTCCATTCAGCATGGGCTGATGGTAGTGTCCCTGTGACCCAGAGAGGTAGGTACCTCATACATCTCTGGCAGCCTGGCCAAACTGTCATTCTGGGTGGAAGGATGACACCATTCCAAACCATCAGTCTCTGAGTCAGTAAACTCCAGTCCACTCAAATCAATTTCCTCTTCCACTAGTCTCTTGTGGTCTTTGATGTTTCCGACGACCACTTCATCTCGCAAGTCCAATGGACTTGTTTGTGTGGCCACCAAGACAAATGTAATCCACAACGGCCGACCCATATTGTCAATTACAATATGAGGGTATACATAAGCCAGACAGCACTACCCTCAAGAACTTCCAGACCAGGCCCAACTACAGACCTGTGGGCACAGGCTCTGGGCAAAGGTACAAAATCAATGACAGAATTTGTTTCACCTTTGTAAATAACTATTGAGTGGTCAGTGAAGCCACTTGATAGGGAGGAAGCAACTATAACTCCATCACACTGGGGCAGAGGGTAACTTGGTTACCCTGAAGGGCATCCAGCAGGACCATGACAAGGTGTAGCCTCTGCAGCTCTGATTGCAAATTAGATCCTCTGTTTCATTGTTGTAAAACTGCCAACAACAATATTAGTACATAAGATATCTAAATATGAAAAAAATTAGCTGTTTCCTCAACAGTTGGCTTTGCTTCTCTGTTACTGGATGTTGCCTATAAATAATTAAATACATACATAATCAACACATATTTATTATTTATCTGAATGATGTGGCAAATTTTTAAACAAATCAAAAGATCAAGTAGTGTGCTGAAGACTTGCTCATGCATTGAGATGAGTGGGGTTCTTAGGAGGGAAAACAAGACTTTTAGCTCTGTCACAGGTCATGATGTTCTCCTGTGGTGCAGGAAACTACACCTGTACATGTGTATAACTGTGTGAATATATGTGGCTCTCAGTATCAAACTGATGTTTAAGAGCTCATTTTCTGGTTTGGCAGAGGCGGGCTTTGGACGGTCTCAAAAACTTAGTCATTTTAAAACTGTACTTTACGCTAGCAAAACTATGCTTGTGTGGATGATGCCTAACCTAGGAAAATATTTCTTGTACCCATACAAGTTGTATCAGTGATGTATCTGCCCATGAGGGAAATAAGCCATATCTGTAATTTTTCCTTCTATGATTAATTATATATTAGGAGATTTTACTAGAACAGCTCTGTTGGTCAGAAATTGCACTTTACCTCACCTTTGGCTGACAGAGCTAAGGAAAAAAAATGTGTTCAGAGGTGTAGGTGGCCCAAATGAGAATATAAATCTTTCAGCTGCCTGATTCTGGAGAATATGAATTTCCCTTTAACTCTACTCTTCCTTGATTACTGCTATGCACTTACCCAGAGGCTGATGAATGCTGCTTTTCAAAGCTGCCATGCTGTGCCATCATCAGTTGCTAGCGCTTTTACTTAGTTATTATTATAATACAAAGACCAATTTGTCAAACTCTGACAACTGTATGAAAGTACCCAACTGCTGGTTTAAGCATCCTTGGCACCGGGATTTGAAAATTACTCTAGCTCACCATCTTCCCCTAAATTCAGCGTAAGTCTGCTGGTCTGAATAGTATATAAGTTAACAGATTCCTTCAGGTTGAGAAACTGGCTAAAAATACCCAATAAGGCTTATTTCATTACTGCAAACAATACTGCAGATACCTAGTTAAATAACTGTAGCAAAAAGCCCTGCCTCAGAAGTCTGTAACCTTCCTTAATTGTTTGGGTTGGCATGCATTTGTTATTGACTGGAAAGAATTCACTGTTCATGGATATGCTTGTTGTATGGTTCAGGGTAACTGTATGTGTTGAATGATTTAGTGATACATGAAACATCTGCTCTACTGGATCTTAGAATGTTTGCAATTTTTATACACTGAACCACTGGCTTATGCCTGGCTGTTGTACAACTTGCAAGACCTTGATGCTAATGAGATAAATTAATTTCCTTTCAGTATAACAGCTGGTATTTGGATGGTCAAGGGATAAAACCTCTCCCTTGAAACTTGCAGAACTCTTCTGATTTAGTCATAGAGTCACCATGAACAAGAATACCTGTAGTCTACATGGGACGAGCAAAAGTGTGAGTAGAAGGTTTTCTTTTCCTTGCTTCTATTTTTGTTATCAGTATTCTTCCATACTACTTATGTGTTGTAGTAACCTTTCAAATACCACTTTCTGAGTAGGATAGCAACTGTGTTAAAATCTTTGTTAGTTGTACCCTATTGTAACTGTAACCTAAATAAATATGTATGTGTGAGTTGCACACACAGAGATAACATTATTGAATAGTACTAGGTTTCTGAGTGATTTTTTGTAATTGAGACATTCATTTTTCAGTGTGTATTTTACACAGAGTTATTAAAAATGAGTTTTTTCTTGAGCATTCATTGAAATGTAACCTTACATGTTATCTACAATGTACTTAGTCATAAATGTATGCCCCTGCATAATGCATTGTTGAAAGGTTGGCTGTGTAATGTTCCAGGAAACCAGTGTGAAAATATATGCATAGATTTGGATGAGGCTTAATTTTATTTGTTTTCTGGTCTTTGTGGTGTTTTTTTGTCCTATGTGTATATGTCTCCCAGTGTCCAAGAGTATTACTGAAACAGAAAGGTTTGGATGCTGCTGTAGCCTTTTCTGTCTTCCAGATTCTCATGGAACAACATTAATGTGTGATATTAGATACCAATGACTCTGCCTTACAGGCACAGATAAGAACTGAATATTCCTTTCTAATATGCTACTGCTATGTTTAAGCTTTTGAATATGCCTCTTCTAATAGAGAAGGACACTTTATTTAAGTTCTTTGATAAGTGGTAAGGAAAGAAAAGTTCTAGTGTGCATCTACAAGGACACTGCATCTACAAGGACAGATGATACAGTTATATTTCCTTGTTTTCTGAGGGGCTCCCAGCTTGTATGTAAACAGAGTTCACCTGAGAAATATTCCAAATCAGTCTAGATCCAGATTATTTTAACTTCCAATGAGTATCTTCCACTTTGCCCTGTAATGATACTGGGACTGCTGTCTCTGCTTTGTTGCCAATAATGCCTTGATGTGTCTGCTTCCTTCTCCCCTTTGCTGCTTCTGTTTTCTAATCCAACGCAGTTGGTTGTTGGACCAAGAGGATGAGCTTAGTTGACTTTATTCCGAATTACTCAAGTTTCTTCCTGTTGTCTCAGGTGTGGAAAGGCAGCACAGACATCTCTGACTGGGCCTGGTGTGGAGCTTCCTGAATGTGGCAGGCTGTATCTACTTGAGCTCCTGGGTGTTGGGAGCTGTTGCTCTTTTTGGCTTATTCTTAAGAATTTCTTTTTTTAATAAAAGTTCTCTCTGTGTAGATAACATTTTGTTTCCTGTAATTTTACTGTACATGTTATCAGCATATGTATGTAGAGCCATAGGGAGAAAGGGACAGAAGTATGCTAAATTCGTCGTGGTGCCACGGTTTGAGATATGGATCAAATACACAGCCTGATAATGTCTCAACAAACTGAAGACAGGTATTCAGAGTGCTTAATGAAGCTTCACTATTGCTGTTGTCTGACCTGCTGAGGAATTATGTGAAGCATGAGGCTGCCCATAAAATTTTTAAAAGACTGCAAAGCATAAAATTTTAATGCTAGATGATCTAATGAGATTTGGTCAATCTGGGGGGAAAGACCAGCATTGTTTCAGTTTAAGTTAACTGAATGATTTTTTGTCAAATCTATTCATCTTTATTAATTCAAAGTATCGTCATATTGTAGTACAAACATCCTAGTACATATTTTGTCAAATTAAGTTCTAAAAGTTCAATAAACATATTGAACGTGTCGGGCCCTGAATGAGAATTCTTTAACCAACAAAATAAACTTCATTATTTTTACTGTTAAATCCTAGGACATCTTGCTGTGTGAACTTAATCATAACCACCTGCAGCTATTTTTCTTTAAACTGGGTATATAAAATATTTCCTACTGTTTGTTTGCTGTTTTCAAGTTGCAAAATACGTAATCCCTAGAAATTATTTTAAGCCATGTGGTAGTATGTTCTTTAAATAATTCCTTGACTACTGCTTTTGGGGAATAATGGCACTACTTGAATAAAAGGGACTTTGGAGAAATGTCTCATTACACTTGTTGAGTATAGCCAAAGTTTTCATGTCATATGATGGTGACATCAAATCTCCCATCTTCCTACATGTCTGTCAATTTGAATTTGCATTGTCAAAGTTATCCATGGTCTGCCAGACCAGGCATTTAATCAAAAGACCACCTAATCAATATGTAAAAATGTCACCAGTGAACTGAATAATCTTAAAAAGAAAAGTGGAATATGGCTTTTATTTTTATTTCACGGGATGTTGTCACATAGCTTTCAAAAAGGTTTTTATGTTTCTAGGAAGTGTGGCAAATGAAATCTTGGTTCAGTGGTTTCAAATGTCACTGAACATAATTTATCTAATATAGAAGATGAACCTGCAGATATGTGCAAACATTTTGGTTTTTTCACCAAATGTATATCCAATTGTGCATCATGAACTATTTGAAGCTTACCTTAACAGTGTAGAACAATAGAAACTTCAGATAGAAAAGACATTTTTAATTTTCCATTTTTTTCTGACAATACGACGTCTAGTACTGTTTTAAAAAAATCATTTGCAAGTGATCTTATCATTGAAAATATGTTGTTAATATTAATTTTTATTCTTCCTCTAATAGATTTTTATTCCATTGCTTGTTCTTCATGTCCGCAGACAGCACAATATGTATAATCCTGCTAGTCTTCCACCCTCTCCCTGGCTGGTTTGCACAGTATTGCTATTCATTCTTCTGTTGGTAGCCTATGGAGTTGCATTTAAGTGTGTGTTGTAATAAAGGTTTATATAATAGTCTGCTATTTCTTTCACTCTTGCTCACAGTATTCAGTGAGGATGTCTGCATTTTTGTCCTTTCAGTCTATGTGTACCATTTGTCTAGCCCCTCTTAGTCAGTTTTCTTAGGTAGCTTTTTGTTTGTTTAAACGGGTTCCTTATAAGTAAATTCCTCCTTTCCTGAAATGCTTATTTTTCTGGTGTCTTGAACTGCTTAGAATATTCTAGGTGATTTATTGCTTTAACTTCCATGATTTACCATCTGCTACTTCTGAAAATACAGCTAAATGTTCTTTCCCTCCCTCCTTCCCTCTAATTTGGTTCTCTCCCCACCGCTTACAAAGTTACTTCTAGTATGGTATAGGGGTTTTAGTTAGTACTGATCTGCTATGGAAAGAGACTTTTTGGAATGTTTTTATAATAAAACACTGAACTTTATTATTTGTGTTTTAGAAGGGCTTAATATTATTTTCATAACTGGATGAACAAGCCAATGTATTTCTACACACAGCTTTACAAATTTCAACATAATTTGTTCTTTATCAAAACCCATGATGAAATACATTACTAATTGGTATTTTTAAAATCAAACTTTCAGCCTATCTTCAGTTAAATTAGCACAGCTTTACTAGTGATTAATACACCATCAATAGTAAATAACTTTTGAATAGAATATTATAATAACTAGATTTCTATGGGAGTATACTGGAGGCATATTTGGTCAGCTAAAAGAAGTAAGATTCTGCTTTCAGGTGATGAGAGTGCTAGTATATGCGGGGAAAAGAATGAAGTCTGAATGTTACACTGTGTGGGTGTTCATCTTGGAACATTGTGTCAGAAGTGAGCCAACTCTTGTGAAATCAGAAAGTAGTTATATTGCAAGAAAATGAACCAACCAAGAGGATATGTTTAGCAACTGGGCCTGCTTAAACTGTGTAATTTCAACAGCTTCAACAGCAACAAAAAAAAGGAACAGGGGGCAGAAAACAAAATTAGAGCTTCAACAGTATTTGGTCAGCCTTTTAGCTTAAGAATATCTGTAAAAGCCTAGAAGTGTGAGACTGTTTTGAATTCATAAATGTATTACATGTAAAAGGTGTATTTTCAACAACTGTAATTTCTGGATAAACAACAGATCACTAGTAGGAGACAAAATGGCTGTCTCATTCTATGATCAAAACTTTAAAAGCAAAGCTGTGACTACTGATGGGATCAGATGATGCTGGACCTCAAAAGGGAATGCTCAGAGAGATTGGAGCAAAGCTTCTGAGAGCTTAGCTGCATGAAGAAGTTGCGGGGGGAGTGAGGGGTGTGGAACTCATGCGAATGCAAAGCAGACATGGAGCACCCATACTAGATGAAATGCAAAGGAAGGCGGAGAGCTATTTGCAAACAGCTGACTCACTGAGATGTTTTCATCCAAAGTACTTAAGCCTAGATTGTGATAACCTTTGCTTATGATGGGGACGAGTGAAGAGGAAATTAAAGACTTCCTTTATTCCTATGCTCATTTCTGCTTAGATTATGACTCACAAAGACAACAAGAGGGAGGGGCTCTTTGTCCACCACTCCTTCTGTAAGCAAATGGTCAGGGAGAGGGAATGTCATCGTGTCTGTCCCAGCCAAATCCAGTACACTCCTCTGCTCACCAGCCAGAATAGCTATTCAGCAATAGGGGAAGATACTCTACATCAAAGAGTAGAATGATGTAGTTCTCTACAGAAAGTGTGAAGGAATTGCAAGTTAGTTCAATTCCAGGCCCTTTTCTGTCACAGTGCAGTTCTATCAGACAGCAGTCCTTGCTTCAGGTCCATAGTTCTAAGTAACCAATTCATCAACAGAAATGGGAGAAGCTTGCAGTGTTCCAGAAGCATTTTTCATAATAAATTTGCATTGCTTCCAAATAAATTGATTTTTCTTTCATTGCCAGTGGTTAGGACCATTTGTTAGCTTATAGAAGGATATTTAGAGTGAGATTGCTTGGACTAACCATTCTTTATTAATGGGAAGCAGTTACATTATGTATTCTTTGCCTTCTTCCACCCCTCCATCTGTAATACAGCCTTTGCAAAGGAAACAAGGGATAGAAAAGGCAGAGGTGGGACATTGCTAAAGGGAAAATTGAAGCCCATTCAGTAGTGCTACTTTTCCCTTAATGTCAGTTACTGTTGTTGCCTGGCAGAACTGACATTTTAAGCAGCAAGTTCCCTTAAGCAAAGCAGCAGCTGATGCATAGGAAATGCCCGAAGAAAGAGTAAGTAACGTGTGGAGCAACTTTAACCCTTACTGTATGTTTTCTAACATTCCTTCTACAGAGGTTAGTAACTTATGTCTATGGTGAGAGTCCAATCTGAGAAAGAATAGCTGGATTTGACCTCTAATAAATTAATTCCTTTAATAGTCAATTACTACTGATTAAATTGTTTTGGATTAATTTACTGTATTCACATGTGTACATTTGACTATCCATTTTAAATGTGGAATTATCTTTTGGAGAGAGAGAAAGGGTTATATAGCTGGAAGATACTGGTGTATTCCTGACAAAGCAATTGCAAATGTGTTCCTTCCCTCCCACTCATTCTGGATTTCTTCCTTTCTGTCTTCCACCCTCTCCAGCCTTTCATGAATGTTCTGACTGATGTTTCCAGCCATCCTATTCTGATCAGATCTCAAAATCTGTTCTCCATGGTTTTCTTCCTCCTGCCTCTGACGTTTCTGACATTAATGCACATGCTTTTGTCATCATTCTCTTTTTTCCATGACTCATCTCCTGGTTCAGCTCCTGCCTACCTTCTTAACTAAGTTCCAGCCTTTTTGAAGCAAGTCTTACCTCCTTATCTCAGACTTGGCCAGTACTTAGAAGTTTGCGACTTATAACTGCACCATTTTGGAACATGAAAATAGTCCTATCTGTATGCTAACTGACATAATGAACGTAACCTGTAATTCAAATGTCATCCATAATTATGCAGATTTAAAAATAATCTGTGGGCCAATAACATTTATTTAGTTTAAATTACATCAACAGAAGAATTCTCTTCATGGTTTGAATGGGTCTGACAGAGAATTATACAGCTCAGCTACACTAGCAAACCCTTGAAGTGTAGCTGAGTGTTTATGTTTTGGAGTTCTTGCACAGTTGTGTCACTGGCATCCTCTGTCCCAGTTCTTCCTATCTCCAGGGATAATTGTCTACATGTGAGGCTGTATCTTCCTAGCAATAGAGATTACTTTTATACTTCTGAATCTTTCCACCCAGTGCTGGAATTCAGGCAGTTTTTGAGAGGCACTGTGGATTGTTCAGGCCCTGTTTCATGGGAAGGTCTGGGATGTCTCAGCTATTTGTATCAGAATTACACCTACTTCTGTGTTTTACTGCTTACTAATTGCCCCAAACCAGTTCTTGTTCTCTGAAACCAGCTCCACCTCTCTGTTTTTTTCTGTTTGAGGGAAACTGCTCTCACCTTTGTAATCATTTACTGCAGTGGTGAAAATAAAATTAAATTAACCTGAAGGTCCCACTCAATGACTGTAAGAGAATATACTTACCTTTAAGAGTGTAAACTTAACCAAAAAAACAGATGAAAGGGTTAGGAAAGGAAAGGAAACAGTAAATAGATAACTGCAATAACTGAGGGCCTGGAGTAGATGAATTAGGAAGAAAAACTACAAAGATCAGGACTTTACACATTGCACTTCACACTGAAGAAGGCTGGTGGTCAAGGCAGGAGTACAAAAAAAGCATGAAGGTGGTGGATAATGTAATTAAAGCATAGTAGCATTAGAGATTCAGACAACATGGTCTCTCCCTATTTTTCTTTCCCGCTTATTTATTACTGTATATTTCTTATCCATGACTCAGTTTCTCCACACTGTTTTCTCTTTAAATATGAAGGTTGTCTTTCAGGCTCTTCAGCTGGCGATTGCTGCATCTTTTGATTCCTTCTTTCAGACCAAATTTTGAAATGGTGCCTAGGAGAAGGCTGACTGATGCTGATAAAGTGAGGGACACATAAGGGGAATGAGCATGTGACTGATGCACAGTATATATGGAGGGAAATGCAATATTGTGTAATTCCTTTCCTAAAGTACATTCCTTTCCTACTTATCTTTCACTTGTCATTTTAAATTGCAGGTTGTTGTGGTCAATATGTGTGGATTGTCCAGCTCATAGTTCACAAATGAGTTTCACCATGTCTAGTGCACACAGGCGACTCATGGGGGGTTACAAAAATGACCCAGCCTTGGATTGCCTTGAGGCCCTGTGTCTCTGGAGAGGCAACTCATGGGGAGCTGTGTAGACAGCTTAGTCCTGGGTTGTCTGATAAACCCTAAACTAAACAAGGTGGTGGCTGTGCCATTCAGAGAAACAAAACCTGAACTGAGCCTTGAAATCCCTTAACAAATAGTATGCCCTGAGTCTCAATCCAACCACTATTCAGTTGCCTGAGCAAGCAAGGTAAAAAAAAAAAGGGTTTCAGCTTCAGTTTCAAATGACAACCTTGTGTATTCAAACAATCACAGACCAACAAAGGAAAGATAAGGGGAAACTCCACTCAGATATGCATAATCCATTTAGGAATATATCATAATCCACTCAGACATAGTCATACACACCATTCCACAAGTCAGGGGATAAATACACTAAGATTCAGATTGGAAATGGGGGGGGAGTCACTTCTCCAACTATACAGTTGGCTTGTGAAGGAAACCCTTCCCCCCCTTGATTGGGATGCTGGTCAAGGTAACTTCCCCGGGATTGAAAGCCCTTACCTGGAGGGGTAAGTGAATACTGTTTATGCTTTAAGTTTGTAAACGCGTGTGTGCTTGTGGTTGTCTGTGAATCGCTTGTGGTTTTAATAATGTACTACTCTTGCCTTAAAAAATTGCAGTAGTGCATTCCTCCATTGTATCTGTAAAACCTGCAATAGTGGTGTGTTAAGTCTGTAAGTGAAGTTCAAGTAAATAATTTGCTTGAACCTTGCAGTTAAGTCTGTGAATGAAGTTCAAGTCGTTTGCTTGAACCTTGCAGTTAAGTCTGTGAGTGAAGTTCAAGTCGCTTGCTTGAACCTTGCAGTTAAGTCCTTTTCCGTCACATTACAAAATCTCTGTGCCTGTCAGAGTGCCTGCAATGGCTAAACCAACTGGTTCTCCAGCATGATGAGGTTCTTGACATACTTGCAATACAAATATTAAATAGTTTTAACAGAAATATACAAATGTCAACCATTTGGAAGTACGATATATATAAATGCTAAGAGTACTGAAGAGTAGTAAGAAGCAGTTACATGGAGGATGTTTGTAGTGGAACAAATATTGTAGTCACTGGCAAAATAATTTGCTAGATATTTTTGTGGAAAATGGAAATGGTTTCATACATATCGTTATAGAAAAACACAGATAACTCCCTGGCAAGGATTACTCTTCTTTGGTGTTGCGGTTTAAGCCCAGCTGGCAGCAAAGCACCATGAGACCGCTCGCTCACTCCTCCCCCCAACCCCCAGTGGGATGGGGAGGAGAATCAGAAAGGAGAAAGGAAAAAAAAAGTAGAACCTTGTGGGTTGAGATAAGGACAGTTTACTGGGACAACACAAGGAGAGAAGTTACAATAATAATAATAAAAGAATATGTAAAATGAGTGATGCACAGTGCAATTGCTCACCACCTGCAACCTGTCACTCTGCTACTTCCCCTGCTGTGATGCTTTCCCACAGTGCGACAGGACCCATCAGTAAACAAGGCATATTGCCTCTCATTTTCTGACAGTTTATTATACAATGGGGTCTCTTCAGTACATGTCACCTCCTCCTCTGGTGATATTCAGAAATTTTTGCCTTCTGGCCAGTCCATGATCACTTCCAAAATTCCTATGTGAGCTCGTTGTGTGATCAGTGCGGCCCACTTACTCCATGTGGCATCAGTCGCGTGATGTGTAGAGGAGACCCTCCCTTTGAACATCCAGCCCAGCACTGGCAGTCGGGGTGCTAAGAGGAGCTGTGTTTCAGTACCAACCACTTCCGAGGCAGCTCGAACTCCTTCATATGCTGCCAATATCTCTTTTTCAGTTGGAGTATAGTGAGCCTCAGATCCTCTGTATCCCTGACTCCAAAACCCCAGGGGTCAGCCTGGAGTCTCCCCAGGTGCTTCTGCCAGAGACTCCAGGTTGGGCCATTCTCCCTGGCTGTGGTAGAGAGCACATTTTTAACATCTTGTCCTGCCCAAACTGGCCCAAGGGCTATTGCAGGAACAATCTCCGGCTTAATTTGTTCAAAGGCTTTTGTTCAGGACTGCTGTGGTTTAACCCCAGCCAGCAACTAAGCACCACGCAGCCGCTCACTCACTCCCCATCCCCCCCCCCCAGGTAGGCTGGGGGAGAAAAACGGGGAAAAGAAGTAAAATTCCTGGGTTGAGATAAGAACAGTTTAATGGAACAGAAAAGAAGAAACTAACAATGATAATGATAACACTAATAAAATGACAACAGCAATAATGAAAGGCTTCGAATATACAAATGATGCACAGTGCAATTGCTCACCACCCACTGACTGACGCCCAATTAGTCCCCGAGTGGTGATCCCCCACCCCCACTCCCCCCATTTTCTATATTAGATGTGATGTCACATGGTATGGAATACCCCTTTGGCCAGTTTAGGTCAGCTGCCCTGGCTCTGTCCTGTGCCAACTTCTTGTGCCCCTCCAGCTTTCTTGCTGGCTGGGCATGAGAAGCTGAAAAATCCTTGACTTACACTCAACATTACTTAGCAACAACTGAAAACATCAGTGTTATCAACATTTTTCTCGTACTGAACTCAGAACATAGCACTATACCAGCTACTAGGAAGACAATTAATTCTATCCCAGCTGCAACCAGGACAGGGGCCCCATTTGAAATCATTTTTCTTCCAGGTCACTTGACAGGGAGGGCTTACAATCAGACTAATTTGGAATATGCATTCTCCAGACCCCCAAAATACCTAAGAAGGCCTGTGTTTCCTTTTTATTAGTCACTGGAGACATAGCTGCTATTTTGTTGATCACATCCTTTGGGATCTGACAATGTCCGTCTTGCCATTTTATTCCTAAAAACTGGGTCTCCTGTGCAGGTCTCTTGACCTTTGTTTTATGGCAAAACCAGCCCTCAGAAGGATTTGGATTATTTTCTTCCATTTCTCAAAAACTTCTTCTTCTGTGTTGCCCCATACGATGATGTCATCAATGTATTGCAGGTGTTCTGGAGCTTCACCCTTCTCCAGTGCAGCCTGGATCACTCTATGGCAAATGGTGGGGCTGTGTTTCCACCCCCGGGGCAGTCAATTCCAGGTGTACTGGATGCCCCTCCAAGTGAAAGCAAACTGTGGCCTTCACTCCACTGCCGAAGGGATTGAGAAAAACACATTAGCAGTATCAATTGTGGTGTACCACTTGGCTGCCTTTGATTCCAGTTTGTATTGAAGTTCTAACATGTCTGGCACACTTGGCAGTGGTGTGACTTCATTCAGGTCACGATAGTCAACTGTTAGTCTCCACTCTCCATTAGATTTCCACACTGGCCATATTGAAGTCCCACACTGGGACTATTAAAGGGTGAGTGAGGTTTGCTGATCACTCCTTGGCTCTCCAGTCGACAAATTGTCTTATGGGTGGCAATCAGGGAGTCTCGGTTCATGCAATATTGCTGCTGGTGCACTGTTGTAGCAATTGGCGCCTGTTGCTCTTCAACCCTGAGCAACCCCGCAACCAAAGGGTCTGAGGGTCTTCAGAGAGACTGGGCAAGGTGGACAGCTGTTCAGTTTCCTCCGTCTCCAATGCAGCTATACCACAGGCCTTTTGGGTCCTTGAAATACCCTCTCCTGAGGTAGCCTATGCCGAGAATGCACAGGGCCTCTGTGCCAGTCACTATGGGGTGTTTATGCCACTCATTCCGAGTTAGACTCACTTCAGCTTCCAATACAGCTGGCTGCTGGGATCCCCCTGTCACTCCAGAAATAGAGATGGGTTCTGCCCCTTTATAGCTTGATGGCTTTAGGGTACATTGTGCACAAATGTCCACTAGAGCCTTATACTCCTGTGGGTCTGATGTGCCAGGCTATCGAATCCACAGCATCCAGTAGACCCGGTTGTCCCTTTCCTCCACCTGGCTGGAGGCAGGGCCCCTCTAATCCTGGCCATAGTATTTGTTACTCACTTTTTGTAAACATGAAGCGGAAGTCCCTTCAAGAGGATCAGAAATGAGATCAGCCCTTCTACTCTGTCTGGGGAACTGCCCGCTGTCAACTGGAGCAGCATTTTTCCAGGAGGAATCCTCTTTTTCTGATTGCTTTTTCTCACAACTCATGTACCTGTGCATCTAGGGTTGAGGTAGGTTCTCCATCCCACTTCCTCATGTGGTTTCCATGGTCACGCAGGTAAAACCATAGGGTAGCCCATTGTGTGTACATTCTATCTCCTCTTTCCTGAGCACAGAGGAACACTTACTCCTAATAGCTGAGATCCGGGCCCACACAGGTGGGGAGAAAGATATATCCACTTTGAATTTCTGGAACTCCTGGGACAGTTCCTCTACAGCTGAGACACAGGCCTGTAGGGAGGAAGAGAGACTTCCTTTGTATTGCTGGAGTTGGACAGCCACTTCATCCACCATTTGTCCATTGCCTTCTTTCCAGGACATTAGTGCCAGTGAGTTGGCATACGATGGTGGTGCACTTCATAGAAACTTCTGCCACATGGGTTGTATGCATTGGACTTCCTCTGGATCTGTGGGTGACTACTCATTTTCCGGATTATTTATAAATCACCTCTAGCACGGCTAATTCCCTCAGGTACTGGATACCTCTCTCCATGGTGGTCCACTTGACTAGGTGACATGTAACATCTTCCTTGAAGGGGTATCTTTCCTTCACACCTGACAGAAGTTGCCTTCAGGGGCTGAAGACTTATGTCTTTTTCCCAATTGCTTTGTCAACGCCCCCTTCCCTAGGCAGGGATCCTAGCTGCTTGACTTCCCTACCCTCTGGTTCCGAACTATTAGACCCATTATCCCAACATTGGAGCAGCCAAGTAACAATGTGCTTGCCTGGATGGTGACCAAAATCCTTTTGCATATCACTCAACTCAGGGATAGGGATCAGGTGATTATCTCAGGTTCTGCCTCTTCTTCCTGTTCTTCTGATGACCCAGGTTCCCCTTCATCCCTCACTAAGCGAACTGATTTCTTTGTGCATTTCTTCTTCTGTATAGGGGTGACTGATACAGGCTTGGGTTGGTTTGCTGGTTCAGCTGCAGTGCCTGTCACTGGGATTTGAGTAGCCGCAGTGCCTGTTGCCTGGTTTGGGGTAGCCACAGTGCCTGTGGCCAGGGTTGGGGCAGTCACAGTGCCTGTCGGTCTGTTTTCCCTCCTTTCCACCTGAGGGTGCTGCATAGTATGAAGCAGTGTTTGGTAGATATTGGCCAAGGCCCAGCACAGTGCAGTAAGTTGTGCCTCTTTGGAACAGCCACAGCATTTTCTTTTTAAATAAGCTATCACTTTATCGGGACCCTGTAGTTGTTCGGGAGTGAAGCTCCAAACTTTGGAGGCGAAAAGTTCTCTAGATACCTGCCCATATTCTCCCACGTGCCATGCCACCCATGACAATTCAGCCTTGGGGCAGATCTCTGGGTGGTATTCTTAAGAAACGTTTTTATAGCCCTAAACAAGACCTGAAACACATTCAGGAGGCATAGCAATAGCAACATGCTGGCTTGCGCAACCCAAGGATATTAAAAATTCTTAAAGCTGTTGTAATTAGCCTGAAGGAGAAAGGGGAGATGAACGAATCGGAGAAGGTATCCCCCCCCTCCCCGACTTCCCCATCGATTTGGTGCGATTACCAACAAATTCCGATAGAAGGCGCCCGAGGTACGGGAATGACAACAATGCCACATACAACTGCTGACTCAACCTCATGACCAGTGATGTAATCATTTCATAAGTCGGCATTACCCAGTATAGCAAAAAATCCCGATCCCTCTCCCAGAGGTGATAAACATCACTGCAGTGCATATAAGAACTTACATAATACCACCATATGAACAAATGAACATTGCAACCAGTGGCTATTTAACAAATATAAAAAATGTGTATAACAAATTTCTTTTAACATGCTCTGACCAGATTTGTCATTAGCTCACCCCTTCTTGCCCCACGTTCTGAGCCAAAAAGGACTGTCGTGGTTTAAGCCCAGCTGGCAGCAAAGCACCATGAGACCGCTCGCTCACTCCTCCCCCCAACCCCCAGTGGGATGGGGAGGAGAATCAGAAAGGAGAAAGGAAAAAAAAAGTAGAACCTTGTGGGTTGAGATAAGGACAGTTTACTGGGACAACACAAGGAGAGAAGTTACAATAATAATACTAATAAAAGAATATGTAAAATGAGTGATGCACAGTGCAATTGCTCACCACCTGCAACCTGTCACTCTGCCACTTCCCCTGCTGTGATACCACCTCCATCTCACAGCCCACTCCCCAGTTATATACTGAGCATGACGTCACATGGTATGGAATACCCCCTTGGCTAGTTTGGGTCAGCTGTCCTGGCTGTGCCCCCTTCCAGCTTCCTGTGAAAATTAACTTTATCCCAACCAAACCAAGGGCATTTGGCCACTGACAGCAACAGGAGACATGAATAATTTGAAACAGAATGCGAGTAACAGTTGAGTACTATTAAAGTTTGAGTAGGCTGACAAGAGCACTAAATTTCAGAATTAAGACTGCCCCTGAACTCCTAGATTGTGCTCTTGTTATTGGAGTTTTACAATTTATATTGTGTTCCTTTAGCAGTGGCTTTCAGAAACAGCTGTGACTGTATGTGCAAAATGAGCTTTGTTTTCTTATATGCTATACACTTTTTTCTTTATGACACTTGCTATATACGCCACCTTCTATCTGTGTACACATACATGTCTGCACACACAAATACAGAGCCTAGAAATGCAGAAAGCATATGCTGTGAATGTACATCAGGAAGCTTTAATGAAAAAAACAATGATCAGCTTTCCTTAAATGAATACATAATTCCATTCAGAAAAATTTCAAATATAGTCCTGAAAACAGATAATAGCTGTATTGGCTTTGTGTGGCAAGGTTTTGGTAGCGGGGGGGTTACAGGGGTGGCTTCTGTAAGAAGCTGCTGGAAGCTTCCCCTATGTCTGACAGAGCCAATGACAGTCGGCTCCAAGACGGACCTGCCACCGGCCAAGGCCGAGACAATCAGCGATAGTGGTAGCACCTCTGTGATAACATTTTTAAGAAGGGAAAAAAAGTTGGGACAGACAGAAATGACAGCTGGAGAGAGGAGTGAGAACATGTAAGAGAAACAACCCTGCAGACACCAAGGTCAGTGAAGAAGGAGGGGGAGGAGGTGCTCCAGGCACCAGAGCAGAGATTCCCCTGCAGCCCGTGGGGAAGACCATGGTGAGGCAGGCTGTCCCCCTTCAGCCCACGGAGGTCCACGGTGGAGCAGATATCCACCTGCAGCCCGGGGAGGACCCCACACTGGAGCAGATGGATGTCCGAAGGAGGCTGTGACCCTGTGGGAAGCCCACGCTGGAGCAGGCTCCTGGCAGGACCTGCAGATCTGTGGAGAGAGGAGCCCATGCTCGAGCAGGTTTTCTGGCAGGACTTGTGACCCCATGGGGGACCCACGCTGGAGCAGTGTGCTCCTGAAGGACTGTACGCCGTGGAAAGGACCCACGCTGGAGCAGTTCGTGAAGAACTGCAGCCCGTGGGAAGGACCCATGTTGGAGAAGTTCATGGAGGACTGTCTCGTGTGGGAGGGACCCCACGCTGGAGCAGTGGAAGAGTGTGATGAGTCCTGCCCCTGAGGAGGATGAAGCGGCAGAAAATAACGTGTGATGAACTGACCATAAACCCCCTTCCCCATCCCCCTGTGCCGCTGAGGGGGGGGGTTGGTAGAGAATCCGGGAGTGAAGTTGTGCCCGGGAAGAAGGGAGCGGTGGGGGGCAGGTGTTCTGAGATTTGGTTTTATTTCTCATTACCCTACTCTGGTTGATTTGTAATAAATTGAGTTAATTTTCCCCAAGCTGAGTGTGTTTTGCCCGTGACGGTAATTGGTGAGTGATCTCTCCTGTCCTTATCTCGACCCACAAGCTCTTTGTTGTATTTTCTCTCCCTCTCCAGTTGAAGAGATGGAGTGATAGAATGGCTTTGGTGGGCACCTGGCATCCAGCCAGGGTCAACCCACCACAGAGCAAACTTGTTTTTCTAGAAAATAATGGATTTCTCTCACCTAGTGCACTGCATTCAGAGTAACTTGAGTCTGGTCACCTTACATAGCATCTCACATGGAACAATGCAAACTTTCCTCCTGCCAGCCTATGAACAGGGGAAGCTGTGTGATCTGTAGCCCCTGGGCAGATGCTTCTGGTGGCTTGAGGTTGGGAAACATAGTAATATCCATCAAAGTGCTAGTTAAGTCTTCATGTTCTTGACTATTTCCTTCAGCATTGCAGCATCTGGGAAAATCTGGTTTGTCCATTATTTTTTTTTTTCTCTCTCTCTCCTTTTTAACTTTGATATGATTTGGACAAAAATCCAGCTTCAAAAAAGGAAGAAAATGTCCAAGTTCTGGGGAAGTTCTGCTTTTCATTAAATTCCTTTAACAATTATAATTTGCAAACTGGTTACTAGAATCTTTCTATCGTATCTGTATTGAATTAATACTAATTTACCCAGTAACAGTTCTTTAGAGCTAAATCAAGCTACCTGTGGATTTTAAAGCACTTGACAATATCATTCTCTCATTTTTGGTCTCAGTGAAAAAGGGTTTTCATCAGGTTTCAGAGAACTTGTCTTTTGATAGATCTTCAATACAGTGTGAGAACACAGCTAACAGAAAGAGACAAGCAGCATTATCTTTAGCCAAGTCTGTGCAGCAAAAGACCTCTTAAAGTGCTGGTCTCTTCCTTCAGAACTTGGGCTGGGTTGATGTAAATGTTTTGATTTTCAAAGTGGATCTAGGAGACAAACCATTTCCAAGGTTTTTGATGAAACTTGTGGGTTGGTTGCAGCTCATGCTTTGGAGATGGATCTTGAATAATATTCCCCAAACCCAAATGAGACCCTGTGAGGTGTTTGTTCCATGTCCCTGTACAGAGAGAGATCAGAGGGAACAAAATTGTGCAGTTTGTCCTTCTATATTCCACTTCTGTTATTTGTACTTTTCACATTTAAATGCACAGAATAAACAGAAATTTTCCAGCTCCTCCCTTTGTCTCTTCATAGAACCAATTAAAATTGTCCCAGCCCACTATGCTTTCAGTAAGTCCTAACAAAAATAGCTTATTATTTTGATGCCTCCAAAAGACTGTTTGTGGGTTACCTGCCTCTGCCTTGTCATTCCACAGCTTGAAGAATAAAAGTGGCCTAAACTTGGTCTAGGGTTAGCACTCCTATCTCAGATCCTGCATTCTAGACAGCTATTTGTTCTTCAGATCTATCTGCTTTTCTTACTGCTCTGTACTCTGTTTCTATTCTCATTTCCCCTTTATTTTTAAATTCAGGATACTCTACCAACAGGCTCAATTACTAGTGAGTTCACCTTTTCTTTTTGATGGAATTTCAGTTGATGGAATTTCACTAAGATATGTGGCCCTCCTGAATACCAGGCTTTCTTTGGTACAACTTTCGAGCTTTGCAGTTGCTCTAGGTTCCTAGCTGTTAGCTTGCACCTATGCTTTTCAGACTTGCTTATAGTTATTTCATGGTCCTACCTACTGGTTTAGAACATTATTTGGATCTCTCATAGGATGTTGATGACCAGTCATCTTCCTTTCCTATGTAAGATCCAGAAAGCTAATGAAAGTAACTATGCAACATCCAAAATAAACTGTTACAATGTGTAAACTGAGCCAATTTCTGTTAGCTGTCTTACCAGATTATATAACATCATCTTAATTGAGGCATTTTGCTGTAAAATGTAATAATAAAAATAAAAAGAAAATAAATAAAAAAATTAGGGCTCACCTGAAAAAGCCAATGCCGCAATATCAAAGTGACACTTAGGTAGCTTGCATGCTCTTAAATAAATGCAAACTACAACTGATTGCAACGTGATTTAAAAAAAATGAACTAACATACTCAATATTTTTGGCTAAGGGATTGAGAAAAACATCAATTTTTTAATGAGATGGGGGATATTTTTTTCAGTGTATATGCCATGTTTCTCCTGATAAATTTTGAATTACCATGTCTTGAGAAAACTGACTTCAAAACATAAGTGAACTGTAGAAAGTGCTTAGAGGCAATATTGCCCAATTTCTCCATTAGGTATATAAATTATTGAGTTTTCTACATATGAAGTTTGAAACTTAGACAAAAGCTATCACACTTTTGTCTACATACTTTTCACTGCATGTGCTTTATAAATAATGTCACTTAAAAGCCAAATTCCATCTCTTACTGGGGCAGAACATTGCATGTCTTGATTTCCCAGCAGGAATCTATATCTACATTACATGACACATGCTGAGACCTAGATCTTGCTAAGTAGCAATAGTCTGAATGGCAACGTAAGAGCAAATGAACCAGGGTGGGAGGAGAAGACTTTGTACATGGATAGTGAGGAAAAATTGTAATCAAATTTTTATATATCTACAAGCCTCTACTTCTGGCCTCTTCTTTGGTTGCTTTGCTTCAGGAAATAAAATGCTAGAAGTGTTTGTGGTACCTTTAAAAACGTCCTTCTGGAAACAACTTTTGGCTGTTAGTATCTTCATAAGAAACCAGCTCAATGGCACAATCTAGACAGTAAATGCTCAAGTCTCAAGGGTTTCACTATGCAGTTTTCAAAATACAGCAATCATCTCAGGTCAAATACTCTTACTTAATGATCCTCTCTTGATAGAGCAAATTAGGCTTTCTGTGTTCGTCTCTTGAAATGGCAGCTCCTCTGTCCCTGGAAGAGGTTGTTTTAGGAGAGAAAAAAGAGAAACTACATTGGAAAATGAGATGAGATAAAGCAGTGAATAGTAAAGTTTTGTAGAGAATGTGTGGTTTTCTAATAAGACCTGTGTGAGGGGGTGTGGAGGGGACCATCACAAAACCAGCATGATGTTGTGGCTGTACTTGGATCTTTCTCCAAGTTTCTTTGCAGGCTGTTCTGGCATCTCACTCTACATGTTATCTAGCAATTCACTCCTTCTGCATACAGAATCAGTTTAAAACACCAAAATACCACCCTAAACTGGAGTCTGGAGACAGCTACAGTTTTCTTCTGGTGTCTATGCTGTTCCATTTCCCTTCCACACTCTGAATGTTTGCCTATTTTTCTTCAAACTACATTCTCCTCAGGGCAAAATATGATACTTTTAATACTTTAAATTCTATGTTGCAAGGCTGAAAATTACTTTTATATCAAATGAGTACCCACGCTGTCATGGAGATTAGCAGGGTTCTCCCGAAGGAGAGGCACTACTGTTTACCATAAACTATTGAGCTGTAAGCATCATAAACCTGCTGTCTCATGTAAACTTTTATTACTCCTGGGTTTTTTTCTCTCCTACATCATCATACAGTACTGTGTCTTACCTACCTTTAAGCAAAACTAAACTGGTATAAAGGAAAGACAACAATGATACCTGTTACTTATCCATTTAATTACTCTTACAGTTCCGTCCTATGCCTTTTGGGATCACTTCAGACTGAAAAATCTCAGGTCATAAAATTATATAAAAATAACTGTCTTGAATTTCCTTTTTGTGTTTTTTTCTTGATAGAATCAAAGTTACTATGTTACTATCAAGATTGCAAGATTTAAAAAAAAAATTACTATCTAGATTGCTGGGTAATAGAAAATAATTGGAACACTTGGACAACTTTTGAATAGGTTATAACAGCTTTGATAAATACTTCTATTGAAAGCACTTCTTCATATTTTCAAAACTGTTCTCTGGTTTCATTGGTTATGCAGTACCTTGTGTAATGATGCAGTCTCAGCTAACCATTTATATTTCCTTAATCAGGCACCAGATCAGAAGTCTGATCAAAACTGTTGCTATTTTACAAGCATCTGCTATTTTCATGATTGCTTCCTACTTTTCATCTGCACTTTGATACAAAGATTTAATTAAAGTAGTTAAAATAACCAACAACAGATGTGGTCTGCTCAACTACAAGTCAGCACTTTGAGATTCCTCTGTGGATGAAGAGAAATTAAAGGAATTATGTTTCTGTAATTTATTTCAATTACTTTGTGTACCAAGTTTAGTTAATCACTGTTGTCTAGCACCTTTTCAATAGCTAATAACATGGAAATTCTTAACAGTTACATACAGCGTTTGCAAAAGGTATTTTGGAGATGTGAAATTCCTGCCTTTTTCTAATTCCCTACTGACAATGTTCTCTACAGTTTCTTTCATTCCTGTTTTGTTCCATTAAATAATCCACAAGCAGCAGAGGTAGAGACTGGAACCTCTAAAGCTTATATATTGTCATGGCAAGCTCATCAATCTCAAATGTGCTGCAGAGGGAATGAAGTGTGACTTGCATAATTCCCTGGGAAAGCAAACTGCCATGTTTTGATTGTTTCAATTACAAGAAACTAACTGTGGCTGAGTATGTCTTTAATCTTCACCTGTTTTCTTCAGCTATAGGATTTTATGTTTGTAGAAAAGTGTGTGCATGTGGAAAAGGAAAGAGAAACTGAGAAATTTTTTTCCCCTAGAAATTTTTCCCCTAGTTAGAATTAAATATATGCCAATTAATTAGCTTGTGCTGATCATAACGTCACTTGCTGAGTTGCTGTCTAATGGACTTTATCAGTCAGCAGAACAGTCAAGATAAAATGGGATGCAAATTAGGGAATAAATTTATTTGATATTTCTTCCCTAATCATGCCTTCCCCTCCCTCTCCCCCGTGTTCACAAGTACTAAGTTTCTGTTCATTTTTCCTTTAGTTAACCATATGTTCTTATTCTGTTTCTCACTGCATAACAATTCCTTCTACTGCTCCAGTTTCTGTTTGTGGCTCTATTTGAAGTTTAACCTCTCCTCTGGTTGTTTCTCCATGAGCAATCCCTCTAAATGGTAAGTGCAAAGTAATTAAAAAAAAAAAGTCCACTGTATTATTCTAAGATTGAATCAATGAATAGAGATGTAATAGAGAAGCCACAGTAAAAGTAGAGTGTCTGTGAGAAAGAACACTATTTTGGCTCCAAGAGCATTGAAAACTATCTGTGATGCATAAACTGAAAGAATAAATATGATACAATTCATCCATTAGAGTATCACTAAGGAAAAACAAACAAAAAAATTAATAGTGCAGTAAAGTAAATATCATATGGTTGAGAATATCAAAATACTGTTTTCACAGAGCTGAATGATATTCTTTCCCCTGAAACAACTACTCCCTCAGGAAAAGTATCTATTGGCTTTACAATGTGCTTTGAAGGTCTGGCAAAAGAAAGCCCTCAGGCTTTGGTAGACCACAAGTTAAAATGTGTTTAAAATTGATTTATTGCTTTTGCCAAGGGTCTGGTAAGGTACTTTAGCTGGCATTTTACAGAAGAGAAAGGGAGCAATTTGTGACAGGAAAAGGTACCCTTTATGTGGCCTTGAAAACCCCTATGCAGCTTTGCACCGGTGTCTTTGCTGGGACTGATGAAGTTTTAGAAACCCAGAATCTTCATTCTAAAAGGCCAAAAATACCATTTTCCTAATTGTTGCTGCCTGGTTGGGGTTAGCAGAAGACATAGAATAGAATGTCCAACGTACTTTGGTAGGGTGGATATAAACTTGATGCAAAAAGGATGGTCTCGCTTCCACACTTACCCTTGGTTGTTCAGCTTTTTTAATTGCTGTGCTCTGCCTAAAATGAGTTCCTGCATGCTGGCTTTCAGTCAAATGCAGTCTCAGCCAAAGAAGTTGACATGATGGGACAATGTGCAGCTACTAAAGGAAAGATGTAGAACAGATGACCATGTCTAAACCAATGATAATACTGTCCACACAGTCTTATCCTTTTCCCCTACCAGTCTTATGTATGAGTCAGTAAGAAGGGGAGAATCATGGTGCAAGTTAAATGTTAAAACTGTTGTGGGATGTCTTCTGGGCTTTTTGAGAGCTGATATATAAGCAAAACTGTCTCTTCAGCTAGGGACTGCAGACTTGTTAATGACATGCTGTCAATATTTTGAAGACAGTTGATAGACCAAAAAGAAAACAGCTGCATTACAAGGAGAATAAGCATCACAATCTTAGAATCTTGTTCAGTCTGAAAAGCCTGAAGGACACATGAAAGCTAGAGAAGATGCCGGGGCTGTTTCAGTGTACTCAATATCCTCTCCTTACTTCCAAGAACAGGAGTGGGGAAGGGAAAGGAAAAAATGCTGGTATAGCGACTCTTGAAGCATCCTAGAGTGAACAACAATTTGCTAACATGCTCTTAATTCCAATATATTGCTGTGTAGTCAAGGCTGTGCGTCAAGGATACTGGCAACTACTTCAAGCATTGGCACTCCATTCTGCCTTTTTCTATTGTCCTGGTTTCAGCTGGGATAGAGTTAATTGTCTTCCTAGTAGCTGGTACAGTGCTATGTTTTGAGTTCAGTATGCAAAGAATGTTGATAACGCTGATGTTTTCAGTTGTTGCTAAGTAGCGTTTAGTCTAAAGTCAAGGATTTTTCAGCTTCTCATGCCCAGCCAGCGAGCAAGCTGGAGGGGCGCAAGAAGTTGGCATAGGACAGAGCCAGGGCAGCTGACCCAAAGGGGCCAGCAGGGTATTCCATACCGTGTGACGCCACATCTAGTGTACAAACTGGGGGGAGTGGGGATGGGGGATCACCGCTCGGGGGATTAGCTGGGTGTCGATTGGCGGGTGGTGAGCAATTGCACTGCGCATCATTTGTACATTCCAATCCTTTCATTATTGCTGTTGTCATTTTATTAGTGTTATCATTATCATTATTAGTTTCTTCTTTTCTGTTCTATTAAACCGTTCTTATCTCAACCCACGAGTTTTACTTCTTTTCCTGATTTTCTCCCCCATCCCACTGGGTGTGGGGGGGGTGAGTGAGCGGCTGCATGGTGCTTAGTTGCTGGCTGGGGTTAAACCATGACAGTCCATCTTGGCGCCCAATGTGGGGCACGAAGGGTTGAGATAACAACAAACCTGACCAGAGCTTGTTAAAACAAATTTGTTATAAACATTCATTATATTGGTCTAATAGTCACTGGTCATTATGTTGATTTATGTGTTCTTAGAGTTGTTGCTCTGGTTTTTAAAGTTCTGTTATGTATCACCTGGCTTGCTGTATGTAGTCCCTCTTCTACTGCTTATCATCCGTGGGACGTGGATTAAGGTTTTCGCTTTGATGTATTGTATAACACTGGTTTATGGTATGATAAAGCCATCGGTTGTGGGATTAATCCGGTATTGGCACTCAGCATTGTCACCTTTATTCTGCGGGAGCCATCTGTGGGAAACTATTAATAATTACACCATTTACCTTTTTTCCTTGGAAAACCAGTCTATGGGTGGGGTACCTTTCTTCCCCTCTCCTTTCTCCTTCAGTCCAGTTACAATGGTGTTTGAGAATTTTGAAAAATTAGAATACTCTCGGGATGTTGAGACCAGCACGGTCCTCGCCCTACTGCTAGGAATTAGCATGCTGCTGAATGTGGTTCAGCTCTTGTTTAAGGTTAAACAACTATTTAATAAGATCACCCAGAGATCTGCCCAAAGGCTGGATAATTATGAGTGGCAGGGTGTGTGGGGTAGTATGGGCAAGTACCTAGAAAAGTGGGCACCTCCAATGTTTTTGAGATTCACCCCTGAACAAGTGCAGAATCCAGAAGAACTAGTAAAATATTTGGAGAAGGTATGCTGTCACCCCGGCAGCTCCAGAGAGATACAAATCACTGCAATGTGCTGGGGCCTGGCCCATGCCTATCGAGCCCTGTTTGACACCACTCAGTACCCTCAAGGGGAAGAGAAGGTCTCTGGACCTAACAACAAAATGATGAGCACTGTGGTCACCCAAACCTTGGCAACGGGCGCTGTGGCCCCTCCAGCCCCAGCAATGAGCGTTGCAGCTACCCAGACCTTGGCAACAGGCACCGCGACCCCTCCAGCCCCGGCGACGAGCACTGCTGCTACCCAAACCTTGGCGACAGACACTGTGGTTATCCAAAACCCAGCAAGCGGTACTGCAACTGAACCAGCGGACCAACCTGCACCAGTATCAGTTGCCCCCGTACAGAAAAAGAAATATACAAAAAAATCAGTTTGCTTAGCGAAGGATGAAGGTGAACCAGGGTCATCACGGAACAGGAGGAAGAGGCAGAACCAGAGGTAATAACCCGGTCCCTATCCTTGAGTGAGCTGCGGGATATGCGAAAAGATTTTGACTGCCATATAGGTGAACATATTATCACCTGGCTCCTCCAATGCTGGGACAATGGGGCTAATAGCTTGGAATTAGAAGGTAGGGAAGCCAAGCAGCTGGGATCGCTTGCCAGGGAAGGTGGCATTGACAAGGCAATTGGAAAAGGGACACAAGCCATCAGCCTCTGGAGGCAACTCCTGTCAAGTGTGAAGGAAAGGTACCCATTTAACAAAGATGTTATATGTCAGTCAAGCAAGTGGACCACCATGGAAAGAAGTATCCAATATCTGAGGGAATTAGCTGTGCTAGAGACAATTCATTATGACCCAGACAACCCACAATTACCCAAAGATCCAGACGAAGTCCAATGCACACAACCCATGTGGTGGAAGTTTGTACAGAGCACACCATCGTCCTATGCCAACTGACTGGCAATAATGACCTGGAATGATGAAGAGGCACCGACAGTGGATGAAGATGCTCGCCAACTCCCCCAATACGAAGAAAATCTCTCCTCCTCCCTACAAGCCTGCATTTTGGCTGTGGAGAAGCTGTCCGAGGATTTCCAGCAATTCAAAGAGGATATGTCCTATTCCCCACCTGTAAGGACCAATGTCTCAGCTATTAGGAGTGAGGGCTCCTCTGCTCAAGAGAGAAAATATAGAAAGTACACACCGCAAGGTGCCCTGTGGTTTTACCTATGTGATCATGGAGAGGACATGAGGAAGTGGGATGGAAAACCTACCTCGGTTCTAAATGCATGGGTACGTGAGCTGCGAGGAAAAACCACCACAAAAGGGGATTCTACCAGGAAAAATGCTGCTCCAGTTTCCAAACAGAGTAGAAGGGCTGATCTTATTTCTGATCCTCTTGAAGGGACTTCTGAGCCAATTTTACGAGAAGTGAGTACTGGATACTCTGACCAGAATTAGAGGGGCCCTGCCTCCAGCCAGGTGGAGGAAAGGGATAACCGGGTCTATTGGACTGTGTGGATTCGGTGGCCTGGCACGTTAGACCCACAGGAGTATAAGGCTCCAGTAGACACCAGCGCACAGTGCACTCTAATGCCATCAAGTTATAAAGGGGCAGAACCCATTTGTATTTCTGGTGTGACAGGGGGATCCCAAGAGTTAACTCTGTTGGAAGCTGAAGTAAGCCTAACTGGGAATGAATGGCAGAAACACCCCATTGTGACTGGTCTGGAGGCTCCGTGTATCCTTGGCATAGACTATCTCAGGAGAGGGTATTTTAAGGACTCAAAGGGGTATCGATGGGCTTTTGGTATAGCTGCCTTGGAGACGGAGGGCACTGAACAGCTGTCTACCCTGCCTGGTCTCTCTCAAGACCCTTCGATTGTGGGGTTGCTGAAGGTTGAAGAACAACAAGTGCCAATTGCTACCACAACGGTGCACCGGCAGCAATATCGCACCAACCAAGACTCTGATTCCCATCCACAAGTTGATTTGCCAACTGGAGAGCCAAGGAGTGATCAGCAAAACTCTTTCACCCTTTAATAGTCCCATACGGCCAGTGGGAAAGTCTAATGGGGAGTGGAGACTAACAGTTGACTATCGTGGTCTGAATGAAGTTACGCCAGCACTGAGTGCTGCCGTTCCAGATATGCTAGAACTTCAATACGAAATAGAGTCAAAGGCAGCCAAATGGTATGCCACAATTGACATTGCTAATGCATTTTTCTCAATCCCTCTGGCAGCAGAGTGTCGTCCACAATTTGCCTTTACTTGGAGGTGTGTCCAGTACACTTGGAATCGATTGCCCCAGGGGTGGAAACACAGCCCCACCATTTGCCATGGACTAATCTAGACTGCACTGGAAAAAGGTGAAGCTCCGGAACACCTGCAATACATCGATGACATCATCTTATGGGGCAACACAGCAGAAGAAGTCTTGAGAAGGGGAAGAAAATGATCCAAATCCTTCTGAAAGCCAGTTTTGCCATAAAAGAAAGTAAGGTCAAGGGGCCTGCACAGGAGATGCAGTTTTTAGGAATAAAATGGCAAGATGGACATCATCAGATCCTAATGGACGTGATTAACAAAATAGCAGCTATGTCTCCACTGACTAATAAAAAGGAAACACAGGCCACCTTAGGTGTCGTGGGGTTTTGGAGAATGCACATTCCAAATTACAGTCTGATTGTAAGCCCTCTCTATCAGGTGACCCGGAAGAAGAATGATTTTAAATGGGGCCCTGAGCAACAACAAGCCTTTGAACAAATTAATGGGAGATTGTTCATGCAGTAGCCCTTGGACCAGTTTGGGCAGGACAAGATGTTAAAAATGTGCTCTATACTGCAGTCGGGGAGAATGGCCCAACCTGGAGTCTCTGGCAGAAGCACCTGGGGAGACTCCAGGCTGACCCCTGGGGTTTTGGAGTCAGGGATACAGAGGATCTGAGGCTCACTATACTCCAACTGAAAAAGAGATACTGGCAGCATATGAAGGAGTTCGAGCTGCCTCGGAAGTGGTTGGTACTGAAACACAGCTCCTCTTAGCACCCCGACTGCCAGTGCTGGGCTGGATGTTCAAAGGGAGGGTCTCCTCTACACATCACGCGACTGATGCCACATGGAGTAAGTGGGTTGCGCTGATCACAAAACGGGCTCACATAGGAAACCCCAGTCGCCCAGGAATTTTAGAAGTGATCATGGACTGGCCAGATGGCAGATTTTGGAATGTCGCCAGAGGAGGAGGTGGCAAGTGCTGAAGAGGCCCCGCTGTATAATAATCTGCCAGAAAAGGAGAGGCAATATGCCCTGTTCACTGACGGATCCTGTCACATAGTGGGAAACCATCGGAGGTGGAAGGCTGCTGTATGGAGTCCTATATGACAAGTCGCAGAAACTGCTGAAGGAGAAGGTGAATCGAGTCAGTTTGCAGAGGTGAAAGCCATCCAGTTAGCATTAGACATTGCTGAAAGAGAAAAGTGGCCAGTGCTCTATCTCTATACTGACTCATGGATGGTGGCAAATGCCCTGTGGGTGGTGGTTACAGCAATGGAAGCAGAGCAACTGGCAGCGCAGAGGTAAACCCATCTGGGCTGCCGCACTGTGGCAAGATATTGCATCCTGGCTAGACAATCTGGTTGTAAAAGTACATCATATAGATGCTCACGTACCCAAGAGTCGGGCCACTGAAGAACATCAAAATAACCAACAGGTGGATCAGGCTGCCAAGATTGAAGTGGCTCAGGTGGACCTGGACTGGCAACATAAGGGTGAGCTATTTATGGCTCGGTGGGCCCATGATACATCAGGCCATCAGGGAAGAGATGCAACATATAGATGGGCTCGTGATCGAGGGGTGGACTTGACCATGGACATGATCGCACAGGTTATCCATGAACCTGAAACATGTGCTGCAATTAAGCAGGCCAAGCGGTTAAAGCCCCTGTGGTATGGAGGGCAATGGCTGAAATGTAAATATGGGGAAGCCTGGCAGATTGACTATATCACACTCCCACAAACTCACCAAGGCAAGCGCTATGTGATTACAATGGTGGAAGTAACCACCAGATGGCTGGAAACATATTCTGTACTCCATGCCGCTGCCCGGAACACTATCCTGGGCCTTGCAAAGCAGGTCGTGTGGTGACATGGCACCCCAGAAAGAATTGAGTCAGACAACGGGACTCATTTCCAAAACAACCTCATAGACACCTGGGCCAAAGAGCATGGCATTGAGTGGGTATATCATATCCCCTATCATGCACCAGCCTCTGGGAAAATTGAGCGATAAAATGGACTGTTAAAGACTACATTGAGGGCAATTGGGAGTGGAACCTTCAAACACTGGGATATACATTTAGCAAAAGCCACCTGGTTAGTCAACACCAGAGGATCTACCAATCGGGGTGGCCCTGCCCAGTCAGAATTTTTACGTACTGTGGAAGGGGATAAAGTCCCTGTAGTGCACATAAAAAATATGTTGGGAAGACAGTCTGGGTTACTGCTGCCTCAGGCAAAGGCAAACCCATTCATGGGATTGCTTTTGCTCAAGGACCTGGGTGCACTTGGTGGGTGATGCAAAAAGATGGGGAAGTCCGATGTGTGCCTCAAGGGGATTTGATTTTAGGTAAGAATAGCCAGAATTAAACTGTATGATATTAGTTGCTATATAACCCTGCTACTGTATGTTATCATTACTATAATTGTTATATGCTATATCCATAGTACTATAATAAGAATCACTTAGATCAAGCAAGAATGAACTGTGATAAAACTGAGTGAAGTGCAGTACTGATGGAACTAGAACTGACTCTAGCATGCAACAATCCAACAGTGCAGACCATCCTCCTGCTGCGCCCAATGTCACCTGCTCGAAACACCACACTGAAGCCCAGTTCTGCTCTACCGACAGAGAGGACTTTGCACCATCCGTCCTGCCCAGAAAGACTGGTATGACAGATGGAGCCCAGAGTCAGAAACTAAATGAACTCAACAAACATTTTATGAGCACGACCCATAAACTAAAGGAATGATATCTCTGTGTGTGTATACATGTATACATATATATATATATATCATTGTTCATATGTTTCAAAGGGACAGAAAAAGTGATGATGATTGACCAGAATGTAACTAAAGGTATGGGAACTGAGCATGACGTCAATGGTATAGAATAAGGGGTGGATACTGTCCTGGTTTCAGCTGGGATAGAGTTAATTGTCTTCCTAGTAGCTGGTACAGTGCTATGTTTTGAGTTCAGTATGCAAAGAATGTTGATAACGCTGATGTTTTCAGTTGTTGCTAAGTAGCGTTTAGTCTAAAGTCAAGGATTTTTCAGCTTCTCATGCCCAGCCAGCGAGCAAGCTGGAGGGGTGCAAGAAGTTGGCATAGGACAGAGCCAGGGCAGCTGACCCAAAGGGGCCAGCAGGGTATTCCATACCGTGTGACGCCACATCTAGTGTACAAACTGGGGGGAGTGGGGATGGGGGATCACCGCTCGGGGGATTAGCTGGGTGTCGATTGGCGGGTGGTGAGCAATTGCACTGCGCATCATTTGTACATTCCAATCCTTTCATTATTGCTGTTGTCATTTTATTAGTGTTATCATTATCATTATTAGTTTCTTCTTTTCTGTTCTATTAAACCGTTCTTATCTCAACCCACGAGTTTTACTTCTTTTCCTGATTTTCTCCCCCATCCCACTGGGTGTGTGGGGGGGTGAGTGAGCGGCTGCATGGTGCTTAGTTGCTGGCTGGGGTTAAACCATGACATCTGTCCATGACCCACCACCTTCCCCCCCCCCCCCCCCAATCCTTCCGGGGCTTTAAAATAGTCAGTCATGTCACAAAAGTGTTTTCGGAGAGGAAATGATCAGGGGAAGGAAGTGTGCAGTTTGTCCTAGTTAGGTTGGAGAGGAAAAGTTTGGGTGTAACAACTCAGGTGAAAAGTTTGGGGTTACAACTCAGAGGAATAGCTAATAAAAACTTGCTTACACAAATCTCAGCAAAACAATGTTTTTGCTCTTCTCTATACAGCAGTCTATCACAGACGTCCAGCATTATTAAAAAACAAAATCTACTTCTGATGTAAGAATTCCTTTCTGGGTGCTATAGAAACAAAGTACACTCATGACATCACCAAGGCAACATAGAAATAACATTGTAAGCATCCTTTCTTTAGGGGTGTGAGAAACTCTGAGATTATGGACTGGACAGTAGCAGTGCTGGATGTGTTTGAAGGTGCGTGTTGTTTAGTTGGTGGTCAGAGGTTACAAGGCTGCCACATAGGATGATTTATTGGCTGGTTAGTATACAGGAGCAGGGAATGACAAGACTCAAACAACAAACTGTATTTCTAACCATTTCTTTCATTCATGAAGCACTAAAAAGTGCAAGTTTTTCAAAGTACCAGAATAGAATCTAGGAAGCTGTCTCTTCAGCAAAGCCAGTAAAGGTAAGATATATGGCTTAATATAGTATTTGAGAAACAGAAGGGTGGGGGAAAATGTTTTTAAAGTTGGCACTTCTTATTGGAACATAAATATAAAATAAACTGTGACAAAGTTTATTACATGAAAACAACAATCTAAATAACAAAAAATTCCTTTATAAGCGCAGGACATCTGGAGTTGAGGCTGTTTGTTGACATTCTTCTGCTGGAGTAAAGAAATGGAATTTTTCCTCTTGCTGTGTAATATTTTCAGGGAACTTTGCCTCAACATTTTTAACTGTGCATAAATGGATACATGAGATTTTCTAAGAGTTTAATTTCTGGAAGCTTACATACTATTGTTAAAGAAGTCTTAAATTTTGGAAAAGGACAATATTTTTAGTTATGGGACTGAGTTTGTATAGTACCAGTTTCACAGTAGGTGAAAACGTTGTCAATATAGGGAATGCTTGTGTGGACAGAGGTAAGAAATTTATTCTGAGCTTTGCAATAAGGCATTACAAATTTGTGTACAGATCTTGCACATTTATATCTCTCAAACCTATCCAAATGGCTAACAATGACCTCTTCCCCCTCGTCTCTCTGCAGTACTTTGATTTTTTTTTTTTTAAATGTGTTTTATAATGGCAAATCTCTAGAAAAAATAAATTTGTGATGTTATTGTATGAAATGGGTTCAATGGATGTAAAATGGTTTATATTTGTAAGCGCTTTCATTTATTTGCTGTGAGAAATGGCATGTTAGCAGTTGATTGCCTGATTCTCAGGCACTTGGTATGTCTATATAGCACTCTATGTAGTGCCAGAAATCTGCTCCTCTGTGCTCATGCAGTGCTTCTGGAGACTCAGAGCTCAAGCACTAAATTTATATTTTAAGAGCTGCAGAAAATTTTATAAGTGGACACAAGTGTGGATTCTGTTGAAGTTCAACAGCAGGCACCTCTGTACATAACCCTACAGTCACAATCTTTTTTTCATGCTGTTGCAAATTCACAATGCCAGCCATAGAAGCTTATAACTTAAAAATATAATACTTCTGTGTTAAAAGATCTGTGCATGACCAATGAGATTTGTGGCATAATGAAGAATGCAGACCAGTGAGGGGAATGTCTAGCATTTTAAGTGAATCCACAATTTAGATGAAGAGGCTTATCTTTTGCCATCATAACACCATTTTTATACAGATTATTTTAGGGGAAAACAAATTAAATCACTCAATTTGATTTTTTTGAAAGGAAATGCCTTATGGAAGTTTTACTGAAGATGCTTAGAGTAAATTCTATTTGCTGCTTTGAAACACAGGGATGCTGAATTTAAACATGTACAAAATGGGCAGTTATGATCCCATAATTCAGGTCTCATTTTATTGTCTTTTTTTAAACAGAAGAAGAATCTAGGATGATAGTGGCAACAGTATGTCCCAATTCTGCCCCCTTTGGAGTGACTTTTCAATTTTTAATTTTTTTCATATTTGCAGAAAGGAATCTATTGTGGAAGTTATTTGGAAATTTGGTTTTGGAGCAGGCCTTCCTTGTGTCCTGCATTTCTGCAGGTCTTGGGATAAATTGCTGATACGCCATTGCCAAATTGAGCAGATGCTGCAACTCTCCCTGCTTGACCAGCTTTTATTAAAGGTGACAGGTAATGCAGTCTGAAAATAATCGAGGCCTTAAATTGACACAGGAGGGCACTTCAGCTGTCATGCAAATGAAAGCTGTTGACACTTAGCTGTGTTTTCTTTTTCTTTCTTTCATTATTTAATTAATGTGAATTTTGGAAGTGGAGGAAAAAGTTCCTATTCTCACTGTGACTTATGGTGAAAAAGAAATTTCAGTTTTCCTCCTTTTTCTTTTCCTTAAGACCCAGATGTGTAAAATAACTGGAAAATGATCTGGAAATGGTAAACTACTTTTAGAAAAGAAGATATTGAATTGAAAAGTGGTATGTATCTGTGCTTATAGAAGTCTTAAAAATGATAGAAAAGAATATTCATCAGTTGAATGGTACAATTACAGTTGTCTATGAGAAACTGCAGCAATGGTTAGATTTTTATAAACCCTATGCTAGGCTGAGTAGATGGGACTACCAATCTCTCTCTCCCCTTTCACTGCTGGGATGAAAAGCATAAGGATGTTATTGCTTGTGTAAGAAATGGACAGTCTGTAACTCTTTAATCTCATTTGATTTGCAAACCTTACTAAAGAGATAAGTTTAATTTGTAGTTTGACTCTGACAATTTATTCATTGATGCTAAATCACCCATTAAACAGCGTGCATTTACTCCTGCTGCATGCACTGCATGTGCTGCAGTTGATTATATACTTTCGCTATAAAGTTTTATTATACAAATACTGTTATGAGGCAGCTTAATTTAATATAAATACGCTTTAGTTAACTCTTGAGTCTTACTCTTTTGCCTCATAAATATGAATCTGTATAGGTCTAAAAAAGGCTTCCCTAGGAAATCTGTTAATGTGGCTCACATTTTGGATTTAAAAGTCCACTGACATATGTTTCAATCAAAAGATCGCTTTGGAGAAGTGGCCATACTCCAGTTAAAACTGTCATTATTCTTTAACTCAGTATAAGGCTTAAGACTGGCCAGTAGTATTCAGTTAAATGTTTCATTTACAGCTGTCAGATAGCTGAGGACTTTTTGTCCACCTGAAATCTGAGAAAGACTTGGTTTAAAACCTGACCACTTGAAATTTGTGGGGTAATGTAATCTGTTCTCTTGGACTGCCTTCTCCAAAGAGCAATCAAGAGCTTACAAGGGATTAGGAACACCAGTGAGTGACAAAAATGGAAAACACATGTGTGTAATATATTTACTATACATATTGTCATTGGTAAATTTATACTGCAACTTGAAAGCAAATTATATTTCAAAAACAGCCTATTCCTATCAGAGTAGAAATTGGCTGTTGTAGAGATGTACAATTGTCAAAATACACAGATAATATAAAACTTCCTACAAAGCAATATCTAAACTGAGTTTATGTGGTATGCATGTATTACTAATTTGAGGTGAACTGAATTCCTAAGGAGCTGTAATTACAAATTCTTGGGTTTGAGATAAGCCTTGGAATTTTCAAGTTAACCTTGTATTCAAACATGTTGAAATAGGGTAGTACATAGTAGTAGCATGCGAAAAGTGCTATGATGTACTGGCATCCATATGAAAAACATTGAAAAGACATACATACAAATTTTTTAAGTAAGTTGAATCTAAATTTTATTTATAGGTCATAAAATGTCTGAATCAGGAAGATGTCTTCTTATTAATGCTTTTATGCAAAAAAAGTTTAAGGTTTCAGCTGAATCAGAAAATTTTCAATTATGAAGAATAGTGTTGTGTAGAAAAAACCCCATAATACTGTATTTTAAACACTGAAAGAAAAAATTATTTCAGAATAAAATTCCTAGAATAAATTAAGAAATGTTAAAGTGTATAAAAAGGCAGAATCATTCTCCTACTTTCCCATCATATTCTGCTTCCTTGTCATGTCTGTCAAATAGACCTGTCCAATGTGTATTTTTTGTCCTTAAAAAAAAAAAAAAAAAAAAAAAAAAGATAGCTTTGCTTGTTGTGCCTGAAAGTTTGTCCCAAATTATTGCTGTTTAAAAAAGGTTATTATCGGCTTCCTGTCATTTAGGGTGGGGGCAGTATGGTGTCTGACAGTTTACTGAACTTGTTTTAAAGGAGAAGAAAATAAATATGGAGTTAAAAAGAAAATAATATTAAAATGCATCACTGTTTTGCAACAGAATGCTCTAAGCTGCTCTTTTTATTCCCTAATTCATTTTCTAGATAAGAAAATGCAATCAATTTAATCTAGCCAGACTTTACTGAAACATTTGACATGATGTCCCATAGTTAGTGTGGAGAAGGCAGTGATCGGTTTAAGAACTACAAGTTGGACAAAGAATTATCTAAAGGACAGGCAGCAGGTTCTAATGGAGTGATATCTATAAATTTGGTGGGAGGTTACACAAAGTTTTAATCTGTGGTTTGGTTGACCTGATTTATTTCAACTCATGAGGCATCATCGATAAATGGAAGACTATGATTATTTCCTATGAAGATGTTAGTGGCCTAATGGACTACCTGAAATAGGAAGACATTTAATAACTTGAAATAAAAAGTCACGCATATAGGGGACTTAATAACAAATATTTCTGCAATAAGTTGGAGGCTTATTGACTTCAAAGTACAGAAGACAAGACAGACCTCAGTCTCTTAGTAGATCACAGACTTACCTATAGTTAACAATGTGAGGTTGCTGTGAAAAAGAAAAATGGATTCTAGAATGCATAAAGCAAACTTTTTCCACTAGTGAAATGAATACTGTTGGCTTGTATAATGGAAAACCATCCAGCTGGAATATAGATTGGAATGGATATACATTTCTTATTACTCAAGTTTGAGAAAGGTTTATGCATAATGGGAGAAGTATGATGTGGACCAGTAATATGATATCATGCTGCTGAATCCTCTTAAAGAGGAAATAAAATGTAAGAGCAATGAAGATATACAGTCTGGGAACCATGAAGGATTAAGATCTTGCTTAAACTGAAGGGTCTATCAGTACAAAAATAAAAAGAATGGAATGGCCAGGAAGAAATTTAGGCTGAATATAAGATGACTGTCAGGGAAGTGAGATTTCACAGCAGACTTTCAACTAGGTGTGTTGGAACAATTGATTTTGTTTACTTTGTGAAAGGAATTGTATGGCTGTAGTGGTAGTAGAAGGCTTAATTTGATCACAGAGCAAGATTAACAGAATCCTTAACAGTAGGATAAAATTGAGGAGCCTTTTCTAGTTTGTGGTTCTGTTACTGGATTCACAGTTAGGCCTTCCAGACACACAGGATATGTAGTTTATAAGCTTCTTAAGATAGTTACGTTTGACAACACGACAAGCTAGCTGCTATTTCTGTTGAAGTAATTTACCTAAATGATGGAATTTTCTTTATGGCTCCCATGAACAAATGAAGAAGTAATGAAGGCAGAACTTTTAAATATCAAAGCAGAGTTGCTTGGGATACGGTTGCTTTTGGGATGCGAAGGGTGCCATTGGCAGTCATACCAGAGGTACTCTTCAGATGCCCAGGTTGGGAGCTTGTGTTTCCCACTGACTAGGCAATCTCCAGGGCAGTTCAGAGTATCTAAGATGGGAGTGTGCCCTTTTCTCTGCTGAATAGGTAAGGAATCTATGTTCCTGACTTAAGTCACATTCCTACATTCAGACAATGAAAATTCATTACTTGCTCCTTACTTCTGTGTTAGAAAATTGTGTTCCTCTTTCCTGTCTACTTCCTGACGTAGATTCTTTCCACTTGGGGCTTTATTTCCAAGTGGTTGTGAAGCTACTGGGAAAAGGGAAGAAGAGGAAAATAAATAATGTTAGGGTAGTATTGGATTATTTTTTTGCCTACTTGAACACTTAATTTTCCAGAAAAGTCTGCACACTTAGATTTTAAATACTGTGGAGAAAACTGTATTGGCCAAATATGTCTGCTTTTATATCATTCTGTGCAGCTCTTCTAACACTGTCAACCCTTTGAGGAGTCAGTATCTTGAAACTAGAAAAACAGTGTGAGATTGTCTTCATTCTGAAAAAAAAAAAAATCTTCTTAACCCAATGAATTTAAACTAAGAATACAGTTTATGAGGGGAGTAAACACATATGTGTACATGCTTTGTTTTTTCAGGATATTCAGTTCTGCCTGTAATGAAATTTGTTGATTGATTCACCTTTGGAAATCTGGACTGACTTTACTTCCTCTACTGGAATTTGTATTTTGTTTTACATGGCAACTCCTTTCAGTATTGTTTGGCCTGAAATCATGCAATGACTGATGCAACAGAAGATTTTGTGGAGCAAGACTGTATTGTCTGTAGTATTCAAAGGTAGTTTGGACAATATCTTTGGTAAAATAAGAAGATATGGCTCTTCCCTATTTCAAAAGAGATATTTTTGACATACCTTTCAATCAAGTGAAAACAGGGCAATGTAATAAAATCTCTTTCAGGGTAAGAGATTTACTTTCTAGTGTGTTTTACCTCTGGCAGATTTCTCATGTTTCTGTCTACTGAGTTATTCGACTTTTTCACCACTCAGGACAAAAATAAAAACAAAAGCCCCACCCCCTCAAACCCAAATCAAAACACCCCCCTTCCCCCAGGTTATGCAGATACTTCATAGCTTTTGGCTCTGGCCTGAGTAATTTTTTTCCTTTCTTTCCACTTAATCTTTGAACCTCCCTTTTCCACCGAAGTTCAGTATATTCCCATATTTGAACTAAATCTTGAGCCAGCAACTTTTAGAATTGCTTTCAGTTGATAAAAATAAAGCATATTACAGGAAGAATAATCACATCATAATTTGAAATGAATTCAGGTAGTTTTTTATGCTCCTAAAATTCAGAATGTCAATGGCCAGCTCAGTAAATATAACCACTGTGGCAATTACATTTCATTCATGGACACTACAAAATATAGTTATTTCTCCCTAGCTACAAATGTTCCTCCAGATTTGTCTTTCCTTGTGTCTGTACTATTTTCTTGCTTCATTTTTCACATTTCATTAGGTCTTCAGGATTTATTATCTAAAATAAAATAACAGAATTAATGGCATCCATCATAAATACAGACATGTCAGTTATAAAACAGTTATAGTACATTCGTATTTTGGCTCTTGACTTTTGATATTAAAATACTTTAACTTGCAGCTGTTAGCTTCAAGGTCTGTTTCTTGTTAGTAAGCCATACAAACAGCAAAATTTCTCTGAGATGGAGAATTATGGTCTTCAATTTTTGGATTTTGTTCTGTTTGTGTTTGTCAGGGTGACTTATCTTTGTTTCCTCCTCCTTCCCAATTGAAATGGCTTAAATACATGAGTGTAGATTCTGGAGTCAGCTGATGCAAAGTATGAGATAGGACATTTGGAACAATTTTTAATGATCAGCAAAGTGTACGCAGGAGAAGTTAAGTACCAAATGAGTGATGTACTGCTGCAGATAGTCAGGAAGTGCACTAGTGGAGGGGCTTTGGGGAGATTTTAGGAGCACTTTGAATGTAGCAAGTAACATTAATCCCTAGCATTCAAGACTACTAAATTCAGCTTTCCTAACTCATGAAGGAGGTTTCTTGCCCATCAGAACCATTGTTTGTAATGCCTCATGAGCCTTGATCATATTTCTGACAAATCCTCACTTGCCTGCAGAGCTGATGCTTTGGGTCTCTGGACAACATAGGTGGGTTTATCAGAGGCAGATTATAAAATCATGGGGTTTAAAACTGTGAAGAACTTTGTTTGATACACATTGTGTAAATAAGCTCTGGATGGAGAGATGGGCTATCATTATATAGAATTAATAAGGAGAAAAACTGATCTGAAAAATTGGAATCTCTGCTTCACATCAATGGTGGGTATGTGTTACCAGAAACTGTTAGTTAAAAAAGTATTAATGTAACAGCTGTGTCAGGTGAGAACAAGGGTTCACTTACCCAAATATCACATCTCCTAAGCATTCATGAGGAAGCTTCAGTGGATTACTCTTCTGTGGATGGACATGCCAAGTCTCCTTGAACCACATAAAATTTCATTATCTGCAAAAGTCTCAGCAAGAGTTCCACAATTCAGCCAGCTGTGTTCCTGTTCCTTTGTCTGTTTTGAACCTTGCTCCTGCCATCTTCATTTGATAACTCGTCCCTGTAATTTTTGTGTTTATTTTGGAGACTACAGATATTGATAAAGAAGAATGAATTCAGTGGCTCTTGGTGGAAAGAGTGGAGGTTTTGACTGGATATGAAGAAAACATTTTTCATTGAAGACCAACTTAGCATTGGCAAGTTGCACAGAGAGGTTGTTCAGTCTCCATCTTTGGAGGATGACCCAACAAGACCTAACTGGACAAATCTCTGAGCATGTTAGTCTGAATTCAGTATTGACGGCGCTTTGAACAGGAAGCTGGAATAGACATAACCAAAGGTTCCTCCCAAGCTCTAATCATTCTTGGATCAGTCTGATCTATCTCTTCATGCTGCTTCTTAATGTGGTTATTATTGTTATTTTATTTAGCAACTCTTTGCAAAGAAGCTTTTCTATACATTTAGTCACCCTTGTTACTCACCTCTGAACCTCTCTGAAGTTTATAAAGTTCTTTTTGTAATGGGGATAGGCCAGAACTACCTGCAGTGTTTCAAGATGTGCCTGAACACTTATTTATACAGTGGTATCATGCTGTGCTTTGTTTCATTTCCTATTCCTTTCCTAATAATGTCAAAAATACGCTTTTTTTTTAACCACTGAGCAGTGAGGTTATGTTTCCATGGAGTCTTAACTTCACAGTCTCCTGAGTGGTAATGATAAGTTCAGAGCTCTTGATTTATATGTGAAGTTAGAAAATTTTTTTTCATGTGCATTACTTTACATTTTTCTATATTAAATTTCACCTGCTGTTTTATTGTCTGATCACTCAGTTCTGTGCTTGTGTTCTGCTCTTCTTCACAGTTAGCTGTTACTTTTACTACTGTGACCTAGTATCATCATCAAACTTTGTCATCTCATTACTCAGTCTTCTTTTTATAAGTTGTTTAGGACTTCATTGAATAGCAAGGACCTCAATGCACATTCCCATGGAACTCCAATGATAATCTTCTTCCAAGGCAGAGCCTGACCATTTGCTTCTATCTTTTGTTTCTTTTGTTTTAACTAATTACTTATTTATGAAAATACCTTTTCACATTTCATTATCTTCCTATATGGCAGAAAACCTTCTCCAAGCCCAAGTAGGTTATTAGATAAATAAGAACTGTGTGACCTCCTTCAAAGAATTTAATTAGATTTGTGTGGCATGATTTCCCTTTAGAAAAGCTTAAGTAGCTGTTTTCAAGAACAAATTTCTTGAGATACCAGCTTTTTATTTTAATTTCACTTTATATTGTATATGTAGACTTAATTAACATGACTTCACATTTGACTGACTGATGTTACATTTTCCATTGATTTCCATCTACTTGTATTTCTTGCAATCTGACAAACAAGCAAGGAGTAAAAGGAGATGAATATTTCAAAATTAAGTCCCCAGTCTATGAAGAGTTCAGTGATGCAGAAGGGCTCTTTGTGCTTAGAGCAGATAGACATATGAAACTCTGTGGGACTGTGCTGTAAGAAGTCAAATGAATAAATTCTTTGCTCAGTGTTAGTAATACATTAAGAATGAAACCTGTACGTGTGTTAGTATGATAACACTGCCTTGGAGGAACACCCTTTTTATTTCATTCCTGTTTATTTCTAAAATCAAAACTTCAATTCAGATTTAAAACTTTTTCAGACACTTCCCCCTGGCAATTTCAATAGATAGCTCTGTGTATTCTAGTGAGCAGATACTTGAACGCATGTCTTCAAGGTCCACGTATTGAACCTCACTCTGATCTTAGCTGCAACCCTTTCCTTAATACAACTCCTGGCTGCTGATTTATAGGTGCTTTCTTTTTATTATTCTTAATGTTGATTGTGATTGGATTAGGAACTTTTCACCAAGAATGATTTTCTGAGGCACAGAATTTGAATACAGTCGTGGAAAAATAGCAGTTTATGAAAGTAATAAGAACAGCATGATCTGGATTAGCAGAAGTTTCTTTAACTGTTCTTTTAAAATAGCTTTCTAATTTTTATTTTCTTATTATAAGTGTAGCTGTAGAGTTTGACTATATAGAGCATAACGTAAAACTAGATTCCAGTCACCTGGCAGGCTCCTGCTCGTAGGAATAAACACCTTTGTTTACCATTAAGTGCTAATTCCTAAGATAATGCTATTATACAGAATATGACAATGGAATGCATTTGTAGAGAATTGTTGCACTAAATTAAGTTTAGAATTGTTAACACAATATGCATTGTCCACAGTGTGCTAAAGACACAGGACTTTTTCTTTTGACTAAAGAGCATTTCTCCAGTGGTAAGAATACTAAGTAACAAAATCAAATTATAGACTATTTAAAAGATGTGTGCTAACTGAACATGGATTCCTTCCTCATGAAGCAGAACTGTCTGTCTTGAGCATTATGAAATAAAAAAGCAAATTAAACTACTTGCTGAAATGTCTGCAGCAGACTGAAGCCTGTGCCTGGAATCTGTTATACAGTAAATCCCCATAATATGGAATATTATAGTGAAAATCCCCCCAGTTTTTAAATTATTCCAGTAAGCCAGTGTAGCCATGAACAAGCAAAATTAATTCATAAGATGAAATCATAAATAAGCATAGATTATTTGTCATACCTTTTTGGCTAGGAAATCCTCTTGTGAATGTGGTACGTCACATGCAGAGAAGCAATGGCCCCTTCCTAATATTGGCAGGAAATCCTCTAAATGATTCAAAATAAGTTTTATACCAATGTCATTGATACTGCAGTGCATGACTGTAAACCAAACATTTTCTTAAAACAATTCCTGAAGTGTGCATGAACACTGACTCTGTATGCTGGCATTTCCCTCATGTAGATAAATAATTGCAGCAATGTTTTAAAAGGACTTGCCAGTCTAATCTTTCATGTATACTGTTCTTCCTGACAAATAGATACAGGGACTGAGAAATTTCTGCTAGGAATTTGTTTCTCTTGTCTTTGGCCTTCTGCCTTCAAAACATCAGATGAGTTCAATTCATTTCTGTTTTACAGAAACAGTTAATTTACTATTAGTATTTGATTAAAGTTCTGACTAGGTTGAAAGGAAATGGAACTTTTGCCACTGGTTTCAATGGGAGGACATTAAATGATGTGTATCATTCTGTACTGTTCCATAGTACATGTTGGAGTTCTGGATCTTAGATTCGTTACCCAGGGCAGAGGTTTGGGAAATAATTATTTAGCTCACTGGGCTTACTCTTCAGTTATTCACTGCAAACTGGTAAATGATTTATCAGGTCCTACAGTTCAGTTTTGGAGATATGATTTACCCCTGGTGGTAAATATCACCAGAATTTAGCTAAAAATTCTTTAATGTCAGCATGAAGCCCTTTTCTGACTAAAAGAGGAGGAATCTTCCCCATTCCCCTGAAGTGCCCCTACATAAGAGGTACGATGCCCTGGGGCTGGAGAATGAAGAGAGAGTGAGTAACGGCAAGATCCAAGAAAGGCCAACTGTGCAAAGTTGGTCCAACCACCTACCCACATTAGAACCAGCGCCACCAGAAAAGTATGTAGGGTATTTGTAATTGGAGGCTCCTTGCTGAGAGACACCAAAGCGCCCATTTATTGCCCAGACTGTATCTCTAGAGAAGTTTGCTGCCTGCCAGGAGCTTGCATCCGTGATGTCATGGATAGGCTGCTGAGCCTGGTAAAGCCTGTGGACTATCACCCATTTCTAGTATTCCAAGTAGGATCGAATGATGCTGCAATGAGGCAACACAGAAATATCAAAAGAGACTTCAAGGGATTGGGAGTACAGGTGGTGTTCTCCTCTATCCTCCAAGTCAGAGAAGGCGGTTCGAGAAAAAGGAGATGAATTGAACAGGTGAATGGCTGGCTACAGAGCTGGTGTCATGCTCAAGGTCTTGGCTTCTACGATCTTGGACATATCTTTGAGAAACTGGGCCTGTTGACAGATGATGGGGCTGAACTGACCGATTGTGAGCAAGAGTGTCCTGGGCAGTAAGCTGGCTGGATTTATAAACAAAGCTTTAAACTAGATTTAGTGGGGGAAAGGGATGCTGTTCTAAGCGCTGAAGAAGGGTTGCTGAAGTATTGGGAAGCAACAAGGAAAGCCCTGTGGACTGCTTCAAGGGAATTAGGGTGAGCTCCTCTAAAAAGGGGATGTGGCCGATAGCCCAGCTGAAGTGCTTCTGTACCAATGCACACAGTATGGGAAACAAACAGGAGGAGCTGGTAACCTCTGCCCAGATGGAAAACTATGAACTGATTGCTATCACAGAAACTTGGTGGGATGAATCGCTTGATTGGAGTGCTGTGATTGGTGGCTGTAAAGTATTCAGAAGGGACAGGCAAGGAAAGAGAGGTGGGGGGAGTTGCCCTCCATGCCAAAAATGGGATTGATTGCACAGACTTCAACCACCCAGACATCTGCTGGAAAAGTGGCGCAGTGAAATCCAAACAGTCCAGGAAACTACTGGAGTGCATTGAGGACAACTTCCTAGTATGGGTGATGGAGAGACCAACCAGAGGAGAGGCACTGCTGGACCTGTTGCTCACTAATGCGGAAGAATTTATTGGAGAGGTCAAGATTGGAGGTAGCCTGGGCTGCAGTGATCATGCCCTTGTGGAAATCTCAATCTTGAGGGGTACAGGATGGGTAAAAAGTAGAGTCAGGACCCTGAATCTCAGAGGGTTGGTGGGGAATGTGAAGCTCAAGGGCAGCCTTGGCTGCAGTGACCATGAAATGGTGGAGTTCAAGATCCTTAGGGCAACGAGGAGGGCTCACAGCAAGCTCACTACCCTGGATTTCAGGAGAGCAGACTTTTGCCTCTTCAGGGATCTGCTTGGTAGAGTACCATGGGATAAAGGCCTGGAGGGAAGAAGGGCCCAAGAATGCTGGTTAATATTCAAGGGTCGCCTCCTCCAACCTCAGGAGCGATGCATGTCAACAAAGAGGAAGTCCAGCACTGTTTAACATCTTTGTCGGCAACATGGACAGTGGGATTGAGTGCACCTCAGCAAGTTTGCTGATGACACCAAGCTGTGTGTTGTGGTCAACACGCTGGGGGGAAGGGATGCCATCCAGAGGGACATTGACAGGCTTGAGAAGTGGGCCCATGTGAACCTTATGATGTTCAACAAGTCCAAGCGCAAGGTCCTCCACGTGGGTTGGGGCAATCTGAAGCACAGGCTAGACAATGAATGGACTGAGAGCAGCCCTGTGGAGAAGGACTTGGGGATATTGGTGGATGAAAAGCTGGACATGACCTGGCAATGTGTGTTCACAGCCCAGAAAGCCAACCATATGCTGGGCTGCATTAAAAGAAGCGTGGCCAGCAGGTCGAGGGAGGTGATTATCCCCCTCTACTCTGCTCTGGTGAGACCCCACCTGGAGTACTGCATCCACAGCTTGGAAGTCCTCAGTACAGGAAAGACATGGACCTGTTGGAACGGGTCCAGAGGAGGGCCACAAAAATGATCAGAGGGCTGGAGCACCTCTCCTGTGAGGACAGGCTGAGAGAGTTGGGGTTGTTTAGCCTGGAGAAGAGAAGGCTCCAGGGAGACCTTATAGCAGCCTTCCAGTACTTAAAGGTGACCTACAGGAAAGGTGGGGAGGGAGTGTTCAACAGGGAATGTAGTGATAGGACAAGGGGTAACAGTTTTGAACTGAAAGAGGGTATATTTAGATTAGATATTAGGAAGAAATTCTTTACTGTGGGGGTGGTGAAACACTGGAACAGGTTGCACAAAGAGGTGGTAGATACCCCATCCCTGGAAGTGTTCAAGGCCAGGTTGGATGGGGCTTTGAGCAACCTGGTCTAGTGGAAGGTGTCCCTGCCCATGGCAGTGGGGTTGGAACTAAATAATCTGTAAGGTCCCTTCCAACCCAAACCATTCTATGATCCTAAAGATCTTTCTCTCTAAACAGACATAAAAATGCAAGCATTGATACTATTCTATTTTAATTATTTTAATTCCCTTTTTTAGTTTCTTTATCTCAAACGTGAGGCACACTTGGTTTGGTTTGGTTTGGTTTGGTTTGGTTTGATTTGGTTTGGTTTGGTTTGATTTGGTTCTTCTTTTTTTAATTCCCTCAAGTTGTCATTAAATAGTGCTGTGCCAATATATGTTATGGCAGATTATGATGCTTTTCCTCCTTTTTCTAGAAAGAACAAGAAGTGCAGTATGGCTGTTGCTGCTTTAACTGCAAGTTTCCTGCTCAATGGGAGCATTTGATATTCACTGGGTCACTGCACTGTGTTGCATTATAATACTATTGTTCTGGCTGGAGCAGCTATTTCAGGGCTGTACTCAATTTTAGGAAAAAGGCTGAAAATAGGAAAAATGTAGGACAAATCAAAGTGTAGCAGTCCTGTACATAATTTACCATCTGATTCTTCATTGTAATCAAATTCAGCACAAAATGCAATTGTGAATCCTTTTTTCCTATTTGTTGCACTTTCTAATGGTCTCTGAGAAGGATCTGCAGTACCAATAACCAGTTTTTCACCTTAAACATAAGAGTAGAATGGCATAGCATATATGCTACCATGAACCATTCTTGGTGTGTAAGAACATGTTTGATAGTGAATGTTACATAGTTTATCCTGCCCCTTTATCAAATCCTTTTCTAAACTCAGTGAAACAGATTCTGTACTCCCCACCTTTATGCCAATACAATTTCCTACAACATTAGAGTTCTCCTTGTTCTGAGGTCAGAATCTGGCCCTTATTCTTCATAGCTACTAATTTCAATTGTGCCAGTAATCAAAGGTCTGCATAATGACACTTATTTAGTGATATTACCCACACATAGATGAAGTTGGTGGATCAGCCAGCTTGTGTAATTCCAACCACTAGTGATTTTCCTCAATGCCATTATTAGTACTTGATAGGATTGTTAGACCAGAGTTCTTTGAAAACAAACAAAAATACCCATGTTCAGCATGCAAAAGTTTTTAAAATTAACCATTATTTATTTATTTTGTAATTAATCTGACATATGTACTGGTTATGTAGCAGAATGACTTTAAACAGACCAACACTGTCTTACAGAGTTTATAAAGTAATTTTTCCATAATACAATGAATGAGACTAAGAAATAAAAAGAGAAAAGGATACACACATAAACATGTACAAGAACTGTAGTTTTAATTATTAGGTTCCAAACTTTGAGGGTCCCTTTCCAACAAGTAACATTTTTACCCTGACATTGTTGGGGTGATACATCAGGAAATTAAAGCTAAACAAAAGCGCTAAGAAACCTTTACAAACAGATATTACAATGAAGGTTCTGCAGTTTATGGACTGTGGTCAAATATTCACTTTTGATGAATGTGGGAGGTTTTATTTCTAAAAATGTTAGTTTTAATTGGACCTGAATATAATTTTGGAAAGTGAGCTGGTATAGAGCTCTTAAGTAAGGAAACATCTTTAATTGTCTGTTTGCAGGCTGGCTTTTGCTTCAGACTTCCTATTTGATATCCAGCCATTAGCTAACTCGCCTTTTCATACTTCTGTCACATCTATGACTATTCATCTAGATAGGGCAGTAGGCACTTGCTTCTTTAAGCACAGGTACAAAGAAATATATAGTACTAAATTCACACCACCATTGTCAGTCTGTTGCATTTCAAAGTTACTGCCCAGGATAACATAATACCTTGAGTTTAGGTTTAAGGCAATCTAATAGGTCAGGGTCACTAAATTTTCGTTTCCTCTATCTATTACTGACATCAGAGTGCTTCACTGTTCAGAGCTGCTGGTACATCTTTTGCTAATCTGGTGTTACACTTAATCTAGAAAAGCTGTTTTAACATTGTGGAATGTGTCTTGTTATGACATTAGAATAAATGTATGGTAGGAATAGGAAATTATGTTCAACTTTTATTTGAATTTCTGAAATATGCCGGATCCAGCTTTGGGCTTACCCAGTACAAGAGGGATGAGGACAAACTGGACAGAGTCCAGCAGAGGAAGGGCCACCAGTGTGGTCAGGGAATGGAGCAAATGACATTCAAAGGGGAGGCTGAGGTAAATGGGCTGGTTTGGCCTGGAGAATAGAAGGCTCAAGCATGGGGGGGAACTAATTTCAGTCTTCCACAACCTACAGGGTGGTTGCAGAGAAGAGAGAGACAGATTCTTCTCAGAGGTGCACAGTGAAAAGTCAAGAGGCAGCAATCATAAATTGTACCAAGGGATAGCTCATTGGGCAAAAGGGACAAATTCTTCCCATGAGGGTGGTCCAGCACTGGCAAGAGCTGTGCATGGAGCCTGGGCAATCTTCCAAAACAGTGTGCCACAATTCCACCTGAACAACCAGACTCAATTTTGAAGACAGCCCTGCTGGGAAAAGGATGTCAATATAGATAACTTGCAGAGGTGCTTTCCAACTTTTTTTTTTCTTAGGGATCTATGTTTTCATTTGCTTGTTTTTCTGTGCTGCTGTGATCTGTTAAAGGGTACTTTAGCACTTTTGACTACAGTGTAAGAGCATCACTTGAATGTGTTCTTGCCGAGTGCTGAGCTCTTGACATTAGTACCAAACTCTTTAAATATTTTTATTTGTTAATTATTTGCATGCATGGTTATTTATAGGATGGTAGGCACAACTTTTAAAATCTTTCATGGAACTGATAATTCTTTGGGTGTTATAACACCATAAGTGTTACGCTACTATTCAGTTGTTTAATAAAACAGTGCTTCTGGGACTGTGGGTGGGAGGCTAGGGTGTGTGTGTCTGTCTCACCCCTTAGTCCCCTTCAGCTGATCTGAAGTCACCATGCAGAATTTCATTTTGGAGGCTGTACTTGAATAACTGTCTTGTCTCTTAAGGCTTGTGATCATTCCCCTCCCCACCCCACTGCCGCAAGTGGTAGCTAGGTATTGCTAGCTGCCACTTGGGAGAGCAATCAACAGGTGAACTGCCACTGGACACAAAGAAGAGAGAACAAGCAGTGCAGGGTGAGGGCAGCATGGTGTCCTCCCATGATATCTCAACTGCTGGTTCAGACCACACCGCCTCAGTGCTGAGCAAGGGGACATAGCATCTATGCCTTAGTACATGGGATAGTACCCAGAAAACAGGGCTGGATGGGGATAGTATAGGAATGTGAAAGCACAATATGGTTTTAGGAAAGTTACCACTATGGTCTCTAAAACAAAGCAAAAGAAAATCAACCTCATGTTAGACGAGAGTGACTCATCCAACATCTATTTTAAAACCCCTTCAGCTGGTTAGCAGCGTTATAGAGGGTAAGATCCAGGTGGATCCATTGACCCTGGCACAGAAGAGAGCAAGAAGGGAAAGGCAGACAACCAGTCTGCAGGTGCAGAAATATCCCAGGATGGGTTCTTCTGATGCAGCCAAATTCTTCTTGGAGTTCCCATCTATGGCATAGCCCTGTTCCCCAACTGTTGCACGATTGATATATAGGGCCACATCTACCCTGAAAATGACAGTTCTTGTTCTAGGAGCTTTTGATAGAAATTACAGAAATGCAGAAAAAATTGCAGCATAAAATGGACTGTGAGGTCTGTCGTGGTTTCAGCCCAGCCGGTAACAAAGGACCACGCAGCCGCTCGCTCACTCCTCCCGCCCCCCTCCGGTGGGATAGAGGGAAGACGGAGGAGAGAAAAGAAAAAAAAACCTGGAACCTCGAGGGTTGAGATAAGGGCAGTTTACTGGGACAACACAAAAAAAAGTTACAACAACAACAACGGTACTAATGAAAGAGTATACAAAAAGAGTGATGCACAGTGCAACTGCTCACCACCCGGGACCTGACCCTCTGCCACTTCCCCCAAGGAAAGCCGAGTGCACCCCCCAGCCCGCTCCCCAGTTGGGGGGGATGATGGGCATGATGTCGCATGGTATGGAATAGCTCCTTGGCTAGTTCAGGTCAGCTGCCCTGCCTGTGCCCCCCCACCTCCCAGGTTCCTGTAAAAATTAACTCTATCCCAGCTGAACCCAGGACAGGTCTGAGGAGAATAAGATTTGTTCTTGTCTTATTCATGTATACTGAACTTTTACCATAAGTTGGCACTTCAGAAACTCTCTAAGACTCCATTTTGGAGTTTTAGAAAGCTGGCATTTTTTATTGCAGTGCTGGATGCACAGGGGATCGTTCCGCTTATCATGCCTATGAATTCTTTCAACAGTTGAGATTATATACAGAATGGATATACATATTCGTGATTTTTCCTGGAAATAATTAACATATTCTTCTGAATTCCAGGTACTCATTAATATATATAAATGTCCTTGGCGTGGGTGCATTTGAGATCTTTGGTGGTCTTCAGGGGTCCTTTGGTGGTCTTCAGTAGTCTTCCTTACTTGTCCACTAGTTGACCCTTTTCTAGTGATTCTGAGCAGTGGGACACTTTACATGTTTGATACAACTTATCCTGAAGAATGTTCGTTAGGAACTCTACTCTCTATCTTTTCTTGATTTACATTCTTTTGTCACAAACCATATTGATACTCCAAGCTAAGTTATCTGAAAAGGGCCTAAGGTTTTTTATCTTAGGGAATTTGCAAGGTCAGCCAGAAGTAATTTTCTCTGGTATCTTACACATTTTGCAACATACAGGATTTCTTATCCACCACTAGTCAGTATAACAAAGCCACTGTGTTCTTTTCTTAACACCAGATGTAAAACATCTTGTATCAGAAGTCTCAAGGACAAGATAAGAAATGATTGTCACTATATGTCATTAGAAAGAATACAATAAATTTGCAACCTTATAAAATTGAACAAATTATGGAAGAATCTTTCTTTTAATAAAGTTGCATTTCAACAGTTGTTAGTTTCCAATCTATTTCTTAGCAGCATTTTGAAGAGATTTCAGGATTATTTTAAGTTATTCAATGGTAGCCCAAAATGGCAGGGCTTGTGCTCGAATGCTGTTTTCATGTTTGGTGAAGCCTCAAAGACTTAAGCTTTTCTATCTAGTGCTGGAAGGCAGTTCAATATAGCCCTTAATACCTGGGAGAGAGTGAGGAGATGAGGGAAAGAACTTTCTCCCTTATCACCACTAAAAAAAGGTAATCTCTAATGTTTTCACAGATCAATTCAGCAATTTATTTCTTTTACTAACACATTCTATGTGACTGAAGATTGTTAAGATAGGTCTAATAACACCTGATATTCTTGGAGGACTATCTGATAAGGAGACTCAGCTCCAATTCACTAGCATGTATCCAGTCAAGGCAAAGTTCCAGTGTGAAAGTTGTTGCCTTCTGACAAACGTAAATTTTCAAACTGAGCTGAACTGATCATTGCGGATTAGTGTCTAGTGCACAATTTCTGTGTAACAACACTTGAAACTATGTTGGAAAGAGAATGTTGCTTCTACTTTACAGACAAAGAAGTGAGAGGGTAATCAATTGCTTGGAGATTCAGTTGCCGTCTTGGAAGCAGAATCCAGGTCCTATTTGAAATGTATTACACTATTGTCATTGATTAAGCCCAGCCGGTAACAAAGCACCACGCAGCTGCTTGCTCACTCCTCCCCTCCCTGGCCATGGTGGGATGAGGAGAAAATATAAAGAAAAGCTTGTGGGTCAAGATAAGGACTGGGAGGGATCACTCACTGATTATGGTCACAGGCAAAAGACAGGGTCAACCTGGGGAAGAAACAAAATCAATTTAATTTACTACAAATCAAATCAAAATAAGGATAATGGGAAGTAAACCCAAACCTTAGAACACCTCCCCCCCCACCCCTCCCTCCTTCCTGCCTCCATTCCACTCCTGGTTCTCTCTCCCTCCTCCCCCCGGTGGCGCAGGGGAACAGGGGATGGGGGTTGGGGTCAGCTCACCACACATTGTCTCTGCCGTTCCTTCCTCCTCAGGGGGAGGACTCCTCACCTCTCCCCTGCTCCACCGTGGGGTCCCTCCCACAGGAGACAGTCCTCCATGAACTTCTCCAACATGAGTCCTTTCCGCAGGCTGCAGTTCCTCACAAACTTCCCTGGCATGGGTCCTTTCTGCGGGCTTCAGTTCTTCCTGAATTTTCCTGGTGTGGGTCCTTTCCACGGGCTGATCTTCAGTCACAGACTGCTCCAGTGCAGGCTTTCACATGGAGTCATGGCCATCTTCGGGGGCATCTGACTGCTCTGGCATGAGCTTCTCCAGAGGCTGCAGGTGGGCATCTGCTCCCCCGCTCCCCTCCATGGGCTGCAGGGGGACAGCCTGCCCTCTCACCATGGGTTGCAGGGGCATCCCCTCCTCCTCCTCCTTCTTCACTGATCTCAGTATCTGCATAGGTATTCCTTTCACATTCCAATCCCACTACTCACTACAGGTTTCCCCTCTTAAATCTGTTCTCCCAGAGGTGCTACCACTGTCACTGATTGGGTCAGCCTCGGACAGAGGCAGGTCCAACTTGGAGCCAGGGAAGCTTCTAGCAGCTTCTCACAGGAGCCACCCATGTGGCCCCTCCCCTGCTACCAAAAAAACGGTGCCACACAAGCCCATAACAGCTATCTAGATCAGTTTGCCTTCCTTGTACTTAAAGACCCCAAATCTGTATAAATAGTAGCAGTTTTACAAAAGTTCCTCCAGCAGTGGTGATATGTTACTTCTTTCCCTAGAGCACTAGTGGTAATGGCAAACTTAACCTGAGTGTTTTGATTTTTGTTTTGTGATTTCTTTGTTTCCTTGCAAATTGAAACCATCTATATTTGGGGAAGTATAATGAAAAAAATAAAACTAGGAAGTGCAGAGCTGCCAAATCCTGAATGGAATCATAGTGTTCTTGAATAGCAGCACAAGTGTCCTTAAAAAGGCAAAACATAAATGAAGGACAATTTATACTCTACAATAATGGAATTTTGCTTCTAGTGGTTAATAGATTTTTAAAAGTAATTTTTGTGGTTATTGCATTCATGTTTGTCATAGGTGTTTGTATGCATGTAGCCTTTTTAATATTATTTAGATCCTCAAGTTAGAGGAATGCACACAGTATACAACACAGTAGAGATCATGAAATGCATACTGAATATTGCAAGTATGCCTAGTGTCTTTCCCTGGCTTAGTTATCATAGAAGTGTATAAATGAAAAATTACTACATTGGTTATTGCTAAAGGAATAGAAGTAGGATACTGCTGTTAATATTATGTAGGCAAAGCTGAAATAACCTGTACAGTACTTATAGAGGAATCCTGTTGCTATCCAAAGGCTGATGAGTCACTAGTGGTTGCTGTCTGCTTTTAAGAATGATGACTACCTTATTGGAACAAAAGTACTTGTTTTCTTGAAGTGGTGCTAATAGCCATGAATGGGGAGATTGCATTTCTGTACATGACTGTTAAATCTGTCTTTCTTGTGTATGTACAATATCATTAAAACAGTAGATTAATATAGCTGACTTTATTTTCATAATTTCTTCTGGCTTAGCCTGAAATGAGGCTGTGAGGTCTTTTTGTTTCCTGGAACTTGTCTTTTAACACAGTTCCCATATGATCACTTTTGAGGGGAGTCTTTTGGGGGCATACTTATGGTGAGTAATGTCCTACTAAGGACTTGTGTCCTGATACAGTCCAACACGGAGCTTTCTGTAGAGGAGAATCAAATGAAATCAGAGTTGTCACCACAGTCTGAGCACCACAGTTTACCTCGGAGAACTCTGTTCTTACAAGCAGGGGAAGCAAGATATGTACATTGTGCCTGCAAAGTTGACTTTGACCTGGATCATCAGCTGTCCTATAATAATACTATTTAGTGGGATATCTAGAATGGAAGATGAGTGACTGATTTAATAAGAAAATTTTTGAAAGGCTAAGCTGAAAGAAGAAAAGGAAGAGCAGAAGAAACAAAGGATTGGGAGCTGTGGAGGACATGGATCAGTAAGAGATATTCTTGGCAGTTCCACCTCTATGGGAAAGCCTTTCAGTCAATAGAAGGAAAGCCGTGACTAGAAACGTGTAGCTGGGAAACCCAGACAATGAAGAAAGGTAACCAAAACCCCAGTGGAACATTCCTAATGCAACAGAACATCATGCAAGACAAATGGAGATTTCTCTAGTCCAGCAGAGAAAAATAAACTACCTGAATTGTTTAGAAATTTTGCTCTTCTATTGGTTCTTTTGCTTGCTCATGCAGCATACATAGAGAGTGAATATATCACTGCTTACTTTACTGATACCAAGAATCAAATAGGTTAGCACTTCAGTGGACTGCTAATTCTTCTGTTGCTCCCTTTACGTGAGAATTCAAGAGGTAAATAAAAACTTGACATAGGAAAGAAGTCACCAAAGCATACTACAATTTTTAACTATTGCTATTAAGCATTATTATGAAAGAGTTCTGTACACACAAATAGGTGGTCTTATAAAATATAATTCTGTTATTGTCACAGACCTCAATTTGCAAGGTTCAGTCAATGTCTTTGGTGTAGTTCCTTGGCTTGAATAATATTCTAGTCATAATACAGGGTTATGTAGGATCACACCACAGAAGACCTGATATTTGCTAACAAAAAGAAGGAAATTTGATGTAATCTAGTAAGGTAGTTGTCTTATGAACACTGATGGCAACATTGCTAACAAATATCTGTATTCAAGTTAATTTTTTTTTAATCCCATTGTGAAGAAGGGCAATATGAAGTGAATTGCAAATAATTACAGTAAGGAGTGATGACAGGGCCAGTAACTGAAGCATCTACTCACAAATTAAATTGACTCTAGACATTAATATGGACAAAACTTCAATATCCTGTTGTCATGTTTCTGATTTTCCAAGAATAAGGAACCTAAGCCAATGTCAAAAAAATAGTAAGTGGGTAAAGGAAAAATGGCAATTAAGATAGTTAAGATGTCATGGAACAGAGACCTATTAAAGTAGTAATATTTTAAAGTGAAGTATATGGACATGATCCTACCTCTTGTCTGTTATGTTGAAACCATCATGGATGATTATCAAACAGATTTCAGTGCAGCCCTTCTGAATAACTGTTGGTTCAAAGAGATACAGTGATAGATACAGACCACTGCTAGCTGCTACAGTGTGCCATTAACATTATTTTTCAACAGTTTGGCCAAGAATCAGACAGAAGTGGCTGACAGCTGTGATAATGACTTTTCCAGAAACCCAGCTAGAAGCTCTACTATTATTCAATTTAATGACCCCAACTTTTTGAATTTTCAGTGAAATGAAAGAAATGATAACTGCCAATTAATTATTTAGTCATAAAAGTTCTTTTCTAGACTAATAATGCGTAATTCTCTTCTAGTGCTAATGACTTATTAAAGAAGAACTTCACTGAAACATTTTATTCTAAAGCAGGTCCACAACAGGACCTCTCAAGAGTAGCATTTAAATAATGATGGAGCTGACCCACTGGGTTCAGATCCAGAAGCAGATACAAACTTTTCTGATAATTAAGGTAGTTGACTTCAGGTTTTTCTATCTACAGTAAGAAAAATGAAGCACAGTTTTAAGACTCAGAAATTAGTTTCCACAGGATGTGGAACACTTTTAAAGTCTAAGCTTCAGACCAGGCTTACCTTCCAAAGCATGACTTGGAGGAGGAGCTATCACAATGCATTGATAAATAATAATGAATAATTTGAAATAAAATAAGGATGACATGGAAAGCTTGCCTATACCAAATGAAAATAACCTTTCATTTTACAGCTTCATCTGGGATTAGAAATTCAAATATGAACATCTATGCAAGAGCTTGTTTAAGATTTTCAGTATAAGCTGAAATCAGAAGTAATATGCATTTCTAGCCTGACTGGATTTCCCAAAGAGTTCTGAAGTTCAGAATGTTAGAGATCGCCCAGGCTCCATGCACAGCTCTTGCCAGTGCTGGACCACCCTCATGGGAAGAATTTGTCCCTTTTGCCCAATGAGCTATCCCTTGGTACAATTTATGATTGCTGCCTCTTGACTTTTCACTGTGCACCTCTGAGAAGAATCTGTCTCTCTCTTCTCTGCAACCACCCTGTAGGTTGTGGAAGACTGAAATTAGTTCCCCCCCATGCTTGAGCCTTCTATTCTCCAGGCCAAACCAGCCCATTTACCTCAGCCTCTCCTTTGAATGTCATTTGCTCCATTCCCTGACCACACTGGTGGCCCTTCCTCTGCTGGACTCTGTCCAGTTTGTCCTCATCCCTCTTGTACTGGGTAAGCCCAAAGCTGGATCCGGCATATTTCACATCCAGCCTCATGAGTGCTGAGAAGAGCAAAATAGTCACTTCCCCTTACTGCTGGCTGTGCTTTTGCAGCCTGCTATGTGTTTGAAGTTAATTCCAAGATGCATCCATACCTATTGTGTTTCATGAGGATTCTGTTGAAATGGCCCTTGTGAAATCTGGATTTCCGCTTTTCCTTCTATGACTGATTTGCCTTTAAAGGACCTATGGGCTTGATTTTCTAATTTTTATTTAGGCTTGATGGGTCTATGTATGTCTTACAAAATATGGTTTCTTTATGCAGTTTTTTTGCAATTAGGACACTTGCCAAACATTTCATCTCTACTTAGATGTTTTCACAAAAATGTTAAAAATATGTATTTCAAGTACCTATACTCTAGTCATATTTTGTTGATACTAGTCAAGAATTTTTAAAATTGTATGGTAGAGAAGGGGTGAGAGAAAGGGTGTGCACAGAACCAGAGACACACATGTATATACAGGCAGCATAATACTTATTTTGAGCTTTTTTTTTCTTTTTAAACACTATGATTTACTGGCAAAATTGTAGGTAACCCCACTAGAAAAGTAAACTGGAGATACTGGAATGCGGCAGGGGAAAAATAAAAGATGCTAATGTAGTGTTTAATGGTACTTTTTTCTTATATTTCTATTTTTAACAAACAAAATATATATGCATTTTTGGTTTTTTATTCTGAATGCTCCTTCTGGCATATTTTTCATGTTTTCCATAAGATAATGTGCATTGAAAATGCTCTAGGTGGAGAAAATATGTTATCTATTTGCTCATGCTTACAAAAACATTAGCTTCTTTATATTGTGTATATTTGTTGTTTATTTTAGGGCTCATCAGGAATGTGGAGTTCTTCGTGCTATTGTAACCAATATATAAAATAATAAAACAGGAGACAAAAATATCTTTGGCCTCTGTCAAAATAACCTAAGTAAAAATTGAGTATGTATTCAAATGATACTGATCATTTTTGCAAGCATGACAAATATTTGTCCCATATTATGATAGTTACCATAGTAATGTGCAAAGTTTGTCACAGAAGGTAATCCAAATAGGCAGTCTAGAATATTATTCTGTTTTCCAGGCTTTGTAAGAAAAAAAAAGGGGATAAAGCAAAGCTAGATACTAGTTATTCAATTTCTTTCTTTCAGTTAATAACGTCTGGAATTATGACAATTATGGCAATTGTAAAAACCCATTTCTAGCTTTTGAAATGCACTCCTAGTTTTGCTTTGTCCTATAATTAATTCCTAATTTGATCTTGTAGCATCATTTTGACTGCAAGATAGATCTTTCAGTTTTTCTTCAGTTTCAAAAAGAGAATAGTGAAATCACTAACTAGCTAATACAATTAAGATTCTATGTATATACTCTGTTAAGAGTGTACCAAAAAGAGAAAGTTATAAAATTCTTACCTACTTGTTTTATAATAGGGAACTGAGACTTTTAATTTTTTTTATGCTGAACAACGAGTTTAACTTTTTAGTGACTAAATACATGTCAAGGGTTTTTTTGTGATTTTTATTGGAGAAATGGAGAGGGAAGAAGTAAGATATTCAGAAAAACCTGAAGGTTCCTTTTCAGAGTCTTTAAAGTAGTTAGCAGTGGCCTACAACTTTACTTAAGGTTATTGTTGTTTATAGTTTTACTTGTCCTGGCTAATGTGTACTGTACAATGGGACACGGATGCTGAGATGTTGTGCAGCTGTTTATATGATTAGAAAAAAACCTCAATCGCCTAAAGTTGATTAAAAAAGAAGTTTACATCCTGACTTCCAATTAACATCATTGCCAGAAAATTAAAAGCCATCTGGTCTGCAAGGCCTGACTGGAATTCTTACATTTGAATTGCCTTATCATGCTGCACAAATTAATTTTTCATTTCTTTCAGTCCCTTCCTGGAGAAAATTAGAAAAGAAGGCTTGCCTCTATTTCAGAAACCTTGTTTCAGTAGACACTGAAACAACTTACCATGTATTGGAAAAGTGTCTTCCCATGTTCTTAAAGAACATGGTTACTTCGTGCCTGTGCAAAAATGAGACAGATCTCCACGCCTGTGTGAGTAGGAAACAAGATATACTTAGGACATTTATTTACAGTAAAATAAAAATAACAATTTAAAAGATACTAAAGATTAAACATTTCCCATAAGGAACTGTAACATGCTTTGTAGTCACCATACCCACAGTTCAAGATATGTATACAAATGCTGACTATGAACTCCTCCTAAATTGAACACCAGTCCAATGTTTTTTCACAAAAATGACTCAGTGTGTAATTTTGTATACTGAGTAACTTGAAAAATGCAATCTATTTTAAGGGAATTTGTAAGAATGAAAAGCATGGAATTTCATTAAACTTTTGTTACTGCTTTTTTCCCTTCTTTTTAACAAAATTATTTGTGTTAGGCCAGTTGCCAACATGCTCCCAGTGGTAGGATTTTACTGCACTTATATGAGAATGGCCATGTCTTGCTTATAGTGGGGGGCTCAGAACATGACACAGCACTCCAGGTGTGCTTTCACTAGGGACGAGTAGAAGGAAAGGATCACTTCCTTGACAAACTGACAGCGCACTTGTTAATGTTGCCCAGCGTGGTCTTGGCCTGATCCTCCTCCAGTGAGGGTAAGTCCTGTTTGTTCCAGACTTCCTCTCTGTTCTGAGGGTCCTGGGTTTCCTTAAGGCCAGTCTCACCAGTAAAGAGCAAGGCAAAGAAACATTGAGTAGTTTGGTGTTTTCCCTGTCCTTTGTCATTGGGTCTCCTGACCCATACAGCAGACAGACCCCCATTTTCCCTAGCCTTCCTTTCACTGCTGATGTATCTGTAGAAGCTTTTCCTGTTGCCCTACACATCCCTCACCAGATTCAACTGCAGATGGGCTTTGCTCTCCTAACGCCACCCCTGCGTGCTCAGACAGTATCTCTAAGTTCTACCTGGGTCACTTGCTCCTGCCTTCTCCTCTTGTATGCTTCCTCTTAATATTTGAGCTTCATCAGGAGTTCTTTCTTCATCCATGCAGGCCTCCTGCAACGTCTACTTGATTTCCCCTTCGTTGGTATGCACTGTTCCTGAGCTTGGAGAAGGTGATCCTTGGAAATCAACCGGCTCTCCTGGACCCCTCTTCTCACCAGGGCTGTATCCCATTCCTAGCAGATCCCTTAACAGGCCAAAGCGTGCTCTCTGGAACTCTAGGACCATGATCCTGCTGTCTGTCTTTTCCCTCGTCTCATGATCCTGAAGTCCACCTACCTCATAGTCTTTGCAGCTAAGGCTGTTGCCAACTTTCAATTCCTCTACAGGTCTTCCTTTTTGGTTAACTATCAGGTCCAGCTGAGAGCCTTTCCTTGTTGGTGCCTCAATCGCCTGTGCCAGGAGTTGTCATCAAAGCACTCCAGAAACCTTCTAGGTTGCATGTGCCTCGCTGTGGTGTCCTTCCAGCAGATGTCAAGATGGTTGAAGTCCCCCATGAGGACTAGGACCTGCAAATGTGAGGCTTCTTCCAGTTTATCTACTTGTCTACTACCTCTTCCTGATCAGGATGTCTGAAGCAGGCCCCTACCACAACACTGCTGATGTTGGTCTGCCCACTAACCCCAACACATAAGCTCTCAACTGGCTCATCACCTTACCCTACACAGAGCTCTGTGCTATTCTAGTTGCTTTTCAACCACCTTTGAGAGGGAAAGTAAGTTAAAAAGAATTTCTGTGTCACTGTTATAAAGACCTACTTAATGAAAGATTTTTGGTGAAAGTTAAACATAGAATCATAGAATCATAGAGTCATAGAATAGTTTGGGTTCAAAGAGTCCTCCAAAGATCATCTAGTCCAACCCACCTGCAATGAGCAGGGACATCTATGATTCTATTCTGATTCTATGATCCTGTAATCTTCAACTAGATGAGGTTGCTCAGAGCCCCGTCCAACCTGACCCTGAGTGTTTCCAGGGATGGGGCATCTACCACCTCTCTGGGCAACCTGTTCCACTGTTTCACCACCCTCATCATAAAAAAATTTCTTCCTTATCTGAATCTACCCTCTTTCAGTTTAACACCATTACCCGTCACCCTGTCACAACATGCCCTACTAAAAAGTCTGTCCCCATCATTCTTGTAAGCCCCCTTTAATTACTGAAAGGCTGCTGTAAGGTCTCCCCCAAGCCTTCTCTTCTCCAGGCTGAACAACCCCAACTCTCTCAGCCTTTCCTCATAGGAGAGGTGTTCCAGCCCTCTGATCATTTTTGTGGCCGTCCTCTGGACCGGCTCCATGACTCCCAAGCTGCGGACGCAGTACTGCAGGTGGTGTCTCACCAGAGCAGAGTAGTGGGGCAGAATCACCTCCCTTGAGCTGCTGGCCATGCTTCTTTTAATGCAGCCCAGGACATGGTTGGGTTTCCTGGCTCACATTGCTGTGTCATGTCCAGCTTTTCATCCACCAATATCCCCAAGTCCTTCTCCACAGAGCTGCTCTCAATCCCTTCATTGCCAGCCTGTATTGAAACTGGGGGTTGCCCTGACCCCGGTGCAGGACCTTGCACTTGGCCTTGTTGAACCTCCTGAGGTTCACATAGACCCACTTCTCGAGCTTGTCCAGGTCCCTCTGGATGCCAACATGTCCCTCAGGCATGTCAACTGCACCACTCAGCTTAGTGTCATCTGTGAACTTGCTGAGGGTGCACTCAATCCTACTGTCTATGGCATTGATGAAGATATTAAACAGTCCTGGTCCCAATACAGACCCCTGAAGGACACCACTCATCACTGATCTCCATCCAGACATTGAGCTGTTGACCACTACCCTCTGGATGCGACCATCCAACCAATTCCTCATCCACCAAACAGTCCAACTGTCAAATCTTTCCAATTTAGAGAGAAGGAAGTTGTTGGGGACCGTGTCAAAGGCCTTACAGATGTCCAGATAGATAATATCCATAGCTGTTCCGTTGTCCACACAGTCACTCCATCACAGAAGGCCACTACGGTGGTCAGGTAGGACTTGCCCTTGGTGGCTGCCTTGAATCACCTCCCTGTCCTCCATGTGCCTTAGCATAGCTTCTAGGAGGATCTGTTCCATGATCTTCCCAGGCACAGAGGTGAAGCTGACAGTTTGGTAGTTCCCAGGGTCCTCCTTTCTGCCCTTTTTAAAAATAGGTGCAATGTTCACATTTTTCCAGTCATTGGGGACTTCACCTGACTGCCATGACTTTTTAAATATCATGGAGAGTGGCTGGGCAGCTACATCAGCCAATTCCCTCAGGACTCTGGGGTGCATCTTGTCAGGTCCCATAGACTTCCATATGTTCAGGTTCCTCAGGTGGTCATGAACCTGATCTTCTCTCACTGTGGGAGGGGCTTTGCTCCCTCAGTCCCTGTCTTGCAGTCCATCCACTCGAGAGTTGTGGGAAGAGAGATTGCTAATGAAGACTGAGGCGAAAAACATTGATGAGTACTTCAGCCTTCTCCTTGTCTGTTGTTACCAGTTTGCCAGTCGTACTCATCATGGGGGGTATGCTTTCTTTGACCTGCCTTTTCTGGTTGACATACCTATAGAAGCCCTTCTTATTATTCTTTGTGTCCCTTGCCAAGTTCAGTTCCATTTGCACCTTGGCCTTCCTGACCCCATCCCTACACAAGCTGGTAGTGTCCCCCTACTCTTCCCAGGATACCTGTCCCTGCTTCCACTGCCTGTGCATTTCCTTCTTGCCCTTTAGTTTGACCAACGAGTCTTGACTTATCCATGCCAGTCTCTTGCTTTTCTTTCCTGATTTCTTACACGTGGGGGCCGAGAGCTCTTGTAGTCTATGGAAAGTGTCTGTAAAGATCTGCCAGCTGTGTTATGGTCCCTTGTCCTTGAGAGCAGTTTCCCAGGGGGTCCTATTGACTAACTCCTTGAACAGCTGGAATTTTTCTTTCCTAAAATTCAGGGTCCTGACTTTACTCTTCACCTGTCCCCTATCCCTTAGGACTGAAAACTTCATCAGTGCATGATCACTGCAGCCCAGGCTGCCTTTAGTCTTGATGTCACCAATTAGCTCACTTGTGTTGGTGACCATCAGGTCCAGTATCGCATCCCCTGTGGTAGGGTTGTCTATTGCCTGGCTTAAGAAATTATCCTTGATGCGTTCCAGGAGTCTCCGGGATTGCCTACAGCTCACCATGCTACTTCTCCAGTAGATGTCAGGGTGGTTGAAGTCCCGCAGCAGGATGAGAGCCTGCGAGCACGATGCCTTCTGTAGCTGGAGTAAGAAGTCTTTGTCTATAGGCTCCCCTGATCGGGTGGCCTGTAGTAGACACCAACCACAAGGTTCCCTTTGTTGCCTCAGTCTCTAATTCTTACTCATAAGCTTTCAACCTGCTCGTGCCTATTCTTCAGAGACAGCACTTCACAATCTATCCATTTCTTGACATAGAGGGCAGCCCCTCCACCCCTCCTTCCTCACTTGTCCCTTCTGAACAGCCTGTAGCCATCGATAGCCGCACTCCAGTCATGGGATTCATCCCACCAGGTTTCAGTAGTGGCAACCAGGTCATAGCTTTCTAGCAGCACGGTGGCTTCCAACACCTCCTGTTTGTTGCCTATTGCTGCATGCATTGTTGTAGAGGCACTTCAGCTGGGCTGTCACCTGTGTCACATTTTTAGAGGAACACACCTTAATTCCTTTGAGGTATTTCACTGGTGTTCCCCAGTTGGCTCCTATTACCTCAGGAGGCCCTGACTCATCTCCGTAAGACTTCAGGTGTGCTGCAGTGTACCCAGCACAATGATTAGTTCTAAAAAATTTAAATTATTAGTTCTAAGGAATAACAGTTTATAAGGAACCATGGTTAAAACTGCTAAATTTTGCATTGAAGCAGTTTGTGCACCAACACAAATTCCTTTCTGCTGACATGTCAGTGTTGTGACTAGCAACCTCAGCAAACAGGATGGAAAGGGAAGTAATACCTTTAACTGCTGGCAGCTATTTCTTCTTTGGATATCTGCCCAAGTGGTTTTTAAACTTGTTAAAGATACGTAGCCAGCTCTGCCTTCTGATTTGTCACCGCACTGCCTCCCTTAGCCTGAGCCTGAAGGTTTTTAGAGCAACTGTTATAAACTCAATATATTCTGCAACTGAAGGAAGGCTAAACAAATGTAAACCTTGTTTCATAGGAAGTATTCATAGCATTTCTCTAGGAAGAAGTTCATTTAAGTATTTCAGATCTTGGGATGTCCTTTTTTCCCCTTTCTGCTTCAGATAGATGTAAACTTTGATGTTTAAAAAGAGGAGCTTCTCAGGGACTGCCCCTGATCCTAACCAATGATGCTAAAGCTTTTGTGGTGTTAACTTTTTCTGAAAGATTGTTCACCTGGGGATGGTTTTTAATGGATACATTTTCAGTAATTAATGGGGGAAATGATGATGGGGCTCATGAAATATACCAGTGGAATGAACCTGTGTGTTGTGTTTGCCTTTAAAACCTATTATTAAATATTTTTGCTTAATATTCTTCAATTTGTCATGTTTTCAGATAGTAAAAGATCAAATGTTGTCTCTTTTTGCCAAAACATGAAAAATGCTTTCAGCAGCAATTAGTTGTTAATGTATAATAAAAATATATTAAGTATATATATGAAAACATTATTTCATTCATGATTATATGACCTTAGCTTTCACATTTCTAAATATTTTCTTTGCAACATAGGCAGGAAAAAGAATCTGTATATTGCAATTGTTCATAAATACATGCTTCTACTCCACTAAATCTCCCTACAAATGTCAGAATTCTTTGCCAGACATATGCTCCTTTAAGGGTATAGTTGCAATTTTTGTCCCTCTGTTCCTCATTTCTAACATGGGGACAATCAAAGATCCATACAACACAATGGAATTTTGAACATAATTATATTCAAGTATGAAATTGTGACACAACAGTAACAGGAAAGTATATAAGTAGTTTACTTAGGTTGTACAGGTAGGAAAAAGGAAAGAGAATGCAGAAATTAATGACTTCAAACAGGACATACATTGGTTGGAGCATGAATGAAAAGCTAATATATATTGTGTTACAAATCAAATTATCTCATTTACTGTAATAAGTATATGAAGTACATGCTGTTCATGTATGTTATCTGTGATCTTTCAGTAATAAAATTTTGTGAAAATGGAACATTTTATAAAATCATATGTTTATGAATTGTCAGCTGAATAGGCTAGTTATGATTGACCACCAGAGACATGAAGTACAGCTCACCATATAAAGGAAGATTTTTCTGCTAGGAATTTCCTGTGCAGAAGCTGATTCAATAACAGTAATCATTAAGAGCTAAATTCTGCATTCAATTACCTCTATGCCCAGATGCTATTCCCACTAGAATTATTACACACCTGCATATATATGTACAAATACAACATAAACTTGATTGCATTATTTAATTTGGATGTTGCTAAAGAAAATTTACTAGCTATGAATCCAACAGAGTGCATTTCACATCCTTGGAATGAAGCCAAGATAATATCACAGCAGACCTTCAGCAGGTAGAGTGGATGTAAGACGAGGAGTATGAACTTTGGTTAGCTTCTTTTTTCCAAGCCTGCAAACTGGTGGTCCAGTTTTACCTCTGCTTCTTTGGAAACAGGAAGAGTAACTTCTGCAACTCGTTACATTACTGTATGATGTTGCATCAATGCACATTAGTTGAGGGCCAAGGAATGATGAGCTCACACACACCACTTCTCTGAGAAATAAATGAGTAACGCTAAAAATCAGATTAACAACCCTCCCCAATTTTCTGTAATAAGTAAAATTAAAGCAGTTCATATAACCAAACTATACTACATGGATTGGAGTCTAAATTGTATCAGTTGCTAGCACTCATTCATTTGAAGAGAGTAACAGAAGCTAAATTCAGTTGTTGTCGTAGCCATGGGAATGTGGCCAAATAAATATTGTGGACCCTCCTGCTGGAATAGAATGTGTTTTCTGAAGAAGCAGAAAGTATGGCTTCTTTGGAGCTGTTTTAACAGGGAAAATAATAAAAAAAAAGAGGCCCCAAGTCTGCAGAATCAATGTGAAGACTGGGGAATGTGAAATCTTTCTGCTTTTCCCATCAAATAGGAATTGTGAATAGGTGTCCTCTGATGTACCACTTTAGAGAAGTCTTCCTCCATGGATGTGCTTGGGAAAGTGAAGCATAAATTTGTTGATTTTATCAAATATGTTGTGCTGCTTCAGCTGGTATTGATTCTCTTCAGAATAACAAAATAAACTAAGATTTTGCCTAGCTCATTTGACTTCAGAAGAGTAACTCTAAAGATTAATTTGGCCCTCTGATTTCATTACTTTATCCTTCTCTGAAATTTGTGCTCCATCTGAATTAATGCTTTATTGGGCCTTCATAAAATTTCAGTGCTACCTTGGATGTGATTTATCCATTATAGTAATTTTATTTCCAATATCCACTTGGCTCTCTTCCACTGAGAGCCCAGCTGCCTTGGACTGCACTCAGTTCTTTCAGAATTTGGTGCCATGTAGTGGAACTCCATTTTGTAACTGCTTTAGACACCTTTCTTCACAGTACTGTATTTAGTATTCTGGGTTACCCTTGATCATATCTACAATCCTAAGTATACTGGTCTAAAAGCTAGTGTAGAACAGAGGCTAAGATTCTGCAAATGTTGCTTCTGAAATATTTGAGGTAGACAAGTATATTTTCTGCTTGTACAACTATGCACTTTTCCTATTGTAATGGCACTGACTTTCAAAAAAGTTTTTTTTAAAGACAGTTGCTTATTTTAAAATTGTCTTTGTAGCTTCCGTAATCAAAGAGAAGGAAATTTCAGTGTGATCTCCTCTGATGCTCAGGAAGCATAGGAAGATAAGGGTTATGAATACACTTTTGTAACATCAAGGAGGAGCAAATAAAATAAAGAAATCTCAAAATAATGTGAATTCAATTTTAAGCATGCAGGACCTCTGTGTCTATGCTCAGATGTATTATTCTGCAGCTGGTATTATTTTGTGAGAGGGCCAGAGTTCACGATCTTTGTGCAGAGAGGAAAAACATCTTTTCCCAATAGTGGAGTCTGAGGGCATCATGATAAGCATTACATTCATGGTTTTTTTACCTCCCTCGTGCTCTGGGTTGCCTGCATAAGGGACAATGGGTTTTGCTGTAAGTATTTTCCATTCTTGAAGTTGTGCAATTCCAAAGGGCTCAGGAAACACATACTTAGAAAACAAACTGACAGAAATGCCTACTATCTTGGCAAAGCAGAAAAAAATGAAGGCATTTACTGTGAAGACATACAACAGTTCTTTTCAGTTCATGCTGTATAGAAGCCAAGGACCTGTACCTTGCTTTGTCTTCTACTAACATTTGGCAAAGAAAATCTGTACTCACTGGAAATGAAAGTAGGTAATCTCTCTAGTCTCTATTCAGTGCTTTGTGACAACTGTCTGCCGTTTCTTTTTCATGCATGACTCCTAGCATGATAGAAATTTGAGCAGCAGCTTTGCTTAAAGTTGTGAGTGGGGGCGGGGATGGGTGCCCTTTGCGCTCATTTGCAGGTATTCAAGCCTGATTTCCCCTGGCCTTCAGGCCGATGTGTGGGCCTTCTGCTTTTGAACTGGAAGGTGAAGGTCTTGTTAGAATGAAGAAAGCAGAATAATTCTTGACCAAAGCACTGTATTCATGCCTTACAGGTAAATTGTTGTTTAATAGGTTACTTGACATGCTAGCTCTACAAGTTTTCGTTTTCCAGGAGAAGAGATACTGAGCACTTACCTTACTACTGCTTACTGAAAACATTATCAGGTCTCTATTTACTGTTTCATGAAAACAGTTTTGAGATTTTTTTTTTACTGCTGCATTTGCTAGATTATTAAATTGTTTGAACAGATGCAAATCCTGCTGTGTGATATATTATTTTAATCTATGCAATTGCTTGTGTTAGAAAAATAATAGCCTTTACCTTTCTAATTCTGCAAGAAGTGGCTATTTGTAATGTTTTAGTCAGCATAGTCATATTTTTAATTGAAAATCTGATCACATTTTTAATTCTTTAATGAATAATTAATTAAAATTGTAAGTGTTGTGCTTTTTTGTTGTGTTTAACAGCAATTGTGCTGGACCTACTAAACAAAAATTGAATCAATCTGTCACTGCACCTGCTCAAACAGATTTTATTAAGAAGATGAAGTTCAGTACCTTTTTATGAATGACCTTGAAAATAATATTTTGAATAAACATGCATTATAAAAATTGCACGAAGATTTCCACACTTAAGTTCTATTTTCAGCTTTAATGGATGCCTTGCAAGAAGAAAAATAACCATTTGGAGTAGGAAAGTATAAATAGGAGGTTTAGTTTTTGCATGTAACTTGCATGTACATACTTGCTGCAGGTGTTAAGACTTCAGGATAAAAAGCCAAAATTATAAAAGTGATAATTAGTAAAAACTCAGGAAGCAAGAAAAAGGAGATGAGGGAAAACTTTAAAAGATGCGTACAAATTGCTTTAAGGATTGGTTGACAAGAATTACTAAGTATCAGTTATTATATAATGCATTTTGACTGCTCCAGTCTTAAGCCATGCATAGTCTTTGTGCTGGGCTATATATCAAAAAATGCTGAAATCATATCCTTAGCCTATTGCACCCATGTCAAGCCTGTTTGAAATCTTGTTTTCAAGAATTCTTTACACTCCCATCTTAACAATATCCTATAGGTGTACAGACCTAAGGATGGCCAATAGACTTAGCTGCAGTGACTATGGAATCATGGAATCATAGAACACTTCGGGTTGGAAGGGACCTTAAAGATCACCTAGTTCCAACCCCCCTGCCATGGGCAGGGACACCTTCCGCTAGACCAGGTTGCTCAAAGCCCCATCCAACCTGGCCTTGAACACTTCCAGGGATGGGACATCCACAGCCTCTCTGGGCAACCTCTTCCAGTGTCTCACCAGCCTCAGAGTGAAGAACTTCTTCCTTACATCTAACCTAAATCTACCCTCTTTCAGATTAAAACCGTTACCCTTCATCCTGTCACAACAGGCACTACTAAAAAGTCTGTCTCCATCTTTCTTGTAAGACCTGCTATAAGGTCTCCCCAGAGCCTTCTCTTCTCCAGGCTGAACAACCCCAACTGTCTCAGCCTGTCTTCACAGGGGAGGTGCTCCAGCCCCTGATCATCTTCGTGGCCCTCCTCTGGATTTGCTCCAACAGGTCTACATCCTGTTATAACTTGAGTAGATATGAAGTAGAGAGGGAGTGGTTAAAAAATCCCAATGCTTAAATGCTAGATGGGAAAGAGAATGACCAGCCACTTCTCTTACTATGTCGGCAACACTTAACTGGGGTTAGGTGTGGATTGAACTGCTCCCTCAAGGAACATGAGGCCAGCTGGAAGACTATGGTTTTAATCAGCTACTAATGATTCACTTGTGGTCCCTAAATTAAGTTATTACCCAGTAGGATGTATCAGATATTTAACAATCTTGTAATGAAACTCAGTAACAATGCAATAGTACAGAGAAGAGAACTCATACAAGGTGTAGCTCCTGTAGAGAAGAGGGGCCCAAGTGGCTCTCATTGATTCATGTACTGTGGTGTCCCATGGGGAAGAGATTACAGAGAAAACTTTCCACCTGACGATGGTGGCTAATGCTAGATAGTTCAACCAGGTCCAAATTTTGAAACTTTTATCTGTGTAACATTTTGGCCAATTATTGTACACTTTCTAATGCTTCTATGTTAAGAAGGTGTAGAGAAAATCTCTTAAAGAGTTCAGCTCAAATCAATGATAGGGCAGACATAGGAGTTGAATAAGCGCATGAAAAAAACTTGCCAAACACTGAAATGCCGTTTGCATAAAGCACCAGACATACGCAGCTTTTATTTGTCTAAGGAGTTTATTTTTCATAGTGTGTCTCAGATTTTGTGTTCTGAGCAATAATATACTGGTCAAAATCCATTCCTGTATTGTCAGCCAGAAACTCTTTGTATAGGATAAAATGTATGTTATCACTGGTAAGAAAAGCATGGCTGTGAGGTGGGCTTTCAGGTACTTCAAAACTTTCTCTTGTAGAACCTTTTCTAGATCCCTGTGATGCCAATGTGCCATAAATGGTGATATCAAATTGTGTGCTGACACTCTTCTTCTAGCAGCATTTAAAGTACAAGGACAATTGCAGAAAACCTACTTGAATGCAGACTTTTTGTCAGTATGTACAAAGGAGGATATGTGATGGCCTCATACCAGAAATCATTAACAAACTGGTCTGTGGTCAGTCTGATCCGCATAACCTCATGTGCAGCAGATGCCAATGTTGTAGGAAGTAAAATTGGAACACATGGTTAATATGTGTTTGGATGGGGAGGGAGCGCTTAACTGTGAGAAAAAATTAACTTGACTTTATAACTGGACTGAAGACATCTGTATGTAAACTTTCTGTGAGAGAAGGCAGGCCTGGCACTGGGTAAGAGTATTTCTTGGTTTTGGTTTTGATGTTTTGGGTTTTTTTATTTTTTTGTTTCTTTTGGTTTCATTTGGTATTTTTACCTGTGGCTTTGTAATGTCTGGAGTGGAAGGCTGTATGTGCTGCTTTTATGGAAAAGGTGGTAGTGTTGTCCCAAAGCAGGGTTCTTCATCTGGTGTGCAAAAAGCCGATAACACACAGAGCCAAGATACCTGTTTATTTCATGTCTGCGTAGAGATGGGTGCTAGGTGGTAACTCCACAAAGCTAGCCCACACTTGAAATATAAACTGGGTTTCATACATACATCAGGATCAAGGAAAAAGTGGTAACAAAATAGATGATTTGTTGCAAACAATTTATATAAAAAAAGTACTTAAACGTATGTCTCGATAATTACCTAACTCATTGTATTAAGGTGGTCTTACATTTACATACTCATTATGCACAAGTGGGTGTCATTTTTAATATTAGAATCAAGCTAAGTTAGCTAAGGACACACTTTTTTCTTGACACGACTCCAGAACTGGGCACTTGTGATATATAAATCAGAAGTAAGGCAACAACATTGACAGAATCTCATTGTTTCACCTCCTTGCTTCAGTGGATTCAATGTAGGGACCTTCCATTCTTGTACCTATGGTTTCAATAACAGATTGTCCTTCTGACATCACATTCCCCCCTTTAAGAATTATGGATATGTTTCACATTTCCCATAAGTCTCACCTTTAGATTCTGTTGTGGTTTCAGCCCAGCTGGCAACAAAGCACCACAAAGCAGCTCGCTCACTCCTTCCCTGCCCTCCTCTGTGGGATTAGGAGGAGAAAATATAAGGAAAAGGTCATGGGTTGAGACAAGGATGGGGAGGGGTCACTCACCACTTATGGTCACAGGTAAAAGACAGGCTCAACTCGGGGAAAAAAACAAAATCAATTTAATTTACTAACGATTAAATCAAACCAAGGATTAAGAGAAGTAAAACCCAATCTTAAAACACCTTCCCCACAACCCTCCCTCCTTCTTAGCTCAACTCCACTCCCAATTTCCTCTCCCTCCTCCCCGCCAGCAGCGCAGGGGATGGGGAATGGGGGTTGTGGTCAGTTCATCACACGTTGTCTCTGCCGCTCCTTCCTCCTCAGGGGGAGGACTCCTCACTCTTCCCCTCCCACAAGAGACAGTCCTCCATGAACTTCTCCAACGTGAGTCCTTCCCACAGGCTGCAGTCCTTCAGTCACAGAACGCTCCAGCACAGGCTTTCCTATGGAGTCACGGCCATCTTCAGGGACATCCCCCTGCTCCGGGGTGGGGTCCTCCCCAGGCTGCAGGTGGGCATCTGTTCCCCCGCTCCCCTCCATGGGCTGGGGGGGCACAGCCTGCCGTCTCACCATGGGCTGCAGGGGCATCCCCTCCTTCCCTGCTCCTCCTCCCCCACCTTCTTCACCGACCTTGCTGTCTGCAGAGGGGTTTACTCTCACATTCCAATCTCCTTCCCTGCTGCAGGTTTCCCCTCTTAAATACGTTCTCGCAGAGGTGCTACCACCGTTGCTGATGGGCTTGGCCTTGGCCAGAGGTGGGTCCGACTTGGAGCCAGGGAAGATTCTAGCAGCTTCTTACAGGAGTGACCCTTGCAGCCCCTCCCCCACTACTAAAACCCTGCCACACAAACCCACAACACATTCTTTTTTTCCATATTTTTTAAAAAAGAGATCGTCCTCTAATGTAGTCACCATTATCTGCTGAGGTTTTCTGATTTTCATTGTTTGCTTATACAAGTCTGCACATAGACAGAAACATTGATTCATATAGTGGCATAATACTAGGACTGTTATTATCATGATGATTATCACAAAGAGTTGTTTTAGCCAATTTAGCTTGGGTAACCAAGAAGGTAATCAGGAAAAATCTATCGCTTCTCTTTCATGGAACTGGGATGCTGTATTTTTAAATTTCTGAACATTTTCCTCTATCACTTGGGAGTTATTTGTTAAATTGAAGCAACACATTCCCTTAAATTCTTTGCATCTGTGATTAGGCTTTAAAAGGAAATAGTCAATTGCTGCCCTATTTTCCAGGTTTGCTTTTCTTATTTGAACCATTTCTGGACAAGCATAGTTGACTTCATAACCTGGAAAAGAACAAAAAGTATGTAACCCTTCATTTTATGACACAATTGCATGACAATATAGTCTTTAATGGTCCTGACGAGATGGCTCACCACTCATCGTTAGCTTCTGGCAGAGAAGCTGTCTTGACCTGCGTGTAGTGGATCTAAAAGCTGATTTTCTCCACCTTCACTGCTGTGTAGACAGTCAACAGGACAATGTAAGGTCCTTTCCACTTTTCTTTCAATGGTTCATCTTTTCAAGTATGAATGTAAACTGAGTTTCCAGGTTGAAAGTTATATACTGGTGAATCCAGGGGCAAAGCTGTCTGCTGATTGAGGTACCTGTGCAAAGACGATACAATGCGCAAGAGAGGCAATAAATATTTTCTTAACATTCCCTACCCTTTAATATGCATTTATTCATTCTGAATTTCTATACTATTGACTGGATACAGTTTCCCAGATAGAATTTCAAAAGGACTCACCCTTTCCCTAACTAGGGGAGTGATTCTAACGCTCATCAAGGCTATTGGTAAGACATCTACCCATTTGAATTGAGTTTCCTTGCACAGTTTTGAAATTTGCCTTCTAAGGGTTATTCGTTCGTCTTTTCCACTTGACTGAGGTCTCTAATCTAGGAATTATTTCTTTTAATAGTATTTTAATGACCTCTGTAGCTCAATTGGTGTGACAAGAGAAAGCCTCAGGCCAAACTGAAAAGGTATCAACTAAAACGAGTAGATACCTGTACCATCTACACTTCGGTAACTCAGAGAAATCTATTTGCCAGTGCTCCCCAGGAGTTATTCCCCTCTTCACTTTACCAGTGGGTGGTCGTCTTTATATTTTGGGATTATTGACACAGCAAATTTGACATCTTTTTACTATTCTATTAGCAATTCCCAGCATTTTTGCTCCCTATGGCATATCTTTTAATACTATTTATCATGGCATCTGTTCCTGTATGAGTTTCTTCATGTAATCTTTTAAGGAGAACTTCCATCATTTTGGGTGTGATGAGAACCTGTTGACCTGAAGTCATCCACCATCCTTCAGCACTTTTTGAGCATTTTAACCTTTCTACCAGCTGATTTTTCTTCTCAGAATATTGAGGGGCTTTATGTTTTATCAGATACCAAAGCTCCAATTACTTGATCATACAGTGCCCGCTTTTTTGGCTGTCAGATTGACCTTTCTATTTCCCTGGATTATTTCTCCTTGTCCTCTTTGGTGGGCTTTGCAATGAATTATGGCTACCTCTTTTGGTTTTGAAACTGCATGTAACAATTTGAAGATTTCTTGCCCATTTCAATATTTCTTCTGGTCCCTTCATAGCATGATATAATGGTTTAGTTATTAATCCAAAGTTCGGGATCCAAATACGACAAAATTCAGCCATCCTCAAAAACCCCCTTAATTGTTTTTTTTAATTTTTGGTACTGCAATCCTGCATATAGTCTCTTTTCTTTCTATTTCAGGTTGTCTTTGTTCTTTTGATACTTCAAAGCCCAGATATTGAACTTTTTCCCTTGCTATCTGTGCCTTTTTCTTGGAAACTCTGTATCTTGCCAATCCCAGATAGTTTAACAAGCCGATTGTTGCCTTCAAACAACTTTCCTCAGTGTTAGCTTCTATTAGTATGTCATCAACATGTTGTAACAAGGTCACATACTAATTGTTACCTTGCTATTGTTCCAATTCTTTTGCCAATATGTTACCAAACAGGGTAGGGCTGTTTCTAAATCCTTGTGGCAGTACAGTCCAACACAGCTGCACTTTTCTGCCTGTTGTGGGGCTCTCCCATTCAAAGGTGAAAACTGTTTAGCTTGGTTTGTCCACTGGGATATAAAAGAGGGCATCTTTTAGATCCAAGATAGTAAAATAAGTGTTTGATTTATCGCTTTCACATCCTGTACCAGTCTGTATTCCTGACAATGAGGCTTCTTTACAAGTAAAATAGGAGTACTAAATTCTGATTGACATTCTCTGTGCAATCCATACTGCATAAAACCTTCTATCAAAGGCTCTAATCCTTTGCGTGCGTCCAGCCTAACAGGCTACTGAGTTACCCTTATTGGGCCTGGCCCTGTTTTGAGCTTGATTTTGATCGTGATCACATTCTTGACTTTACCTGGCATCTTTGAGTCCCATACCAGAGGAATTACAGAATCCAATACCATGTCCAGAACATTATCTCCAGGTTCTTCTGATATTTCATTCATCAGTAAACAGAGTTGAGCCTTCCATGCTGTTTCTTGAGGAATGTGCAGCTGTACAGAATTCTCAGAGAAGGTTATTTGAGCATTAAGCTTGCATAACAAATTCCCTCCCAAGAGTGGAAGGGGGCATTCAGGCATATATAGAAACTCACGAGTTAATTAAATGTCTCCAATCACATACTCCATAGGTTGTAAAAATGGCCTCAAGTTTCATTTTCCCATTGCCCCAATAATCAGTGCCACAGTCTTACTAAGAGGTCCCTTACAACTTGTTACCACTGAATGAGTAGCTCCACTCTCTGTTAAAAAAATCAATTGTTTCATTCCCCAGCTTTATTAGGACTAAGGGATCCACCAGGGATGCTTCAGTGTTCTCCCAGGTCCTCTTCATTTGATCTTCATTCATTATCTGAGCTCTCTAATACCATCACAGTAACATCTTTGTCTGGCTCCTTTTTCCCCTTGTTGGGGCATTCATTCTTCCAATGCCCTTCTTGCTTGTAAATGGCACATTGTTTCAGACCTAAGGAAGGACCCCTTCATGCCTGCAGCTTTTTGACTTTATCCCCATGGCTTCGGCCTCCTCCCCTTCTTCCTTTCCCTCCTCTTCTCTATCTACTATTGCTGCCACTAACAAAGAGGCTTTTAATTTCTTTTTCGCTTGTTCTCTCTTTTCTTTCTCCTCCTCTCTATTATTATACACTTTATTCAATTAATTGTGAAATAGACATTCATTCTGCCCTCCCCAGTTTTTGCAGCTTCTTTGCTTATGTTTTGGGAGGACTGACCCATAAACAGCATATTAAACAGATTTCGATTGACTTCTTTCTCCGGATTGAAGTCCATCCACTTCTTAGCTACCTTACACAGCCTTTCATAAAAGGCTGAGGGGTTTTCATTAGGCTCTTTTCTCACTTCATATAGTTTAGACAAATTTTTATCTTTAGGGACCCCATGTTGTATTCCGTATAATATCAACTGTTGATACTGCTTCAATTAAGTTTTTCCAAATCTAGTATTTTGGTCCCATCCCAGATCCTCCCTTACAGGTAAGCATGAATAGGATCTTCCTGCCTATTTCTTTTTCCTTCTTCCTCTTCTGCCTTATCTAGCACCATTCTTTTTTCCTCTGCAGTAAATAAATGTGTTCAATAAAGCTTGCATGTGTCCCCAATTAGGGTTATGAGTAATACAATAGTTTCTAAAAGTTGGTACATCCCTTCAGGATTTTCTTGATATGAATCAACTGTTCACATGACTGTTTCCAATTTAACAGATCAGAGGTAGTAAATGGAACAAAAACTTGTAAAAAAACTAGTAAACACTCTGCCCCCACTGCTTGCCTTTAAGGTGCTTGTATTACTGGCTGAGTTTGTCCTTGTGTTCAGCTTGAAATAGGACTAAAATTTTCATTCCCCATTTGTCCCCTTTTTCTACTCATTCCTTTATTATCCTTATCTTTTTCCTTATCGGTTTCTGTATTATAAGGAGGTGGAGGAGGTGGAACCCAAACCTCTATATCTTCTATTTCATTCTCCCCACAACATATGACTCCCTTTTTTTTTCTTTCTCCTCTATATATGGCATCAGTATATGTCCCCCCAATATATACTTCTGAATATCGGGGTTTCTATACAAAGTCATGAAGGCATCAACATGTGGAACTTCATCCCTTTTTCCCAATCATTGACAAAACAACATCAACTGCAATATTGTATTAAATTATAAAGATCCATTTTCTGGCCACCATTCCCCATTATCCAATTTATAATTTGGCCACCATTGATTACAATATTTTTTCATTTTATCTTTAGTCATCAGATCTCCCCCAAACTTATTTCAGCTTTTCAAAACATAACCTAAATGGCTACAGAGAGGAATAGTGGATTGGCCTGATCCCATTTTCGCCAAGTATCCAGATTATTAGTTATTTGCCGGCTCTGAACCCCCTGGTCAGTAATTCCTTCCACGGTTCTGACCCCTCTGGTCAGTAATTCCTCTTGTGCACACCCAGCTCTGACCCCACGGGTCAATTAAAGCAACCTTTGCTGAGCATCTACGTGCAACTTTTCCCCCTTGTGATCACTTGGCTCGAACCCTGATTTGTCAGTAAAGGCAATCTTTTCCCCTGTTGCCAAGCGTCTACATGTGACTTTGTAACATTCCATGGAAGCAATTAAACTAATTTACATTAGTTTTAATACTCACCAGTCCTGGAATTTTCCCCGCTTTCACTCTTTGGCATTGCACCTTTGAGACGCTTGTCGCCCTGACTTTGGAGACAACCTGGAGGAGTCCCTGGTCAATAGGTTGGTGCGCACTGGAGATCTGTCTGGTCCAGTCCGCTGTTGAGGATGGCAAGATGATCCAGGCAAGGCCTTATGGCTGTCCCATCTGGGTCACCAAAATGTTGTCCCAAAGCAGGGTTCTTCATCTGGTGTGCAAAAAGCCGATAACACACAGAGCCAAGATACCTGTTTATTTCATGTCTGCGTAGAGATGGGTGCTAGGTGGTAACTCCACAAAGCTAGCCCACACTTGAAATATAAACTGGGTTTCATACATACATCAGGATCAAGGAAAAAGTGGTAACAAAATAGATGATTTGTTGCAAACAATTTATATAAAAAAAGTACTTAAACGTATGTCTCGATAATTACCTAACTCATTGTATTAAGGTGGTCTTACATTTACATACTCATTATGCACAAGTGGGTGTCATTTTTAATATTAGAATCAAGCTAAGTTAGCTAAGGACACACTTTTTTCTTGACACGACTCCAGAACTGGGCACTTGTGATATATAAATCAGAAGTAAGGCAACAACATTGACAGAATCTCATTGTTTCACCTCCTTGCTTCAGTGGATTCAATGTAGGGACCTTCCATTCTTGTACCTATGGTTTCTATAACAGATTGTTCTTCCAACATCAGTAGCCAGACCAAGAAACTGCTTTTGCATCTGACCAGCCATGTGGCTGTGGTTTCTATGTTCCTCAGGGAATAACAGGGCAACATGGTCCCTCTGTTCTACCAGATGATGTCAGCCTCAAGAAACCACTTTTCACATTCCTTTCCAAGCAGCTGTGGCCTTCACCAAACCTGTAGATCCTCTTCATCTTATTCTCCTTTGGTCTTATTCTTCTTTGTGTCTCTTCTTGTGGTCAGTGCAAGATTGAAAAATATCACTGGAAATAGCTACCCTAAACTAGAAACTACTTTTAAAAAGAAAAAAGAAAAGAAGGAAGGAAGGAAGGAAAGAGAGAAAGAAAGAAAGAAAAAGAAGGAAAGAAAGAGAGAAAGCAAGAAAGAAAAAGAAGGAAAAAAGAGAACACTATACTTTGATTTTAGATTAGATTCACATGAATCTTGGGAAGAGGGTAGAATTGTGTATGTAAGAAAGACATCAATGTTATAAACTTAGTAGAGTCCAGCTCCAAGGCAGGTGATAGAAGAAAACTGCATTATTTAAAGTCAGGCTCCATTACTTATAAAAGCATATGCTGCATAGATTCTGTAGCTTTACTGGAAAACAACATAGAAAAACAGAGGCAGGGTGGAATACTTGCATTTTATTTGGAGTACTCATTACTATACATTCACATATGCTGCAGTTAAAGACCAAAAGGCAGTTCCTTCTCCCCTGCAATCATACACTTAAAATAAGTATTTTATTTAATGATGAAACAGTGTCCATCAAAATGATAATGTAGTTTCTGGCTGTGAAGTAGCATGTGGATTGTTTGTGGTTTTATATGCTATACCAACGGAGTTGCAGCACTTAAAAATCAAGGGGCTAGTTTTGCCAAGAATACCAATAAAATAGTAGTAACTAATTATTAATATCATTACTGGTTTGTATTTGAACAGGGTTTTGTTTTGCACAAAAGCTAAGCGTAGCTTTTTCACGCGTAGCTTTTTCACATGTCCATTCTAAATTCTTTGGTTTTTTCATCAGTTTTTTCATTGATTCTATCTTTTCTGTGAACTTGTATTAGCTCTTAGAAAGTAGAGATAGAGACCACTTTCTTTCATTAGCACTTGCTGCTTGTTTAACAAGCACTTTTGAGAAAATAAGTGTAAAGAAAAGCTATGGCAGTAGAAATCACTGATTTTTCCCCCCAGTTTTTGTGTTCATCCAAATCGAAAAAGGTTTAGTGTTACATGCTGAAGTTATAGAACCCTACTCTCAGCTTTGGACTGGTATTCCCTCAACCTTAGGCTTTTCATATAAACTTTTTTCCTTTGAAGTAGGTAATTAGTTAAAAACTACATGTCTTGTTGGTTAGTAAATGGTTTTGTTATTCACCACTTCGAAAGAAAACTCCAAGAGATTCCAAGGCAAAAATTGGAATAAACTTTCAAATTTTTCACTGGAGACTTAAGGTTATCTTTGGACTAAGTCCTTGCAGTACATGGACGTAAATAGAAAAGGCAGAATCCTGCATCTGCTCCTTGAATTAGAATATAACAGAATGGAATAGTTTACTTGGAAGGGAGCCACAATGATCATCTTTGTCCAACTGCCTGACCACTTTAAGGCTGACCAAAAGATAACGCATGTGATTAAGGCCATTGTCTAAATGCCTTTTAAACACTGACAGGCTTGGGGCATCAACCACTTCTCTAGGAAGACTGTTCCAGTGTTTGACCACCCTCTTGGTATAGAATTGCTTCCTAATGTCCAGTCTGAACCTCCCCGGCACAGCTTTGAACCATTCCCATGCGTCCTGCGACTGGGTAGCAGGGAGAAGAGCTCAGCACCTCCCTCTCCACTTGCCCTCCTTGGGAAGCTGCAGGGAGCAATGAGGTCCCCCCTCAGCCTCCTTCTCTCCAAACTAGACAAGCCCAAAGTCCTCAGCTGCTCCTCACAGGACATGCCTTCCAGCCCTTTCACCAGCTTCAATTCACTAGAACTGAAGAGAGTCTTGGAGGACCAATTTCTCTTTAACAGTACAAATATTGCTACATTACCTTAGATGTTTTGTCTGGCCCTAAGAACTTTTTAATAATTTTTTTTCTTGGATCACGGTCATTGAACATCAGCATAAGAGTACAAGGTGTTATGGTACAGGTTAGGATAACCCAGTGGTGGTTTGAGCATCCTGGTGGGTGATTGGGTGACTGAGACTATATGAGAACCTCATTATCCCATGCATGAACAGAGGAAAAATAGGTTGCTGTGTAAAATGTGTCTGTCTATTGCGACCTAAGCTTAAATTGCAACACATAAATCCAATACTTCTTATGATACATGGAAAGTGATATAGGCACTATGCAGGCTGATATTGAGTGAAATTCTGTTTCCTTCTCTGTGCTGTAAAGATATTTGCACAAGGCACCTGAAAAGTAAGAAGGGAAAATGTGCATAGGACAGAAATGAAGCTCTGTAGCATATGTATATATGTTAATTTGACCAAAATTGTATGGTGTATGTTACGCAGACATTGTCTTATAGAGCTAAGTAATATATTTTTTATGCATCATGATGGTTTTGCATCAAGCAAAGCCCTTTTATTTGCAGAGGTTAGCTTCTATCAATAAGTGTAAGTTGTAAATTATCACTGTAAAGCTTGTTCTTTTTCAGTCACAAATGTAACAAGTAATACATTTACAGATTATTTATTTAGAAATAGCCTAACACTGAGAATATATAGGAATCTCATTACCTTGTGCATGAGGGGAGGAAAAACAGGTTACGTAAAGACTTGAGAAGCAAATATTTTTGGTCAAATATTGTGTATCCAACCCAAATCTTAAATTTCAAGGTCTTGAGAGTGAAAGTGAAAACATAGACTCTAACTTACTTCTTGCAGTGTTAGCATTGCTAAGGATATAGTTCTCTATGAGGAGCATCAAAACAGAATGAAATTACATGCCAAATAAACTCTAATGCTCAGATATGAAGCAAATGTTCAGCACACTGGGGCTTTTGTGTTCGATCCAGTTTCTTATTATTGTTTTAGCAAGGCTATTATTTTCTGTGGGAATTCGTATTATTTCTTTGCGAGCTTCATGGGAACTTATAGGAAACCTGTGATAAATCAGTAGGCTGACACAGTTATTCTATAAAATGTCATTTTGTTCCAGTTCATTAATGTTCAAATACTTGTTAAATGATGTAGTTAGTGTCAAAGGATTTCATATACATTTATAAACTCCTGTGGACCTATCTTCACAACCGGAGACTCCTTAGATAGAACTATCCGTTATTTTCCTAAGGCACTTTAATACATCTGAAGTGATGATTACTTTTAAAGTATATTTTCCTTCAGTATTTCATTAGTTTAAGTTTACTGAAGTACTTAGGGAGCTTAGAGGATTCTAAATGATAACATGATCATCTAAGAAAAGGGATTGGCGCATTGCTGAGAATAACTTAATTAACATTTTTTCCCTCCTCTTATTGTGGCCAACACCAGAAATGAATGCTCAGAGTGGACTGAGGTAAAAATTTTTTAGTGAAACAGTTTGGCAAAAGGTAGCAAGATTGCAGTAAAATCGTGCAAAGGACACATTAACTCTGTCAAAACTTCTGCTGGAAATTTGGCAAGCCCGCGGACTCTCCAGGACTGTTTCCTGCCTGGGTTCCATGGTAGTCTGATCCAGTGAGCCGGTCTACAATTTTAACACTGTTTATGATTCCTGTGAAGAGAGAATAGTTGAAAAATTATGTTCTATGGAAATTCTTAGCTGTTAAAAAAGCAGTCTAAATTTAAAAGCAATTAGAAACACAAAATTTATCATGGGCTGGTAATTGTGGCCACACAGACCTACTTAAAAATATTGAGATTAAGATTATGTAAATCAGTGATTCAAAATGGAGAGATTTGCTGGGATTTTGACCATGAGCTATCATGTGAAATATTGATTACCTCATCTCCTAAATCGTATCAAAGAGTTAGGGCTGAATTAGAAAAGGATAATGAACAGACACTCAGTCAGGAAAAATTAAAATTTAGGAATTTGGTATTAAATAATTAAATAAACAACAGTTCATGATGAAAAAACAGGGTGGAAGAAAAACTGAGAAGGATACAAAACTTCGTGTTTCTGGGTTTAAGATATTTTTTGATTGGGATTAGGTAAAACTTGATAAGGATCAGATTTCTTCCAACCTGATAATTACAATGGTTTTTGTCTACCTGCTTCTGATACATTTTTTGCTGCTCACTGCCTGAGACTGCAATAAAGCTGGTCTAGTACGGAAATTACACCAAGACATTTCTTTGGCAAAAGTAGTGCAGATTATCTTAAAGAAGATGACATTTGCCACACATGTTTTCTTTTGGTTTTGTTTTCCATTTTTCCTCTGTGTGTGTGTGTATGTAGATGTGTGAATTACAGACAATCAGGATCACCAGTGAGGGGGAGTTTACAAATATATGAGCAGCTGCAGTCAAACTCTTAAGGCTATGCAATGGGAAAATTATATGATGGTGTCACAATGTTTTTCAGTTAATTTTTAATTTAAATAATCCTCTAACCTTTAAGTCTCAGATGAGCCTAGAAAAAATACCTTGCTATTATTTGAACACATACTTCCTCTTGGTTTAGCTAATAACTGAAATGGCTTTTGCTGTACTGCTGCTACTGTGAAGACCTAAGCTACGACAGAGCTACAGGATTTATGCTTCAAACTATGTTTAAAGAAGGTAGAATCACAGAATCATAGATCATTTAGGTTGGAAAAGACATTTAAGGTCATGGAGTCCAACCATAAACCTAACACTGCCAAGTCCACTACTATACCATGTTCCTAAGTGCCACACCTACATGTCTTTTAAATACCTCCAGGGATGGTGTCGTGGTTTAGGCCCAGCCAGCAACTAAGCACCATGAGGCCACTCGCTCATTCCTCCTCCCTGGTGGGATGGGGAGGAGAAAATATAACAAAAGACTCATGGGTCGAGACAAGGACAGGGAGGGATCACTCACCACTTATGGTCAGGGGCAAAAACCAGGCTTAACTTGGGGAAAAAAAATAAATCCATTTAATTTGTTACCAATCAAATCAGAAGAGGATAATGAGAACTAAACCCAAATCTTAAAACACCCTCCCTCCACTCCTCCATTCTTCCCAGGCTCAACTCCACTCCTGAATTCTGTACCTCCTCCCCTCCAGCAGTGCAGGGGGACAAGGAACGAGGGTTATGGTCATTCTATCACACGTTGTCTCTGCCACTCCTTCCTCCTCAGGGGGAGGACTCCTCACTTTTCCCCTGCTCCACCGTGGGGTCCCTCCCACAGGAGACAGTCCTTCACAAAGTTCTTCAACATGAGTCCATCTAACAGGCTGCATTTCTTCATTAACTTCTCCAGCATGTATTCCTCCCACAGGAGACAGTCCTTCATAAACTTCTCCAATGTGAGCCCTTCCCACGGGAGACAGTTCTTCACAAACTGCTCCAGCGTGGGTCCTTTACGTGGACTGCAGCCCTTCAGGCACAGACTGCTGCAGCGCGGGCTTTCCCATGGAGTCACGGCCATCTTCGGGGACATCCCCCTGCTCCGGGGTGGGGTCCTCCCAGGCTGCAGGTGGGCATCTGCTCCCCCGCTCCCCTCCATGGGCTGGGGGGGTCAGCCTGCCATCTCACCATGGGCTGCAGGGGCATCCCCTCCTCCCCTGCTCCTCCTCCCCCTCCTTCTTCACCGACCTTGCTGTCTGCAGAGGGGTCTCTCACATTCCAATATCCCCCCCCACTGCAGGTTCCCCTTCTTAAATACATTCTCCTGGAGGCACTACCACCATTGCTGATGGGCTTGGCCTTGGCCAGAGGTGGGTCTGCCTTGGAGCCAGGGAAGCTTCTAGCAGCTTCTCACAGGAGCCAGCCCTGTAGCCCCTCCACCACCACCAAAACCCTGCCACACAAACCCGCAACAGATGTTGACTCAACCACTTCCCTGGGCAGCCTAGTCCAATGCTTGATAACACTTTCGATGAAGAAATTTTTCCTAATATCCAATCTAAACCTCCCCTGGTGCAACTTGAGGCTATTGTGTCTTGTTCTATTGCTTGTTACTTGGGAGAAGACACCAACACCCACCTCACTACAACCTCCTTTCAAGTAGTTGTAGAGAGTGATAAGGTCTCCCCTCAGCCTCCTTTTCTCCAGGCTAAACAACCCCAGTTCCCTCAGCCGCTCCTCATAAGACTTGTGCTCCAGGCCCCTCACCAGCTTGGTTGCCCTTCTCTGGACATGCTCCAGCACCTCAGTGTCTTTCCTATAGTGAGGGGCCCAAAACTGAACACAGTACTCGAGGTGCGGCCTCACCAGTGCTGAGTACAGGGGAACAATCACCTCCCTGCTCCTGCTGGCCACACTATTTCTGATACAGGCCAGGATGCCGTTGGCCTTCTTGGCCACCTGGGCACACTGCTGGCTCATATTCAGCTGGCTGTCGACCAGCACCCCCAGGTCTTTCTCTGCCGGGCAGCTTTCCAGCCACTCTGCCCCAAGCCTGTAGCGCTGCATGGGGTTGTTGTGAGCAAAGTGCAGGACCCAGCACTTAGACTTGTTAAAGGTAGATACTCTTTTCCTAGTACATTTGAAACTTTAAACTTTTTTCTCCTGTCGGTCACAGGCATTACAGAAAAGCCAGCAACAGCTGTTACAGGAATAACTCTGATTTGGTTCTAAAGATTTTTCCTGTAGTAAGGTATTCCTGCTAGGTTTATAGAGTATATCATAAATGATGAAAGTACATATAGTTAGACAAATGCTAAGAAATGTGAGGGTTTGAAAGAGAATAAAGGGATGTGAAATTAAAGAATTGAAATTGCACAGTGATGTAGCAAATTTATACTTTCAAGAATAAATGGAAAAAAATTGTATATAAAGAAGAATGTTAGATGTAGGTTCTTACTCACAATGGGACAATCAGCTTTGTTTGAATCTTACGTTTATAGGAAATAATTGTTTTAACTTAAAAATCAGTAACCATTACTGGGTTTTATTCTCAAGAAAGTCTAAAAATGAAAATTCATCATATTTTAACCTCTTCTTCACAAAATTGCCACCAATAACATAAATATGCTGATGTATCTAAAACAATGAATGTTTATTATAATGTGAAATTATCAATACAGCACTTAGAGATACTTCTGGGAGTCCTATATTGTTATAATTTAGGTGGGAGCACCATGAAATACACTGAAGTATTCGAACAAAATTAACAAGAAGACCACCCTAAACAAATTAAATTATAATTTAAAAATATTTTCCATATGTGGAGAAGGTGAAGGAAAGATTCAGACTATAATGAATTAACTGTGCAGGAAAGAAAATAAAGGTTATTATGTCTCATTCTCTTTCTAGAAACAGTGTTGCACTAGTCAGTTTGAAAGCAAGCAAAGAGCAAGCGTGAAGAGTTTGGATAAAATCATAAATAAAGTCATAAATTGTATAATCCCGAAAGAGTCAAATGGTGAAGAAAGAAACTTTTCACAAAAGATAAGAGTGAAAATATTGTCTGGAATGTCATAAATTTCAAACACCGTCAGGAAGCTGTAATTTTGCTAATTTTAAGGATTCACTGATATGTGACAAAATAATTTTGGGTGTATAATTTTTACTCCCACAAGAATACTTACTGTGGGAACTGGGGAAAAAAAACCTAGCATGTCTCCAAAACTATACAGATGGAGAAGGAATGTGATTGATTTTTACAGGAGACAGGGCACAGGGCACAAAAATGGAATATATGTGTATATTCTCTTATATGTTATTTAACCAGGCTCAGGAAATGCAAGTTTATGGGGTTTTGCAGATTTTTTTGCATATAAAGAGCAGTGTTCAACAAGTAGACAAAAGAATGAAAGGTGCTTGCACACTCTGGCAGTTTTAGAACAGAACAAACTGTTCTCCATGAAAAAGTCAAAAGATGAATGTTTATACAGAAGAAACAGCAGGATCTCCTAGTGGTAAGGGTATGTTGTGAGTACTCCTGCATCCTAAATGCATTCAAAATATGAATGCTGGTGCATGATTTGGCTTTTATAAATAAACAACAATAACTTTTGACATTAGTGATTTTAAGTAATACCTTGAATGTCAGAGGCTAGCTAAAAAATCTAATAAAACATTGGTAGTTTAATCATGAAAATGGAAAAAAAATCAATTAGAAATAATGTAAAATATGAATTAAGATGAAATTGGGTGTCAAGGGTAAATTTCTAATACAGAACCTCAATATTAAAAAAAGTAAATAAAAGAGAATGACTGATAGCTGAAGGTGAGTCTTCTGTTATGTTGCTTTGGAGTTCAGAATATCAAGACAGTGCATAATGTGAAGAAAGAGATTTGTAGTAGAGATAAATTGTACAGATTTCCAGCAGGGGTCAGCTGATACATTTTAGGTGGAGGGGACCTCAGAAGCAAAATACAAATTAGAAACAAAAAGAAGTGTGACATACACATGGGTGCCTAAGAAGATGGGTTATTAGAATCTTTATGCAACCCCAAAGAACTGAATAAGGTTATTCAGAAAGGAACTATAAATGATCTTTAAAAAGCACAGTACTTTTGCCAGTGGATGCTGAGAGATATAAAAACATTTTTGCAGTCTAGTGTAAAATATTAAAGTATTATAACCTAAAATGATGATAAATTTTATTACCTTGATATGTCAAAGCAGCAGTATTATATGGATTCATATTAAACTAAGTCACTTAGTATTATATATAAAAGCTGAACCTGTTTTTAACTAGAGGATTCATGGGGCTCTGCTCTGATACTCCCCTACATGCTTATATATCAGTAGCATAACAGTTTCCACAGAGGGTACCTCTCTATTACACATGGAGAAATCCCTGCTCTTCTATCCCATGCCTTTGCCAGGCCTGAGTAACCAGGCAAGGTTCAAAGGCACTGAAGAGATACCAGAAGGGAGGGATTCCCCACCACTAGTCAGACTGCCCTGATAAAATGCTGCCATCCCCATGCTGCAGAAAACTCCAGCACTGATGCGTCATATTTGCTACTTTTTCTTTCTTTCCCATCCCTGTTTTGGCCTATAACAACTGCAGCATGGCAAGGCAGAGACTGAGCTTATCAGGGCCTGCAAATATGTATGCTGGTCCAGCTTGTTCCGTCTGGACAGTGATGACAGTTGCAGTTTTGCTGAGACTGTACAATGTTCTTTCTGCTGCCATAGTAGAAGTAAGTGGCTGGATTTGCCCACCATACTGACATCCAGCGAAGCGCTCACTGTGTCATTGTTTCATTCCCACTTACAAACATTCTGGATGATCAGCTCCTACAGTGCATTATAGTATGAACAAATCTCTGTGTTTTTTAATGCCAAACTCAATATGTTAGAACTACAAAGCAGTATGCTTTTTGGACCATTGTATGACAAATTAAGAAAATTATGAGATTTGTTTGCCTCTCTTAGAAGATTGATTCTAATGAGCAGTATAGCTCATTCTTCCTTATGGAATTCTAGTAAAAAAAAAAAAAAAGTAATTTTTTTTTTTTTTTTTTTTTTTTCTGGTACAAACTACTACTGCGGGGAGTAGTTGCTGAATTGTCATCTCTAGTGAGTCTTACTGTAGTTGCTGTTGCTGTATTCAACATTTTGTAGACAATAAGAGACTACCCCTCCTTTCCTGGGTCTTTTGCATACAAGTTCAAAACTGGTTAACATATTCTGCAGCAGATCATGTCCTGCATTGTAACACTTCCTTTTCATTGTTGTAGATGCTGACTTTATCAGTTTGTGTGTTCAAGGTCCTGTAAAATGTACGTGGTGAGATTTTTAGTTTACTTTTACCATTAGAAAAGAAAACAATTTGTGAAGACTGAAACTTTTCTTACAAATGTAGGGGAGATCTAGTGAGTTATTCACTGAGGACTATCGTGGATACAGAACTGGATTTCTGGTTAAAATAATTCAATTCCTTACTCTCCTTTCCAAATGCATTGTGCTGTTCAGTTTTATATTTAATTTGAACAAGTACTAGCCAGTAACTTGTCTTCATAGATGAAGACAGTCTCTTCCCACCCACCTTGCAAGTAATTAGTTGTAGGTAATGATCTGTTTCAACAGAATAAACTGAGAAAGACCTAAAAAATGTTTGCAGGTGACACTGAGTGGTGCAGTTGACATGCCTGAGGGACATGTTGGCATCCAGAGGGACCTGGACAAGCTCGAGAAGTGGGTCTATGTGAACCTCAGGAGGTTCAACAAGGCCAAGTGCAAGGTCCTGCACCGGGGTCAGGGCAACCCCCAGTTTCAATACAGGCTGGCAATGAAGGGATTGAGAGCAGCTCTGTGGAGAAGGACTTGGGGATATTGGTGGATGAAAAGCTGGACATGACACAGCAATGTGAGCCAGGAAACCCAACCATGTCCTGGGCTGCATTAAAAGAAGCATGGCCAGCAGCTCAAGGGAGGTGATTCTGCCCCACTACTCTGCTCTGGTGAGACACCACCTGCAGTACTGCGTCCGCAGCTTGGGAGTCATGGAGCCGGTCCAGAGGACGGCCACAAAAATGATCAGAGGGCTGGAACACCTCTCCTATGAGGAAAGGCTGAGAGAGTTGGGGTTGTTCAGCCTGGAGAAGAGAAGGCTTGGGGGAGACCTTACAGCAGCCTTTCAGTAATTAAAGGGGGCTTACAAGAATGATGGGGACAGACTTTTTAGTAGGGCATGTTGTGACAGGGTGACGGGTAATGGTGTTAAACTGAAAGAGGGTAGATTCAGATAAGGAAGAAATTTTTTTATGATGAGGGTGGTGAAACAGTGGAACAGGTTGCCCAGAGAGGTGGTAGATGCCCCATCCCTGGAAACACTCAGGGTCAGGTTGGACGGGGCTCTGAGCAACCTCATCTAGTTGAAGATTACAGGATCATAGAATCAGAATAGAATCATAGATGTCCCTGCTCATTGCAGGTGGGTTGGACTAGATGATCTTTGGAGGACTCTTTGAACCCAAACTATTCTATGACTCTATGATTCTATGATTCTATGTTTAACTTTCACCAAAAATCTTTCATTAAGTAGGTCTTTATAACAGTGACACAGAAATTCTTTTTAACTTACTTTCCCTCTCAAAGGTGGTTGAAAAGCAACTAGAATAGCACAGAGCTCTGTGTAGGGTAAGGTGATGAGCCAGTTGAGAGCTTATGTGTTGGGGTTAGTGGGCAGACCAACATCAGCAGTGTTGTGGTAGGGGCCTGCTTCAGACATCCTGATCAGGAAGAGGTAGTAGACAAGTAGATAAACTGGAAGAAGCCTCACATTTGCAGGTCCTAGTCCTCATGGGGGACTTCAACCATCTTGACATCTGCTGGAAGGACACCACAGCGAGGCACATGCAACCTAGAAGGTTTCTGGAGTGCTTTGATGACAACTCCTGGCACAGGCGATTGAGGCACCAACAAGGAAAGGCTCTCAGCTGGACCTGATAGTTAACCAAAAAGGAAGACCTGTAGAGGAATTGAAAGTTGGCAACAGCCTTAGCTGCAAAGACTATGAGGTAGGTGGACTTCAGGATCATGAGACGAGGGAAAAGACAGACAGCAGGATCATGGTCCTAGAGTTCCAGAGAGCACGCTTTGGCCTGTTAAGGGATCTGCTAGGAATGGGATACAGCCCTGGTGAGAAGAGGGGTCCAGGAGAGCCGGTTGATTTCCAAGGATCACCTTCTCCAAGCTCAGGAACAGTGCATACCAACGAAGGGGAAATCAAGTAGACGTTGCAGGAGGCCTGCATGGATGAAGAAAGAACTCCTGATGAAGCTCAAATATTAAGAGGAAGCATACAAGAGGAGAAGGCAGGAGCAAGTGACCCAGGTAGAACTTAGAGATACTGTCTGAGCACGCAGGGGTGGCGTTAGGAGAGCAAAGCCCATCTGCAGTTGAATCTGGTGAGGGATGTGTAGGGCAACAGGAAAAGCTTCTACAGATACATCAGCAGTGAAAGGAAGGCTAGGGAAAATGGGGGTCTGTCTGCTGTATGGGTCAGGAGACCCAATGACAAAGGACAGGGAAAACACCAAACAAATTGAAGGACACACTGGAGGCTACCATCTGGAAAGTAGTACCTGGGCATCTTGGTGGACAAACTCAACCTGAGTCAGCAGTATGTCATTGCAGCAAAAAAAGGCCAAGACCATGCTGGGTAGCATTAACAAGTGCACTGTCAGTTTGTCAAGAAAGTGATCCTTTCCCTCTACTCAACCTTAGTGAAAGCACACCTGGAGTGCTATGTCATGTTTTGGGCTCCCCACTACAAGAAAGACATTGCCATTCTTGAATGAGTGCAGTGAAGATTCATGAAAATGATTAAGGAAATGGAGCATGTGACATACAGGGGGAGGCTGAGAGCTGGCATTGTTTAGCCTGGAGAAGGCTGAAGGGTGATGTTATCAAGTGTATAAAAGCCTCTTGGAAACGGTAGTATAATGGAACCAGATTCTTCTCAGTAGTGCCCAGTGACATAACAAGAAACAATGGGCACATATTAAAAGACAAGACATTTCATCTGAAGACAATAAAATACTTTTTTTTTTACTAAGAGAGTGGTCAGACACTTGACCAAGTTGCCCAGAGAGCCTGTGCAGTCTCCTTCTGTTGATATATCCAGAACCTGACTGGATACTCTCCTGGGCAACCTACTATCTGAACTTGCTTGAACAGAGGGTCTGAACTAGATGATCTCTGGAGATCTCTTCCAAGCTCAGTGATTAGGCGATTCTCTGATGTGAACCTAAGAGATCTTGGTTCATTTGCTTTCCAGGAGGTTGTGCTGTGTCCTGAACTAGTTGACTAAGAGGAGAAACATGGGAGAAAACGTGTATCGCAAACTCTGCTTTTTATGAAAAAGTTGAAAGAACTTTGCTTCTATATGACACAGAATAGGAACATCTCTGAAGTTGAACAGTTTGGCAGGGTAGGAAAACAATTTCCTACTCAACTCTGCTGACATACATTTTTCTTGGAAGAAAGTGCACTTGTGCAATGTTACGTCAAATGTCAATATGATGTCCTTGTTATGGAACTGGTTTTTACTGAGTTTTTAGCTTGAGTTATAATTGAATTAAGTCAAGCAATAATAATCACATGGTGAAGCATGAACAGAGAGATGTAGCAGCCCTATCTGTCTCCTCTGTAAAATTACAATCTTGAATGTTATTATCACTTGGCTTTCTGTCCATACCCTGGCAGCTCAACTGAACTGAGTTTAAATCATTATTCAACTCAGAATGGACACTTTTATGTGTAGGTGGGAGTGCCAGAATTAAGCTGGATTTAAACTGTACCTTGACTGCAATGAAGACAAGCATTTGTGGGGAGAAGATGGTTATAGAAATAAATTTATACTCTTGGGTTTATTCAGAGGCATGTATTTGCATGGATATTTGGATTTCTACTCCACAGTGCAATTGGCTTTAGACTTTCATTCTTTCTCCTTCTTTAATTTTTCATTTTTCTGTCTTCTCTGTTTCGAGTATTTAGTTATGACAGTGCCTTTTTAATTATCAAATATGTCTTTAGCAGAACTCTCCATATACTTCTACTGACAGTAGGTTCTGTAAGACTTTTTGATCAGCTGTTAGGATTTGGTTAATAGTCCCTGTGTTTTTTGGTTTGTGGGTTTGGGTTTTTTTTAAGTAAATCATGGCTTACTAACATTTATAGTAGGACCATCCTGAAAATCTGATTTCATTGTGTTGTGTGTACTCTTTGTTTTACTTACCTTCATCAAGCTATGTTTTTACAATTATATGCAATAAAATATGTTTCCTCTTTTTCACTTAATAGAATATAAACATCTAACTTGAGCTGAATGGTCTTGCTAGCTAGTGTTTCAGTGAATTCCCAACCTGTTTCTTCCTGTCAGATTGCTGATAATTCTGTAGGAAATAAATTGTAAATTATTTCCCTGTCTGTCTTCCTACACCAGCATTATTCAAAGTCTTCCCTAAATACAATTGTAGACATTCTGTTTCCCTGTTGACCTGAGGATAAGAAATAGAACTTCTTGACTTTGCAGTGCCTCTCCTTTAAGAGATTAGTGTGAACCTATAGGTACAAACAAAGATTCTTTGTCAGGGACTGTTCTCAAACATCTTTAACTGGTGACTTTAGAGATACCTGTTTGCAAGGTAATGTGCTGAAAAATAAGAGGTATTTCTTCATTTGCTGAAAAAAAAAAAAAAAGATTTAAACTGCTTAAAGGTAATAATTCCACTGAATTGGTCTTAAGATTCTATGCTTTGCCTAGCAGTTTGACAAGTACTGACAGATGCATGTGGGATTAGTGATCTATTTAAACTCAGAAGGGAGATCTTGGACATTATTGTGGGTATTTCTCTGCAAAAATCAACTCAATAATCAGCAGCAGCCAACAAGTCAAATAGAATATTAGGGATTATCCAGAAAGGCATAGAGATCAATGTAACTACCAGGCATCTGTTTAAAAGCAAAAGTGAGGGGGTTTTGACAGAAAATATACTTAAATTGTAGAACTAAAAATTACAAAATGTAAAAGGAAATTATAAAAATAGGTTCAAAATAAGGCCATAGACTAATGGAATTAACCATGAATTTCTATTGATGCCTATTAAGTGCAACAGTCCAAAAGAAACCTCTGCCTCAGGAAACCTTAAAGTTGTTGATTGAAAGAAAATAGAAGCTTTCAAAGTGCGAGGTGGATTGCTTTTACTCTTGACCTTTTTCTAACACAATTTCCCTAAGCATCTCCTTCAAACTGTCATCAGAGAGGATACTGGGCTAGGTGTGGTATTAATATGAACCTGTACGGCCATCTCTCCCTGGGTCAAACAGGATAAAGAAACTGTTGTGACAGCAAATTTATTTGTTTTACTGTAGAACTTAAACTGGATGTAAAACAGTGCTCAGAAACATCTTTCTCTTCTAATTTTTCTTGATAAAGTGAACTGTGTAATAACATACACTTAAAGGTAGAGTCATGCCTCAAAACCATGTATAGTCAAGTTTAGTATTGTCCTCCTTATGAAGTTTCTTAGAAACAACTTGAAATGCAAGACGTATGTCCCAGCAAGTAGGATGAAGTGGTTTTCCCTTTTAGACAATAGATGGATTCCTTCAAGGCATCTCTGGTCCCGGATCATAAAAAGGTTGTAATAAAACAACACCTTAGAAAACAGCACTTGAAAAAATCAGTTTTGATATATAGAAGCTTCGCGCTCAAATTTCTTTAATTATAGTTTAGCATCTTTCAGGAATACTTGTTAAAGTACAGCATGGAATAATGTCTAGTTGTGTTATTATAGAACATTATTTTCTTTTATTTTGTTTTGTGTTATTTTATTTAGTTCAACTACCTCTGGTAGGTTTTTCTCTAAGAAAATTAAAAATTTCAAGGAAGCTAATTCTAGATATCATCTGCTTATCTAAACTTTGTTGTTTCTTTTTTTTTACAGTCTGCTAAAATTTATAAAATTCTAAAATTTTATAAAAGTAAATTTTAATTTGCAAGTTTATAAAGCAGCATAATAGCAGGGTTAGGTGTAGCTGAGATGGATTATATCTAGATCAGAATCTATTGTTTCTTCCTGTTGGTGCAACCAGAGGTCTCTATTCAAGGTGGTAATTCATTCTGTTGTACGGTTTTTCAGTATTACTTTTTTCTATAACTTTTCTTTTAAATGATAGGATATTTTATTCCATTTCACTCCTATCTGACTAAAATTTATTTTCCCTACAAGTTAGGCAGTTTACTATGTTTCTCAGCTCCATTCACAGAGAGAGGATTAAAAAAACAGGTTAATCCAGAAACCAGCCTATGAAAAACCTATAGTCTCACAACACTAAAAAAGAGCATTTTGGAAGTGTGATACTGCTTTCTACAGACTTTTTACAAGTAGTGGGTTATATGTCATCTGTGTACAAAGAGGATTAACAGAATTCTTTTCTTAAACTCAACAAAGTTTTGCTTAGGTAAGTCACAAAACATATTCCAGTAAAACTCACTTCCAGAAAAGAACCTGTAGCTTTTCTACATGAAATGTTCCTTTTGTCCAGGGAGCTAAGTTTCTAAGCTTGTGCTGCATGTAACAGATAACCATGGAACTAGCTTTATTTATCCTTTCTTGCTGGAGTGAAAATTTCTTTTACACATTTTTTTCTTCAGCAAGACTGCCACAGAACATGCTGCTTTCTTGTCCTGGTGATGGAAATCTTCGCAAAGATTATCAGTTGTGTCAACAGAAAAGTTGGGTCAACAGAAAGAGCATCTTTGAGGAAATTTTGCGGAGAGATTCAGATGTGTGAATGTCCTGAAAAACTCAGTCATGCAATTTTTGCATGGTAGCAAGGGTGGAAGAAACGAACAAAGGTGGTGTCTGTAGTCAAAAAAAGACAAAACTTACTTCACTGACACTGAGGATAACATGTTTTACTTTGCATTTGTGAGAACATAAGAGTACATATGTAACCATTTGCTCTGTATGATGAACAGTACTTTGTTGAATCATAGTAACAATGTTACAATGTGCCTACATTCTCTTCTTTCCTGACACCTTTTCCGCCTTTTGTATGTTTATGTCTTTATTGTAAAAACAAAAGAGAAAAATGTAATAATTGCTGTAAAGTCCCTGATGGAGATAGCATATTTGTAATTTTTAACTCTGTGTCTCCTTTGTGTCTATCTTCTGTAGATCTACAGAAACATAAAAGCATAGAAAATTTTCACCAGGTTGATGTAAAATACTTCTTCAGCAGAGTCTGTGATGATCTGCAGAATGCACATATAAGGAATGAATTTGTTGAACATGCTCACTCATTTCTATAGCTACTTATGTTTCTGCAGAAGACTGGTGTTCTATAAGTTTACTTCTAGTTTGTGCAAAAGTTCTGTATTTCTGTCTGTTATGTACAGGAACATCGGAGATAAAATATGAGGTATGTGACATATATGCGTGGACAAATTTGTAGGATCTAGTGTTAACTTTTAGTAATGATTGTTTGGCTATTTTGTATTTATTAGTCTTGATCTGTAAATATCCTCTTCTGTATTTTTGTCTAGTTATTAGGTCTGTAGAACATATTGTTGGTCAATGAATCTACCAGTTCTTAAGAAATCTTCATTTTTTAGTCTTTTTTTTGTTCAAAACCAAAGATATGTAGAGTTAAAGGAAAAGGAATTATACCGGCTATTTGAAACAAATCAACTTGGCATACTTTTTCTATATGACAGCAATGTAATAGCTGTATGGTTGGAAGACTATAATCCAGAAATATTGATATGAAAAATTAAAGTGTCCAAAACTTTTTTCTAAGAGAGGTTGTGTAAGAAAGACAAAAACCTTTATCTTCTCCAAGGTGGAAATGAAGACTCAGTCCTATAGTTTACCAGACTTCGTAAACTAACTCCTTGGAAATGTACTAAAGACATCTTTAAATTCTGGGATAACAGTGTGTAAGCACAATGTAAATACCTTTTTACAGTTACATATCTGTGAAGTTAAAGAATCTGCAATGGAAGACTCTCTTGGGTCCTAGAGCCTGAAGTTTACTAGAGAATGATCAGATTTTCTCTGATATTAATCTTGCTCAGTGATTAATATCTGATAGCTGCTCAGTGTTCAACCAAAATGGATTTGATTTTGCAAACTTGGCAATATCTAAGCCTGAAAAATGTCAAAACATATAATGGAAATATAGAGAGGCCAAATCTGTATTTTAGTGCATGTACCCAAGTGATCATATGAGCTGCTAAATAACTATGATTTTTGGAGTTGAAAAGTAGGAGGTAAAGACTTGTGGGAAAAGCTCTATTCTCAGAGTTGTATCTGGCATAGCATTAAAAAAGATGAATTTCCCTTTTGGGAAACAAATGGCATAGAAGGACTTCTGTCCGCTCTTTTTCTATGTCCATGTGATACAATCAAGCTCCACTATCAGGGTTCCCCAGCATTTTGTAATGTGCTTGGAACGTCATGGCGTTATTTCAGGACATATATTGGAAGAAACTTAGTAATGAATAGTCTTATTTCCAGAAGTTGGACAAGATCAATAAAAGAACTTCATTCCAGGACTTCTGGTAATCAAGTTACTTGTTGAAATGTCCAAAGAGGGATTCAGGAGCTAAAAGAAAAATATTGACATGAATTTTTTGTCAGCTTCCTCTTGTATGCCCCTGTCAGAAAGGTGCATTTACAGCAGTAAGTAAAGCATCTATTTCAAAGCTTTCATTTATCCTGAAAGATTTGACGTCTGTGGTGCCACATAACTCTTTTCACTATGAAAAGGAATGGAGGAAGCATTTTTCCATTTTAGGAACTCTACTTTTTGCATGGTGTTCATCTCAGCTTTCTTCCCATGCAGAGGGCAGTCCACCTGAGTTCAGTTAGCTGGAGAACTGCAGGTAACAGTAAACAAGCTGATTTTTTTACAACAACAGGTACCAAACAATTAGGGCTAGTATGAGTGAGCCTTTGTTTCTTGATTTTTCAACTGCCATTGAGAGGCTAAGTCTTGTACTACCATTTTTGGAACATTTGGACAAGTATGTCAGCAGCTGCCTGACACATGTTCTTAGCTTAGTTACTGAATTCGATAGGATTTGAGATTATTACTGAAGGAGGACCTCCTACGCAACTGACAATGCATCATGAAGCTGAAGTCAGTGTACTTCTGCCTTACTGAAGCCCACAAAACCTAAGTCTGTATACCTACAGTTTTTCATTATGTGTGCAGCAGAGAATGCAGTACTCTTGGCATAATCTCCTATATGAACTGATCTGAAATTCAAAACTGTTTATATCATCACCATGACTTTGAATAACTTGCTTCAGGTTTTTTTTTCCCTTGCTTTTGGCATGATTTTTTTTTTTTTTTCATTGCTGAGCATCTGCCTAACCGCAGGCATCCTTTCAAAAAACTTGTACTGTCAGACAAATAGTCTCTAGAGATAAAAAAGAGGAGCTTGTAGGAAAATTTCTGATTGAAGAAGTGCAGGCCCAGGAAAGCTGTCTATTACATCAAACACCTGGGCTGAGATTTCAGAAATACACACACAGTCCTGAGGCTGGAGCCTTGGATTTTGTACCTCTGGGATAGACCTACCCTACCTTTTCCCAAGTAACAAGTGATAGGACAAGAGGAAATGGGCTCAAGTTGTGCCAGGGGAGGTTTAGATTGAATATTAGGAAAAACTTCTTCACCAAAAGGGTTATCAAGCATTGGAACAGGCTGCCCAGAGAATTGGTTGAGTCACCATCCCTAGAGGTATTTAAAAGATGTAGATATGTAGATGGGGAGCTTAAGGATATGGTTTAGTTGTGGACTTGGCAGTGTTAATGGTTGGACTCAATGATCTTAAGGGTCTTTTCCGACTGAAATGATTCTATGATTCTGTGATTCTAAGAATAAAGCTCAGGACCAGGAAGTGTTTACTGAGCTAGAGCTCAGTTCTCTGCTAAATTAAAAATCGTAAAACCTCATGGAAATGGGGCTGGGAACCTGAAAATCCTGTAGCAAGTTCCCAGGGTATCTGCCTCAGAGACAATCATATTCATATAGCATTATTTTTGCCATCAGTTTCATGTCAGTGCTTTACAAAACTCTGTTGTATGTACAACCAAAATGCCAATCAATGGTTTGTTTGAGAAGATTTGTTTCCTGTAAAGTCAGATTCACTGGATTATTCTTACATCTTTATAGCAATAGGATTTATTTCTTTTTGTGATGTTGGTAGGCTCAGTCTTCTATTGGAATTTGGGTCATCTAATTTGTCCTCTTTGCCTTTTCAGAATTCCCTTGTTTTCTAGAATTTGTTATTGTTAGAAGAGCTAAAGGACTCTCTGCTAACTTTTCTAGGGTTTTTCTGTGGAAATCATTCGATCTATTGAATGAAAACTTTTTTTCTTAGAAAACTTTCCATATTAATGGCCTGGAAAGTATTTCCTTTTCATTTGCCTTGAATAAATCATTTTCAACCTTCTAAATGCAGAACAGAAATAAACATGGGTATTTCTTGCACCATTAACAATTCCACCATCTCCATCTAATTAACGATACTATCACTAAGAATTGTTCATTTTCTTATGTACATTAATACTTCTTAACTTGTGCTGAGATACATAATCACATTTTAAATGGTGTAATTATTTTAAAACACTTGAAGGATGATATAGCAAAAAACTTATTCTGGACATATTTTAGAGGTATTTTTCCACTAAAAATATTTGCATTGTAGACAAAAGAAGGAAAAAATTGCCTGTCTGTATAAAAGTTCATTTTATTTAACTATGAGATTAAGAGTATGGATCATCATTGTTTTCTCTTTTTCTGTAGTGCAAATAATGAGGAACAATGAATCTAGTTACAGTGAAAGACAACACTGAAATGGTCTGTGAATAATATAGGCTCATTTACTTTTTAATAAAAATTAAAGAATCCAAAAGCAAGAACATTTTACTGGTTTGATATTTCCTTGGGTTATACTTTCAAAGTATTAAAATTGTTATTGGTGAGGAAGAAGTGGAGAATATGTAGGAATGGAAAGTAGAGAATTGCCTGAAAGAAGGATAGTGTATTTAGTCTAGATCTAAAATAGCTATGCTAATAAACAGTGCTAGTGGATCTCAAACACATAATAGCTAGATGGGAATAATTATATCAGTTCTTCAGGTACAGAAGCCAAGGCATGGTGATGGTGAAATTATTTCTAGTGTAACAATGAACATCCATAGTGAAGCGGAGAAGAAAGTCCAGATATTAGTACTCTCAAGCCAGCACCTATTCTTTGTGTCCTGTAAATGTATAACTGGCATTTAAAACAGTCAGTAGCCACTCACTGTCTGTTTAGGTGAACTGTTTGAACACTTTAAGTTATCATAAATACTACTATGTCAGCTTCTAGTAAAGCATAAAATAATAATTATTCTAAGTAGAAGTATAAAACAAATATTTGGGCAGTTTACTCAAAATATTTAGGTGCAAATGAGAGAATTATTTTGTGGGGAAGAAAGTAGAATTATTAGAGATTATTATTTTCTGACTCAAATGAACCACAAAGCTGAGTCACGAAGTTGTTCTGTAGGTGGGCTAGAAACAACCCCATCATTCATTAGGAGAAATTTTTTGCTTCATGTCAAACATCAAAAATGAAATTTTGTTGTGTTTTCTGGCACTTTGGTACTCAGTATGCCTCTGGGCTGCAAATAAACAAACCGGGGTGATTATTTTTACCTATTTTTCAGCTACCTTCTAGTTTAATTCATTGTGTGGGCATAATGTATATTGTTACATGGTAATGCAAGAACACACAGAGGTTCAGAAGCTGTAACTTTTTTCCCCAATTAGTATTCTTTTAAAGAGCACTCTGCTGGCATGTCAAAGTTGTTAAAAGAATGACTGCAGTGTTGGGTTTTTTTAAGCACTTGGAAGTCTCCCTATTTGTTCTTGGAAGAGAATGGATAAACTTTAGGATGTCAGTAGTCATTTGATCCACGTCACAAGATTGAGCAGCAGATGGAGGGGATGGGAGGGTGTGTCAGGGTGGGTTGGTTATGGATGATTCAAGAACTGGCACTGCACAACTACTTTGTTAGAGATGCATACTGCAATACTTCTAAAAAATGTTTTTCAAAGAAACTCTAAGGAAGGTAAGAAATAGATAATCTTGTTAAGTCTGTCAAGAGGCCTGCAGAGAAATGGCAACAAAAACCAATCTGTATTTCTGTGTCAAGACTCTTTACTTTTTGACTTCTTTTTTTCTTCTTTTATTTTCTAGCAAGCTTGTGATATGTGGCTGACTTTTGTTCCTTAGATTACAACCATTTATTGTTGCACAAAAATCTATGCCTACTAATGAGCAATTACTGATAAGAACTAAGAAACATACCTGCTAATTAGAGGGCTAGCAAATGATCTCATGAGCATTAAGTTAGCCAGCAAATGATTCATCATATTAGCAGAGGGATTTAAGGAAGAAATGGAATAAGAAGGCAGACACTTTAAATGACCTAGCCTGGAGTCTGCTCTATACAAAAAGAGCTGAAGTAGGTTAATTGGTATCTAAAAGGATATTGTGTTCTAAAATTCAATTAATTGGTTACAGGGCAGGGATTAACAGTCTTCCAGACCTCTAACGTAAAAAAGAAAGCCTAAAATGTTCTATTTAACTGATTTCATTAACAGACACCTAACAGGAACTTCCTTCCTCTTGTGTACATTTTCAGAGATCAGAAATGTCAGGAGCAGAATTATTTCTCGGAGTTGCTATTTTTTTATTAGCAGTTATGATGTTGGGTCACTTTATGTAGCAAATGAGATACCTGCTGTTTCAAAGCTTGGTTGTCATTCTTGGTGGTTTTGTGGTAAGAACAGCACTGGCTTTTGTTATGCTTGCCCAACAATTTCATCGTGGAATACTGGTATAAATTGTTTACGATTGAGGAAAGCCTTAACTGTGACCTTGGATAACATTATCTATACTGGTTGTCTGTGTTAGGATAATTATTTTCACAACTCTAACTCAAGATGCTTCAGCTGTTAACAAGAATGAGGCTTTTTCACTGGTTAAACGATGATAGTAAACTTTCAATTAACTTAGCACTCTCATACTTCAGACTGCAGATACATCTGTTGCCAGCTTTGTGAAAATTTGCACAGGGACAGTCAGAATATAAAACTTTGCACACACACACACACAGAGAAAAGGTATATTCTTCAATTCTGTTTTGTACTGGAAAGCAGGCCCTCAGCATGTATCATGGTTACTTGAGAAGACAATTGCCATAACCCCGAATGCCCTCAATCTTCCTCCTCCTTTTCCTGAGCTTTTATTGCTGAGCACAACATCATATGGTAATGAATACCCGTTTGGTCAATTGGGGTCAGCTGTTCTGGTTGTGTCCCATCACAACTTCTTGTGCATGCCCAGCCTACCACCTGGGAGCGCAGCGCAAGAAACAGAGAAGGCCTGGATGCTGTGCGAGCACTGTTCAGCAACAGCTAAAACACGGGTGTATTATCAACACTGTTTTTGTCACAAATCCTAAACATCACACAGTATGGGCTGCTATGAAGGAAATTAACTTCATCCCAGGCAGACCCAGTACAGATGCCAAAGCAAATTACAGAAATCAGTTGTCTGCCTTCTTCCCCTGCCCTTCCATGGCTCTTGGAGGCCTTCTGCTGATGTTAAGAAAATAAAATGAAAATAATTATCTGGTTCAAGAAATGGACAGAAGCAAAAGGGAGGACAAGAGAAGAAAATTGAATAAGGAAGAGAATTTTGATAGATTTTGAGGAATTAGAGGAAAAACTGAGTTTAGGTTTGGAAAGTAATGTGTTTGTGTGGAAAACACATGATAGTGAAACATCTAGGACCATGTACCACCTTTATTACTGCAGATGTGATCAGCAGCACTACCCCAGCAAGATGCTTCTGAGCCTCTCTGGCTACTTCTCTGTGGAGAGTGGGATACACAGGACATGGCGTGTAAACTTTCTCACAAAGAAGAAACTACATTCTGTGCATTCCCTGCAACCTTTAGAATGGGCATTTCTGCTATGTAAAGCTGTGATATCCCTTGCAAAACATAACATTGATGATGTATGGCAACATGTTTCAGGGTCTGGGGGAGAATGGACAGTCTTGGAGTAAGGGAGAAAGAATAACCTGTGTTCCCTAAAATATTTAGCCTGAAACAGAATCCAGGACTCTGACAGAAAACAAAACCAATAATTCCTAAATCTCATGTTTTCCTTCGTACTGAATATCTGGAGAATTCACTGGAAAAGTGCTTATTTTGCACTGACTACAGATCTAAATAGATCACTAGCTAACAACTTACTGCTTCTATTTAAATATTTGTTTGCCTGTCATTGTTTTTTGTAGTTAATCTAAAGTTTCCACTTAGCTGAGGAATGAAGTGTGTGTCAATGTCACTCCCCATGATGGAAATGTGCCATCTATTTTCTGACAGAAAATTAAGTGGTGCATGCCAAATTTGTCATAAAAAACACTACAGTAGAAAGTCAAGCATTCAAAAATCAGCCAGTGCCAGAATTACCTATTTTTCTGTGTGTCCTTATGCTTGTACTATGATATATAATATATATAGTAGGATAAACTTTAATGTGATGATCACATATTCTCTTAGACATGACCTTGTAGGCTAAAGCTGCTTGTAGGATCAGTAAGGACTGTGTAGCAATGGTTACTATAGTCTTCTTCCCATTTCTTGCAGAACTTGAAAGATATTTAGCAAATGCTTTGGAAGATTTGGAGTGAAACAATGGTCTGAAAGTTAAGATAATAGACTCTTACGTTAGAGAAAACTTACTTCTATAAAACTGGGTCACAGAACATAGAGCTACTACATAACATTAAACAAACTGCTTAAAGAAGGCTTTTTGTCCAGTTACTGTTTTCCTTATTTTCTGAATGTCCAGTATGAGCTAGTAGTGTTGCAAACAAGTTGAGCTAAACTCTTGCAAATTAAAGTCAGAGGAAAATACGCTTGGTGATGTTATGGGAAGCTAATATGAAGTATTCTGAAACTTATTTTTCCCAAATTGGTGAAGCAAAATTAGAGGCTGTTTTTCAGTTTATCTCATTGTGTCTCTGACTCTTGGCTATAAAGATGGGATAATGCCATCCTTGTATCTTCAGTAGATTTTACAGAGTTAAATTAATGCCTGAGAAGCTCATAGCTAGTGAGATGATAAGCACCTAAGAAAAACCTGTGTGGAATGTCAAGCAGCAGGCAGCAACTAAGTATCACACAGCCACTGTCACTTGGTCCCTGCCCCTGCCCCTTGGGATGGGAGGGAGAATCGGAAGGGTAAAAGCGAGAAAGAAACTCATGCGTTGAGATAAAAACAGTTTAATAATTAAAAAGATGCTTAAAAGCAATTGTAAGGAAAAAAAAAACCAACACAAAAAGAGAGGAAAAGAAAACCCAAGAAAAACAAGTGATGCAAATGAAAACAATTGCTTACCACTAATTGACTGCTGCCCAGCCATTCCCAAAGCCGTGGCCCCTCCACCAACCTCCCCCCCATTTTATTGTTAAACATGTCATAGGGTATGAAATAACCCTTTGGTCAGTTGGTGTCAGCTGTCCCAACTGTGTCCCCTCCCAACTTCTTGTGCACCCCCAGCCTACTTGCTGGCAGGGCAGTGTGAAGAGCAGAAAAGGCCTTGACACTGTGTAAGCACTGCTCAGCAGTAACTAAGGAAGACATCAATGTGTTATCAACGCTACTTTCAGCACAAATTCAAAGCAGCTCCATACAAGCTGCTGTAAAGAAATGTAACTCTATCCCAGCCAAAACCAGTACATTCTTCACCCCTTATTCCATACCAATTACATCATGCTCAGGTCCCACACTATCGCAACATGTCCTCATTAACTACCCCTTTCCCCCTAAAATGTCTGTAAAATGTCCATAAATATCCATAAAATGTTCACTAAGTTAACTTTGTGTATGACTTTGGGCTCCATCTGTTATGGTTGTCACTCAGGACAGCAGAGGTGGTATGTCGCATGGACTTAATGGGCACCAAAACCAGCTCAAGTCAGGTCACTGCTGCACTTGCACTGCTTCTTGTGAGGTTTGTCCTTCATTGATTCAGGTGGTTTCTACTGTAGTATTTCCTATAACACACAACTCAAATTACGGGTTACAACCATTTAAAGGTATATCCATTACAGTCTCTACCCCTGGCCCCTGTGGGCTAGGCCATAAGGCTTAACATTGCAATGAATTTCTCCTCTTGCCTCTAGCCTGGCTGGCAGGAAGAGGTTCCTGCCATAGTATCTTTGATATATGGCAGCCACAGCAGTGGTGACATACAGCACCATGTAACACTGCCATCATACACCCTAAATCATGGATTATTTTCACCCAGGATTAAATCACCTTGAAGTACGCATTGGACCTCCCCATCCTTACTGCATTACCCACCAAGTGCACCCAGGTTCTTGAGCAAAAACAATCACACAAATAGGTTTGCTCTTTCCTGAGAGAGGAATAACCCAGACTGTTTTTCCCAGCCATTTCCTTATATGTACTACGGAGAACTTATCTCCTTCCAAAGTGCACGGGGGTTATGACTGGGCAGGGCCAGGGTGACTGGCAGACCTTTTAGTGTTAACTAGCTAAGTGGCTTCTGCTAAATTTGTATCCCAATGCTTGAATGTCCCAGCACCCACTGCTCTCAGTGTAGTTTTTAACAGTCCATTGTATCATTCAATTTTCCTGGAGACTGGTGTATGACAGGGGGTGTGATACACCCAGTCAATGCCATGTTTCTTGGCCCAGGTGTTTATGAGGTTGTTTTGGAAATCATAGAATCATTTAGGTTAGAAAAGACACTTAAGATCATCGAGTCCAACCGTTAACATAACACTGCCAAGTCCACCACTAAACCACTTCCATAAGTGCCACATCTATGTCTTTCAAACAACTCCAGGGCTGGTCACTCAAACACTTCCCTGGGCAGCCTGGTCCAATGCTTGATAACACTTTCAGTGAAGAAATTTTTCCTAATTTCCAATCTAAACCTCCCTTGGTGCAACTTGAGACTATTTCCTCTTGTTCTATCGCTTGTTACTTGGGAGAAGAGACCAACATCCAGCTCACTACAACCTCCTTTCAGGTAGTTGTAGAAAGCCAATAAGGTCTCCCCTCAGCCTCCTTTTCTCCAGGCTAAACAATCCCAGTTCCCTCAGCTGATCCTCATAAGACTTGTTCTCTAGATCATTCACCAGCTTTGCTGCTCTTCTTTGGATACGCTCCAGCACCTCAGTGTCTTTCCTGTAGTGAGGGGCCCAAAACTGAACACAGTACTCGAGGTGCGGCATCACCAGTGCCGAGTACAGGGGGACAATCACCTCCCTGCTCCTTCCTGTTAGCCACACTATTTCTGGTACAAGCCAGGATGTTATTGGCCTTCTTGGCCACCTGGGCACACTGCCGGCTCATATTCAGGAAGCTGTTGACCAACACCCTCAAGTCCTTTTGCACCAGGCAGCTTTCCATCCACTCTTCCCCAAGCCTGTAGCGCTGCATGGGGTTGCTGTGACCCAAGTGCAGGACCCTGTAAGTTCTGGTTGGGCTTTGGCCCTTCCAATTTTCTCCCTGGATAACCTCATGACATCTTTGTAGTCCTCCTGCGTTGCCTGCCCTTTCTTCCAAATGTCATAAACTTTCTTTTTTTCCTGAGTTCCAGCCAAAGCTCTCTGTTCAACCAGGCCAGTCTTCCGCCCTGCTGGCTCATCTTTCTGCACATAGGAACAGCCTGGTCCTGAGCATTTAAGACTTCCTTCTTGAAGAATGTCCAGCCTTCCTGGACTACTTTGCCCTTCAGAACTGCCTCCCAAGGGACTCTGTCAACTAGGCTTCTAAATAGGCTGAAGGCTGCCCTCCAGAAGTCTAAGGTAGCAGTTCTGTTAACCACATTCCTTAATTCTCCAAGAATTGAAAACTCTATCATTTCATGACTGATGTGCCCAAGACGGCCTCTGACCATCACATTGCCCATGAGTCCTTCTCTGTTTGCAAAAAACACATCTTGTGTGTCGCCTTCCTTAGCTGGCTTACTCACCCACTGTCAGGAAGTTATCTTCCACACACTCCAGGAACCTCCTAGACTGTCCTCTCCACTGTATTGTATTTCCAGCAGACATCTGGTAAGTTGAAGGCCACCATAAGAAGAAAGAATGGTGATTGTGAGACTTCTCCCATCTGTTTGTAGAATATTTCATCTGCCTCTTCATCCTGGTTGGGTGTTCTATAACAGACTCCCCCCAAGATATCTGCCTTGTTGGTCTTTCCCCTGATTCTTACCCATAAACACTCAACCCTTTCATCATCATCGTCAAGCTCTAGACAGTCAAAACACTCCCTAACATACACGGCTACCCCACAGCCTCTCATTCCTTGCCTATCCCTTATGAAGAGTTTATAGCCAGCCATTGCAGCACTCCAGTTGTGTGTCATCCCACAATGTTTCTGTGATTGCAAATAAATCACAGTTTTCCAGCTGCACAATGACTTCCAACTCCTCGTGAGTCTTATTGTCTGATTCAGTTCTTTCAGGGATGCTGTGTTGCCATAAAACTTGCTTTTCAAGGCTCAAGATAGTATTCCAGGCAGTGGCACGGGTCATAGGCTATGTTTCCAACATTCCAGTAGTTGCTTCTACCATTGTAAGCACATGGTGCTTGCTATGGCAGGTTCATGGTAGTGTGATGTAATCATTCTGCCAGGCTTTCTCATATTGATATTTCAACCATTGTCCTCTATACCAAAAAGGCTTCAGCTGCTTGGCTTATTTGATTATGGCACATGTTTTACAATCATGGATAACCTGTGCAAGGGCATCAATGGTGAAGTCCACTCCTCGATCATGAGCCCATTTGTATATTGCATCCCTTCCTAGATGTCCTGATGTTTCATAGGCCCATTGAGCTAAAGATAGCTCACCCTTATGTTCCCAGTCCAGATCCACCTAAGCCACTTCAATTCTAGCAGCCTGGTCCACCTGCTCATTGTTTCAATGTTCTTCAGTGGCACTGCTCTTGGGTATGTGAGCATCTACACGACATACTTTTACAACCAGGTGCTTCACCTGGGCAGCAATATCTTGCCACAGTGGGGCAGCCTAGATGGGTCTACCTCTGTGCTGCCCGTTGATCTGCTTTCATTGCTGTAACCACCCCCACAGGGCATTTGCCACTATCCATGAGTCAGTGCAGAAATAAAGTACTGGACATTTTTCTCGTTCAGCAATATCTAAAGCCAGCTGGATGGCTTTACATTCTGCAGACTGACTTGATTCACCTTTTCCTTCAGCAGTTTCTGCAACTTGTCATGTAGGACTCCACACAGCAACTTTCCACCCTCAATGTTTCCTCACAACATGACAGCACATCTGTAAACAGCACATACTGCTTTTGATTTTCTGGTAATTTATTATACAGTGGAGCCTCTTCACCACACGTCAACTCCTCTGGTGACACTCAGAAATTTTGGCCCTCTAACCAGTCCATTATCAATTCCAGAATCCCTAGGCGGTCGAGGTTTCCCATTCAGGCCTGTTGCATTATTAGTGTGACCCACTTACTCCATGTAGCATCAGCTGCATGATGTGTAGAGGGGACCCTCCATTTGAACATTCAGCACATGCAGCTGACGTGCAAAAAGGAGCTGTGCTTCAGTACCAACTACTTCTGAAGTGGCTTAAAGTCCTTCATATGCTGGTAATATATCTTTTTCAGTTGGAGTGTGATGGGCTTCAGATCCTGTATATCCCCAGCTCAAAACCCTGGAGGTCTCTCCAGGTAGTTTCTGCCGGAGGCTCCAGGTAGGACCATGGTCCCTGGCTGCAGTGTAAAGCATGGTTTTCACATCTTGTCCTGGTCAGACTAGCCCAAGGGCTACTGCATGAACTATATCCTGTTTAATTTGTTCAAAGGCTTGCTACTGCTGCTCAGGGCCCCATTCAAAATCATTCTTCTTCTGGGTTACTCAATAGAAGGGGCTTACGATCAGACTGCAACCTGGAATATGTATTCTCCAAAAGCCCACAACACCTAAGAAAGCTTGTGTTTATTTTATTAGTTGGTGGAGACATAGCTGTTATTTCATTGATCACATCTATTGGAATATGATGATGCCCATCTTGCCATTTTATTCCTAAAGCCTGGATTTCCTGTGCAGGTCCCTTGATCTTTGTTTTATGGCAAAACCAGATTTCAAAAGAATCTGTATTACTCTTCTCCCCTTCTCAAACACTTCCTCTCTGTGTTGCCCCACACAATGATGTCATCAATATAAAGCAGGTGTTTGGGAGCTTCACCCTGTTCCAGTGCAGTCTGGATCAGTCCATGGCAAATGGTAGGGCTGTGTTTCCACTCCTGGGGCAGTCACTTCCAGGTGTATTGGATACCCCTCCAAGTGAAAACAAACTGTGGCCTGCACTCTGCTGCCAAAGGGATTGAGAAAAATGCATTGGTGATATCAACTGTTGTATACCATTTGGTTGCCTTTGACTTCAGTTCATACTGGAGTTCTAGCATGTCTGGTATGGCAGCACTCGGCGGCAGCAGCATGACTTCATTCAGGCCGAAGTACTCTAGTGTTAGCCTCCACTCTCCATTAGATTTTTGCATTGGCTGTATGGGACTATTAAAGGGTGAATAAGTTTCAGTGATCACTCCTTGACTCTCCAGTCACCGGATCAGCTTGTGGATAGGAATGAGGGAGTCTTGATTGGTGCGATATCATCGCCAGTGCACTGTCATGGTAGCAATTGGTACCTGTCGTTCTTTAACCTGCACCAAGCCCACAACAGAAAGATCCTCTGAGAGACCAGGCAAGCTAGACAGCTGTTTAATCTTCTCCTTACTCAAGGCAGCTGTACCAAGAGCCCACTGGTACCCTTTTGGGTGTTTGATGTACCCTCTCCTGAGGTAGTCTATGCCAAGGATACATGGACCCTCCAGACCAGTCACAGTAGGATGCTTTTGCACTCTTTCTGTTAGGTTTACCTCAGCTTCCAACAGAGACAGTTCTTGGTATCCTGTCACTCCAGAAGTACAGATGGATTCTGACCCTTTGTAAATTGATGGTGTTAGAGTGCACCAGTGCACCAGTGTCCACCAGAGTTTTATACTCCTATGGGTCTAATGTGCCATGTCTTCGAACCCACATAGTGCAGTAAACCTGGTTGTCCTTTTTTTCTGCCTGGCCAAAGGCAGGGCCCCTCTTTTCCTGGTCAGAGTCTTCATTACTTGATTTTTGTGACTGCAAATGATAAGTCTCTTCATCAAGGTCAAAAGTACAATCAGCCCTTCTGGTCTGCCCAGCAGACACTGGGGCAGTAATTTTCCTGGATGGATGACTTCTGGCTGCTGATTTTTCTTGCAGTTCCTGTACCTGAGCTTCTAGTCTCCAGGTGTGTTCACCATCTCACTTCCTTAAGTCTTCTTCCCTGGTCACGCAGATAGAAGCACAGGGTGGCACATAGTGTGAACCACTGATACTCTCTACCTTGAACAGAAAAGGGCTGACTTAATAGCTGACACATTGGTCAGTGTGGGTAAGGAAGACCTATCTTCTTGGATTGCTGGGACAATATTGGGTCAGTTTCTCCACAACTGAGATGCAGGCCCATAGGGAGGAAGTGAGATTCTCTGCCAGTCTGTCTGCAGATGACACCTCCATGTCTGTCTAGCTCATTACCTCCAGGATGTTTGCATATGATGTTGGTGCACTTTGTACAAACTTTCACCACATGGACTGTGTGCACTGGTTTTCATCCAAGTTTTTGGATACCAGGTTGCCATCCAGGTTGCTATAGATCACCTCCACCACAGCTAATTGCCTCAGATACTGGATAGCTCCCACAATGGTGGTCCATTTTCTTTGGGAATTTGGACGATCTTCTTTAAAGGGATACCTGTCCTTCACACTCAACAGGAATCATAGAATCATAGAATGTTTTGGGTTGGAAGGGTCCTTAAAGGTCACCTAGTTCCACCCCCCTTGCCATGGACAGGGACACCTTCCTCTAGACCAGGCTGCTCAAAGCCCCATCCAACCTGGCCTTGGACACTTCCAGGGATGGGGCGTCCACAGCCTTTCTGGGCAACCTGTTCCAGTGCCTCACCACCCTCGGAGTGAAGAACTTCTTCCTTACATCTAATCTAAATCTACCCTCTTTCAGTTTAAAGCTATTGCCCCTTGTCCTTTCACTACATGCCCTTGTAAAAAGTACCCCTGGCTTTCTTGTAGGCCTCCTTCAGGTACTGGAAGGATGCTCTAAGTTTACCCCAGAGCCTTCTCTCCTCCAGGCTGAACAACCCCAACTCTCTCAGCCTTTCCTCATAGGACAGGGGTTCCAGCCCCTTGATCATCTTTGTGACCCTCCTCTGGACTTGCTCTAACAGGTCCATGTCCTTCTGATGTTGGGCGCCCCGGAGCTGAACACAGTACTCCAGGTGGGGTCTCATGAGAGCAGAATCACCTCTGTCAACCTGCTGGTGACACTTCTTCTGATGCAGCCCAGGATACAGTTGGCTTTCTGGGCTGCAAACGCACATTGCTGGGTCATATTGAGCTTCTCATCAACCAACACCCCCAAGTCCTTCTCCACAGGGCTGCTCTCAGTCCACTCATTGTCCAGCCTGTATTTGTGCTTGGGAATCACCTCCGAAGACTGAGGACTCCTGCCCCTTTTACAATCCCTTTTTTAAAGGCCTTATCCCTAGCAAAGGCTCGCAACTGCTGGGCTTCCTTACTGTCTAATTCCTGACTATTGGCCCCTATATCCCATCATCGTAGTAACCAGCTGAGAATCTGCTCACCTGGTTGATGGCTGAAACCTTTTCACATATATCCTAGCTCACTTAGAGATAGGGATCATGTGTTTTCTGTTTCATCTATGATTACAGTCCCTTCCTCTTCCTGTTCCTGTGACTGCTCTGCTGCAGAGCAGACTGCCTCTTCTGATTCTTTCTCCTGCTCCCTCTTAGGAGAAGCTTCTTCATCTCCTAAATGAGTTGACTACTGCTTCCATTGTTTCTTTTTAACTATAATAATTGTGTGTGCAAGCCAGGACTTGTGCAATTTGTAGTAAATAAAGCATATAGTCACAGTCAACAATGAAGGTAAATAAAGTATTAAATAGCTACTCATTAGTTGAGAAGTGTCAATTTTGTGCAATAAATAAGGCAAGGATCTTCTTGAAATATGGCTATATTGATCATGTGATCAACAACTGTTTTGTAATGTGTGAATATAAGTACATTGAATTGAGGTAGCACACATGGCTGTTAAAAATATGCCATTTTCTAATATTTAGGTGCATTACTCTGCTATCTTCTTAGTGTTGTTTTTGTAGATTTGTGTTTATGTTGCATAAGCATGCCATATGAGAGTAATTATTTTTTTCCTTTGAGTTTTTTGGTCTTAAAGAGTGTTCATAAGGGCTCATTTGTGCCCTTATATAGTTTTTTATAGTTTTAAATTTAAACTTTTGGCTGTAATTTAAAGTATTTTTACAAAATAATGTAATTGTGTACTCTATTCTAAAAGGAGGAAATAGTTATTATTAGTACTACAGTTTTAATTATGGTGCAGACAGATTTTCCTCTCTGTTGCTGTATGACATTCAGTTCTGTCCAAAATTAAGTCATTCTTGTGCTCTAACTACCTGAAAAAGCCTTACTTAGGAAAAAGGCTACAGTGGTCATAGCTGCTGACAGTTGTACTTTTGATCTGTTGTTTGGTAAGTGCAGAGCTTATTGGATATCGTAGCTATCTTTTACTCAGTGAAAGAAGCAGTTAAAAATGGTGTATAGAGCATCTATCAACTACTAACAGAAGAGACTAATCAAGGTAGTGATATTGTGGGAAAACCTATGAAAGTACTAACATGGTGAAAGTAAGATTTTGTGGCAACTGACTAAAATCTAGGTTGCAAGATAATGGGAAGTCACAATAAGAACTGGAGACAAGCAGAGGCAGCCAGGGAAGTACCTTCAGTATAAGTCTGTGAGAAAGCCAAGGAAGAGGTCCTGATTAGAGAAATAGGTGAAAAGAAAGATTTATAAATTAAAAGGAAGAAAAAAATTACTGAGCTCAGGGAAATGGATTATGTTGGTGTTGGGGTTTTGGGGGGTGAATTATAAGGTCACCTTATGCTCCTAATAAAAGATAACCAAAATTTGGGCTTTGAGGACACTAGGGTTGAAGGGCAATGAGGCTTTACTTGTAAGTAAGCATAAAACCTATCACCTCACAGATTAAAAAAGCAGAGTCTAACCTAGTTAGTAGGCACAATTTGATGTAAATAATCCTCTAATTAGCACACTTCAGTTCTTGTAACCGAACATAAAGGCTGCTTTTGTGGTCTTGAAAGAGATTTCTTTTCTATTTGATATACATGAAAAAGCCATTCAGTTGAAACATTTTAAAGGATATAATCCTAAACTGAGATCAACATTCCAGCAGTCAGAAGGACAATATGAAAAAAATAAAAAAAAAAGTGTGCAGTGCAAGTTCATGTAAGCAAATATGAGTTATCACCTGTTGCTTCTGTGAACTGGTATGCAGACAGCATCATGTATGCCTTTTGAATGAATGAAGATATTTTGCATACAGTTTAGAAAAGTTGAAATATGATGGTAAAGTAATTCCTTGGCAGAATCTCAAGTGGTGGCAGGATTTCTTTAACTAAATAGATTTTTGCCATATTTTATTAGAAAATTGTGGGGGTTTTCTATGCTTTTTCATCAACAACTTGCCAAGGTCATCATGTAGTGACTGTGATGTGTACATTAGAAGCTGACTTTAGAATTGGGTTCTGTGAGTGACTGGCAGTCAAGGACAATATAAAAACTTTCACTGGTTGTTTCAATTAAACTTTTACCATAAAATTTTTATTTCCTAAATTTGATCATTGGTTTGTGTCACAGTTTGCCTTCATCTCTTTCCTTTTTCAAAAGCAGGCTTCTTACGGTTATCGACATGGAGAAACTTTTGTTATCTTCCTCAGTGTTATGAGTCTGTATTTTGCTTGATTAGTCATAAGATCACATACAGTTAAAATGGCTTTACAAGAAACCCTTAACTGGTCTGTCCTGCATCTGTATACCCACCATCATATTTTTATATTTCTTTCTGACTTTAGTTCAGAAACCATAATTTTTCAGTAGATTATAAATACATAAAATATGTAAATTCACTGATTCCTAAGAATTTTGAAATTATTATATTATTTCCATATCCATGTTAAAGAAAGAGGAAAACCTATAAATTCCAAATAAACCAAGAATCTTTGTTCCTACTTAACCATCCTTATGTTGACAGTTCAATGTATATACTGCCCTAATAAAATTATTAGGCATTCCACATTCTTTCTTTTTATCACAAAGGTGGTATTATTACATATTATGATACACTACCTTAATATATATTTTATATATGTGTACAGTGTATCTAGCTCACATTCATGTGCTACTGCTGTGGCTATTGGAACTGAAAGGTCTTTTATGTGCTGATACTGTGTAGCTTGATTTCTATACTTCAGTAAATGCTTTAGAGGCAGCAGGAAGATAGCCAACACCAGGTCTTTTGCTTTTCACATATTTCTTGCATTTCTGAACATTCACAGCTTTTACAACTGATTTTGATGTCCCATTGTTTGCTGTTTACCTTTATCCATCTGGTAATTAGGAGCTCATAAAAGTATCATCTTTACCCTCATGTAACTTCATGCTGTGCAATTTAAGTTTTCTATCTTTGTTTCTATCAAACTGGTGAGTAGTTTTCTTGTCTTTCATATAGTGATACCATTTTAAGTATATCTACATTCAGATGCATGACCTGTTTCATATTCTCCACAGAGCTACACAAATATGAGCTTCTTGGCCTCTATTTGACTTTCTAATAGTCCTTATAATAAGACAGGGTCTGGATCCAAAGAAAAATGTCCTTTGTCCTCAGCGTGCTCTTCCTTATCCTTGTATATACATATGTTTATGTAGTCTCTTTTGGATCTCTCTTTGAAGCCCTTTGCATCATCAAATGTCTCTTACTCTATGTCACTCTTTCCCCTAATGACTTTTAAAGTTCTCAGAGCTTCAAAAGTAATCTTATTCATTTACTTATATTCTGGATTTCTCAGTCATTCTGTCTGAGATAGATAGATTGCAATTTGTTTGATCCCTCTCCCCATCCCCCCAACTACCCCCCTCCCCCCTTTATTGTGGCAAATCTGTCTTAAGAGACCACAACCTTAAAAAACACTGGTTTGAATTCCAGTCAGGAGACCTGGGCTGGATGAAAAGACTGCTAGGTGGGCAGAAAACTAGTTCCACTGCTGCGATCAAAGTGTAGAGACTGATGGCTCAACATCTGGCTGGCAGCGGTAACGAGCACATCACTGTGAGGGGTTGATACGAGAGCCCATGTTGAAGTGCAGAGTTCAGCAGCCAGACAGGATAACCTGAAGCACCGACACAGGCCGGCAAGTGACTGACTGGGTCACAGCCCTGCTGGAAAGGACCTGGGGGCTTCAGTGGGCTGCAGGGTGGACAGCAGCCAAACAGTGCACCCTTCGTCATAAATAAAACAAACTATGTGCCAAAGTGACTGTAGCCAGTCGATCAGGGGAATGCATTACTACATTACAGCTAGATTAAGAAAAATAGCTAAATTATTAATTTAGATTTTGTGATTAAAAACTTAATTAGAAATAGTTTGCTCCCAGCAACTGATCAAGCTCCAAGTATAAATGGAACTTATTACTAATATTGTGGTGAGTTGACCCTGGCTGAACACCAGGTGCCCACCAAAGCCATTCTATCACTTCCCCCTCCTAAGCTGGACAGGGGAGAGAAAATATAATGAAAGGATCATGGGTCAAGATAAGGACAGGAGAGATCACTCGCCAATTACTGTCATGGGCAAAACAGACTCAACTTGGGGAAATTAGTTTAATTTATTACCAATCAAATCAGAGTAGGGTAATGAGAAGTAAAACCAAATCTCAGAACACCTTCCCTCCACCCCTCCCTTCTTCCCAGGCACAACTTCACTCCCGGATTCCCTACCTACTCCCCCCAGCGGCACAGGGGGACAGGGAATGAGGGTTTGGTCAGTTCATCACACGTTGTCTCTGCCACTCCTTCCTCCTCAGGGGGAGGACTCCTCACCCTCCCCCTGCTCCAGTGTGGGGTCCCTCCCACAGGAGACAGTCCTCCATGAACTTCTCCAACGTAAGTCCTTCCCACGGGCTGCAGTTCTTCATGAACTGCTCCAGCATGGGTCCCTTCCACAGGCTGTAGTCCTTCAGGCACAGACTGCTCCAGCGTGGTTCCCCCACAGGGTCACAAGTCCTGCCAGAAAACCTGCTCCAGCATGGGCTCCTCTCTCCATGGGTCTGCAGGTCCTGCCAGGACCCTGTTCCAGCGTGGGCTTCCCACGGGGTCACAGCCTCCCTTGGGCATCCACCTGCTCCGGTGTGGGGTCCTCCCCGGGCTGCAGGTGGATATCTGCTCCACCGTGGACTTCCATGGGCTGCGGGGGGACAACCTGCCTCACCATGGTCTTCCCCACGGGCTGCAGGGGAATCTCAGCTCCGGCGCCCGGAGCACCTCCTCCCCCTCCTTCTTCACTGACCTTGGTGTCTTCGGGGTTGTTTCTCTTACATGTTCTCACTCCTCTCTCCAGCTGCCATTTCTGTCTGTCCCAGCAACTTTTTTTCCTTCTTAAATATGTTATCACAGAGGCGCTACCACTATCGCTGATTGGCTCGGCCTTGGCTGGTGGCAGGTCTGTCTTAGAGCCGGCTGGTATTGGCTCTGTTGGACACAGGGGAAGCTTCCAGCAGCTTCTCACAGAAGACACCCCTGTAACCCCCCCTGCTACCAAAACCTGGCCGTGTAAATAAAATGCAATTATTTATCCGGAAAGGTGTTGCATATAATGCCTTCCCCTGTGCGCACAAAATAAATACATTACCATGCAAGTTTTTCTTGCAGGTGTGCATCAGTACTCGTGAGACATGTCAAACTGAAGGCAATGTCTTTACTGTTAAGTGGAGGTGTGATTGTAAACTGTGGGCATAAGCTAGCTTGCTTTATTTTGTACACCACGTATACCATAATATACATGTCAACTCTAGTTTGGCTGAGGTAAATACTTGGTGTACCAGTCTCAAGTATTGTATTGGGACTATGAAACTATTGATACCTGACCTAGGTGGAATAATATATAGCTATATATGCTGTATTCCTAATTCTTAGTTTAGAAGTAGAAAATCTTTATACTTGCTCAGAACTTGGGTTTCTTCACTGGAAAGTAATCAAGGCAATAGGTGCAGACAGTGGTATCTGTGCTGGGGAAATTATCAAGTAATGGTAAAAGACTTTGTGTAAGACATGGAGAAAAAAGCCAATTTCTTCTTGTTATTACAGCAGGCTTCTGAGAATAACAGTGCTCTCAGAAAAGTAATTCTTTGAGAAGTTTCTCACAATGGTGAGCTGTTTATTAAAAGTTCTGAAAACTTTCTGAAGAAATTTTTTCCCCTTTAAATCAGTATCAGTCAGAGATTTCTTTCCTGGGTTGTATGCCATTCTTCCATGACCCAGACAATATTACTAGTGGTTTAGATGATTAAGTTAAAAGTAATGTTTACACCTAAGATTTCATTAGGGCCTGACCTTCAGAGGTTCTAATTATTGACTGTTTCTAAGCACTACAGTGGTTGTTTTAAGTACTCATCACTTACTATTGGCATGAAAACACTGTGAGCAAGAGAAAGACAGAGTTGGGACAGCTGAGGGAATTTATGGTGAATTTTATCCTGTCTTCAGTCGAGAGGTGTATAGTTGTAAATCTTTGACCACTGCTTTTATTTTATTTTATTTTATTATTGGTATTTGGACTCTTACTTCTTCCAAAAGGTAGATAACTTGTAGGGAAGCAGGCATATTGTGGGAAAGAACTTTGTCTAACGCAGAGCACTTCCGTCCCCTATACAGGTATGAGTACATATTTTAGACAGCAGTGTGTTAATCTCATCGTAAAATAGCTTTCTGTTTGCTTTTAAACCCCAAATTATCTAAACCCTAGAAAATTTTTACTGCATTTGTCATTCTTATTCATTTTCTCAATAATGATAGTGAAATATAAATAATATTTATAAGAAACTAGCTTATGGAAAGGAATTAAAAGAGTTATCAAATTAACATTATAGGTATTTTCTTATATGATGGGTATTTTTTTACCTTGATTACAGGTTTCAGAAGAAGGTCTGCATCACAGCACTGAGGATGAAGAGTCTTTCCAGGGAATGGAGCCCTATCTTGTGCGGAGATTATCCTCCCGTAACATCCAGCTTCCGCCCCTGGCTTTCAGGCAGTTAGAACAGGCAGAGTGGGATAAAAAGAATGATACCGAAACTATCCCAAGGCCCACGACTCTTCCACTGAGGATTCCTCCTCTGATTGCCATTACATCTGCTGAGTCCAGTAGGTAAGGTCCAGCAATTCCTTCTTGATTTGACATTTTCAGTGGCAGGTGGAAGACAGCAGATGCTGCTTCTAGGACAGAAGTTTATTTCTTTTCTAAATCCTCTAAATAAGTGAAAAAGAAGAATAAAATATTAATATGTAAATTTGTGGCTGACACTTGATAATACTGCTTGTAAACCTTTTGGTCATGTCCAAATACAAACACTAAACAACATTTTCTCTGAACATTACTAATACTTTATATTCAGAAAGAAGACTTCTGGAGGCTTGAATAACCATTTTTTTTTCTTATTATAATAAAGATAAGAACCTTTTTATACACAGAACATTTTTTATATGATACAGTTGCAAAACAAGTTTCAAGGAATCATGACAGGATTTTGCCTGCTCCTGTATATCTATGTTATTTGTAATGTAAATAGTTGAACATATTTGATTCTAGTAATTTGTATTATAGTTTCTTCATATTACATTTGTGACTTCTTATATCATGCACATTTTCTAGAATAACCTTTCCTCTTCTTAAATGTTTCTGATACCATCCTATTTTCTGTTGCTATTTTCCAAAATGTGAATTGTTTAACATGAAATTGTTCCTTACAATGGTGACGGCAATGCAGCCATTTGGTAACCTGAGAATATATAAGGCAAAGAAAAGATGAACACACTGAGAACTGAAATGCACAATTTAAGAACTTTTGGACATATCTTCAGAGAGAATACTGTATTTGGAACAATGTAGCTGTGAAAAGAATGTAGGACTTGTAGCACATGGGAAAAAAACTTAAGTACTCATTAGGGTGCTATGGCAAAAAAACCATCTAATACTAAGTTTAAATTTAATATCACCTCCCATATCTTATTTCCATGCGGATATCTTTATTTTTGGAATAAGTGAGACCAGTTCTTGAAACATGCTCATAAAAACACTGACTATATCCATAAGAGTATGTAACATTTAGATTGTTTACAAATGTAAATATTATTTGGAGAGATAAGTATAATGTCATTTAGTAAAGTTTTGAAGATAGATTGGTGTCTTGATTTTTTTGTTTTGTATCCGTGTGTCACAGACAGAATCACACACTTCACTCATAAGAAAGAAGTAGCAATATGGTTTTTGATATAAAATAGTGATTTAACAAACTTTGATAGTAAATGCAACAGTTGATCTTGAATGTCTGGGAATGCCTAGGACAACTGCTTTCCTATGCCAGTTGTCGCGAGCCCATTTTTCTGAGAAGTTGGGACTCAGATTTGCTCCATGCTTCCTTAAATAATCAGCGATACTACTTGCCATCCTGCTGACTATGCCAATTTGTTGTGGATGAAGTCACTCACTTCACTCATAAGAGAGAAGTAGCAAAATGTTTGCTGATATAAAACAGTGATTTAAGAAAGTTTGATAGTAAATGCAACAGTGGTTTAACAAGATTCAATGGCAGGGTTCACCTGATATTTACTGCATAGAGGACAGGGTCAGACGAAACTGCCAGGGAGACCCTCCCATTGAGTCATGAGGTTCAGAAAGGATCCCTTTGCATTCTAAAAGCCTTCTCAGAGGGGAGTTCGGGTGCAGCTGGATCCAGACTTAGTCCTAGACTTTGTCTATGGTTTATGTCTAAAGTATTACATGTGCACAATCTACCCTTTATATCACTTAGTGTGGTGAGTTGACCCTGGCTGAACACCAGGTGCCCACCAAAGCCATTCTATCACTTCCCCCTCCTAAGCTGGACAGGGGAGAGAAAATATAATGAAAGGATCATGGGTCAAGATAAGGACAGGAGAGATCACTCGCCAATTACTGTCATGGGCAAAACAGACTCAACTTGGGGAAATTAGTTTAATTTATTACCAATCAAATCAGAGTAGGGTAATGAGAAGTAAAACCAAATCTCAGAACACCTTCCCTCCACCCCTCCCTTCTTCCCAGGCACAACTTCACTCCCGGATTCCCTACCTACTCCCCCCAGCGGCACAGGGGGACAGGGAATGAGGGTTTGGTCAGTTCATCACACGTTGTCTCTGCCACTCCTTCCTCCTCAGGGGGAGGACTCCTCACCCTCCCCCTGCTCCAGTGTGGGGTCCCTCCCACAGGAGACAGTCCTCCATGAACTTCTCCAACGTAAGTCCTTCCCACGGGCTGCAGTTCTTCATGAACTGCTCCAGCATGGGTCCCTTCCACAGGCTGTAGTCCTTCAGGCACAGACTGCTCCAGCGTGGTTCCCCCACAGGGTCACAAGTCCTGCCAGAAAACCTGCTCCAGCATGGGCTCCTCTCTCCATGGGTCTGCAGGTCCTGCCAGGACCCTGTTCCAGCGTGGGCTTCCCACGGGGTCACAGCCTCCCTTGGGCATCCACCTGCTCCGGTGTGGGGTCCTCCCCGGGCTGCAGGTGGATATCTGCTCCACCGTGGACTTCCATGGGCTGCGGGGGGACAACCTGCCTCACCATGGTCTTCCCCACGGGCTGCAGGGGAATCTCAGCTCCGGCGCCCGGAGCACCTCCTCCCCCTCCTTCTTCACTGACCTTGGTGTCTTCGGGGTTGTTTCTCTTACATGTTCTCACTCCTCTCTCCAGCTGCCATTTCTGTCTGTCCCAGCAACTTTTTTTCCTTCTTAAATATGTTATCACAGAGGCGCTACCACTATCGCTGATTGGCTCGGCCTTGGCTGGTGGCAGGTCTGTCTTAGAGCCGGCTGGTATTGGCTCTGTTGGACACAGGGGAAGCTTCCAGCAGCTTCTCACAGAAGACACCCCTGTAACCCCCCCTGCTACCAAAACCTTGCCACACAAAGCCAATACACTTAGCTAAGATTACAAAGTTTCAGTGTGCTTATTCCCAATTCACTTACCAAGTATCTGACATGATAAGGAATCTCTCATCCTCGAGGGGTAACCTTGAGAGGCATCCCTATTCAAGGAGAGACCCTGGCATGAAGCCCGCTGCCATGCAGGAGAGCTCAGCGGGCCCTGGGCTGTCCACTATTAATGGAGTAAAGTAATTGACTCATAGTCATATTTACATACTGACTACAGATATTAATTTCTTCCAAATTTGGCTTGAGTTGGACATTGACCAGCACTGTGGTTAGATGGGCATGTTGCTCAGATTAACCCTTGGCTATTGTGTTGTTATCTGTTGCCCCCAAATCCACACGACCAGAAGACATCCATTATTGTTATCCACTCATGGTTATCACTAGACCAGGGTTACAGGAAATACAGGTTGTGTTGCGGGGGGAGGGCTGGAACACACCATCACACCATCAAGGCTGGAGATAAGATTGGTCTGAGATACAGAAGGAAAGCTAAGTATATGTGGCATGATTACAATTCATATTCCTGGCCTTTCTAGATTTCAGAGTATTTGGCTTTGAAACTTCAATAGTATTTGGTATGTCCCTCGTAAACTGTGTAATACACAGGAGGTACTTTGTGTTTTGTTAGCTTTAGTAATACTGACTGAAAAAAAAGTATGCTCCTGTTGTGGTAGAAGAAGGACAGAAAGCAGAATGAAAAACATTACTTCTGTCCTATGAAAAAGTCTAAGTGATTACAGTTTTCTAGACGCTGCATTATTTTCTAGGCTGGATTCAAATATGCAAGAACTAGACCTTTTGAAGGGTATTCAAATAAATAACAAACCTCAAATATATTGGTTATTATGGATAGCTATCTGCTGTACTTGGAGAATGATTGCTTCTGTGAGAGGCTTCTCTGTGGCTAAGAATCTGTCCTGGGCATAGAGAGGTAACTTTGTATCCTGCCTAAGCCACTCATTGCTGTGGTTGGTAGAATCTGTTTTGAAACTGGACAAACCAAGATTTATCTACAAGTAAGTTTATTTCTGAGAGTGGCAGGGGAAAAGCAGATCTACAGATTGTTGAATGGAGCTGCCAGGCTGTTTAAACAAACAAACAAACCAAAACTGAACACAAGAGCAGAAGCAATTATAATTTTGATGTTTCTTTGTAATATAAAATCTTAAGCCTTTATGATTCTTTCTTAGCTAAAGACCAATTATGCTGCTACAGGAAGAATATTGTTCAGGAAATTAAACTTCGCTAGATGTTTAGTGCCATTTTTCAGTTCTTAGCTCTCTCAAGCAGCTATGCATTTCCTGTTTACATGCTTGCAATGCCAGCCAAACAGCTGGAGAAAGCTATCCTTTTATCCAGCTTCTTGTCTGCATGCAAGCGCAGAAACTTCATAGAATGGTTTGGGTTGGAAGGGTCCTTAAAGGTCACCTAGTTCCACCCCCCTTGCCATGGACAGGGACACCTTCCTCTAGACCAGGCTGCTCAAAGCCCCATCCAACCTGGCCTTGGACACTTCCAGGGTTGGGGCGTCCACAGCCTTTCTGGGCAACCTGTTCCAGTGCCTCACCACCCTCGGAGTGAAGAACTTCTTCCTTACATCTAATCTAAATCTACCCTCTTTCAGTTTAAAGCCATTGCCCCTTGTCCTTTCACTACATGCCCTTGTAAAAAGTACCCCTGGCTTTCTTGTAGGCCTCCTTCAGGTACTGGAAGGATGCTCTAAGTTTGCCCCAGAGCCTTCTTTCCTCCAGGCTGAACAACCCCAACTCTCTCAGCCTTTCCTCATAGGACAGGGGTTCCAGCCCCTTGATCATCTTTGTGACCCTCCTCTGGACTTGCTCTAACAGGTCCATGTCCTTCTGATGTTGGGCGCCCCGGAGCTGAACACAGTACTCCAGGTGGGGTCTCATGAGAGCAGAATCACCTCTGTCAACCTGCTGGTGACACTTCTTCTGATGCAGCCCAGGATACAGTTGGCTTTCTGGGCTGCAAACGCACATCGTTGGGTCATGTTGAGCTTCTTGTCAACCAACAACCCCAGTCCTTCTCCGCAGGGCTGCTCTCAATCCACTCATTGTCCAGCCTCTATTTGGGATTTCCCTAACCCCTGTGCAGAACCATGATGTTCGCACAGGCCCACCTCTCAAGACTGTCAAGGTCCCTCTGGATGGCATCCCTTCCCCACAGCGTGTCGACCGCACCACGCAGCTTGGTGTCGTTAGCGAACTTGCTGAGGGTGCACTCAACCCCACTGCCCATTTCGCCGACAAAGATGTTAAACAGTGCCAGTCCCAATACTGACCCTTGAGGGACACCACTCATCACCGGTCTCCACTTGGACATTGAGACATTGACCGCAACTCTTTGGGTGTGACCATCCAGTCAATTCCTTAGGGGACCTATTATGTCTGTGGAAATACAGCTTACATCCATTGCCTTTGAATGTATGGAAATGGGCAGCTGAGAAAAGGAAACCAAAGTGTAGGTGGGAGACAGGGGGATTTTGTGTCTTCAGTGGGTAGATGAAGGTAGAAGAGCATTTGGGTCATAGAAACTCATTACAAGGCAGAAGAATTTCACCACTGAAAACACCTTAAATTACAAGCATCTTATGTTGTGATTTAAATACCTGGAATGTGCAAAACTAAAAAGAGTGACAGTGGATGTAGTTTTAAAAATAAAATATGCATTCTATTCCTAAACATGCACATGCACACGTGCACACACACACACTCCCTTTTTCACTCCCCTTTCCTCTCTCTTTTTATCTTTATGATGTCTCAGGATTGTTTCTGGCTTTATGTTAGCTTTGTAGAGAAATGAGCTACACTACTTCATACAAAGCTGCTCTTTTTTTAAAAAAATGAGAAAGTAAATATTCAGTAATGTTTTTCTAAATCTTTCACACTTTGTAAACTCTCACTCTTCTGACTCTAAGGAGACATCACAGTGTCTTGTCATTCCTTTCATCCTTCTGATTTTTTTCTATGCATACAGAGAGCCAAAGTCTGTTTTTTTTTCACCTAGGTTAAACTGAGACAATAATAATGAACATTGTTAAGATGAAGGATTTATGTCTTATATTGAAGTTTCACATGTAAAATTGCTAACGTGAGCTATAAAAACAAGTGCTTGCAAATTGATAGACCGAGCCTGCAGCTGGTAGCAACAGTTACATTTATGAAATGTAACAATTGCCAGACCTTCTATGGGGAGGATTAGAAACAAGCAGGCAATTGCTTTTGATATTTCCCTTCTTCCTTTATTTTTATTTTTTTTTAGTAAACAATATATTTTGCCAGTATATACAGAATATTAAATGTGATATTTTACTGTAAGCTAGGATAGCTAGGATATTTGGAGTGTGCATGTGACCACATGCTTTAAATTTTGCCAGTTTTCCTCGAATAACTGTAACTAAGTTTACCAACAGTTTTGATGCAGGTAACAGCTGTGATGACATTTAAGATGGGAAGCATAGATAGGAAGGGATGGACAGCAGAATACTTTTGCTTTTGCCAAAGCAGCTGGTATTAAAAGGGTGGGAGACTATTATACATGGGAACTTATTTGTTTAAGCAGACTTAAAGTATTTGGTCTTACCGCCTTTATAATAACTATTTCAAAGAAGGTTTACTATCCTCTGTATTTGTTTTGCGCAATAGCCGCAGCTCCCGCCCTGATTCAGTACTCGAGCAAATATTTTTATCATGATAGTAAGTGTGGTATCGTAAATTTCCCTTCTTCCTTCAAACATTTGGATGTGATTTAGGACAGGTGGTCAAATCTGTATGTACTGATGGTATTGATTTGTCCAAAGATTCACGAAATATGGAAGTCTCTTCAGTCACCTTTCTTATGGAAACTATCTCTTTGCATTGTTTAACTCAGAAGAGGTGGGACAGGAGAAGGTAGGATAGGATATAGACATTCTTGAGCTGGCTAGACCAGCATTTGTTGGACACTATGAAGTGGAATGGCACATATACATACCCCACTCTCAGTGGTAGGGATCCAAGGTGTCAGAGGCTGATGTAGTCATTTATTTTCCTGTTGAAGGATAGCTTTTTCAGTGGCAAAGGAGCAAACTATCCCAGCTATTGCTGTGACTCTTCTGTCTTCTTAATACATGTGACTGACATAATGTGATGGGAAATGTCATGTTCATTGGATGTAAGCTCCAGAAATGTAAGAGTACATCATGTACCTGAAGACTTCATTAAAAGGGTTATTTGAAAGCAAAAAGCTATTTTGGACTTGAGATGTGGTTAGAAAGGCTTTCGGTACAAAGATACATAAAATAATTTTTTGTGTTTCATTTTGTTATCTGTAATTCAGTACATATAGTGTCTCTTCTTACTATTTAGCCTATTTTTTGCTCAAACATCATTTGGGAGAGATTATTATAATTGTACAACATAAGATCTATTTTAAATTGCTTTCATGTTGCTTATGTACAACTGAAAGTGTGTATATTAGTGTGTTTATGAAACTCTAGGGAGCTACAGGAATGACTTACACGGTAGTTAATTTCTGAAGTATCTTTTTTGCAATGTTGCTTCTGTCCTAATTTATCAGTTTTTCCTTAAGTTAAAAGTTCTGTGGATTAGATAGGCACTGCAATTCTTAAAAACTTCTGTGTTTTATTATCCATTAAAGAAGCCATCAAAGCTCTCTATTGGAAATCAGATAAAAACTTGATTTAAAATTATCCCCAGTTTTTCTTTCTGTCCTTTAATATCTGGTTTTGAAAGGAAATATTAGAGAATTGTTATTAGCATCTCTAATGTAAGTTTGATACTATGGCAATACAGACTGAGAGTCCTGATTTCAAACTAAATGTGTAAAAATGTCTGCCACTTCCTCGCTCATTGTCTTCCCCCTGTCAGAGTAATACCTCAAAGACTAGATTTTGCCTTCTGTAGCCAGGGCAAGAAAAGCTTTTTGAAATGTTAAACAACTGAAATGTGTGACTCCTGAGCCATATTTTTGCAGTTATTTACTTACTGTACCAGCAAAGTATTTTTACAACAACAGCTAGAATTCTAAATTTTGGTTATTGTTTTAAGGAACTGAATGTCAGAGAGAGATGATGAAAGCAAGGATATTGGACCTCAGCAGAGTAACATGTACTAAAAATAAAGGCTGGGGAAAAGCTGCTCTTTGGATTTATTTATTTGCAACTCAGTAGGGTCGTGTATATAGTGAAAATGAGTGGGAACTGTGCTTTACATAGTACTGAAAGAGAAAAGAAAAAGAAAATTTGCTATTTCATCTCTTTTTTTAAGTCAGAATTGTGACCCTGGGCCTGCCAAGCTGTAACTCTTCTCAGGAAGCTTCTCACAGTTCTAGGCTGTTTTCAACAGCAGCTGTGCTCCCCGACTCACCTGCCAGTTAAGAATAATGAACTGCACAATAATTCTTAGCACTTTTATTTCACATGTCTTTATTTTGAAAGCATTGTAAACATGAGCAAATTCTCGTGTTACCTTTGGGAGACCAGTTAGTGAGCGAGTAGTGTTATTTTCATTTTATGCATAAGAAAACTTGCATGGAAAGGGGTAGTGCAACTTGCCAAGGCTACAGAACAAACCAGTAATCAAACTATGAAGAAAATTCAAGAGGTTTTGGCTCCTAGTTTTTTGTCTAGCCTATACTACCTGTCAGAAAGCTGAAGAAGGATCTTGGGGGAAAAAAGATGCCTCAAGCTTATCTCAACCTTTAAAAATAAACTTAGTATGTCAAAGAGAATTTTACTGACCGGGTCTGAGAAGGATTTTAGCTGTTATTAGTAGCAGTTAAACATGTAACTGTTGTTATGCATCTGGACTCACTCACATTGAACCTATATTTCTATCATACTGACTCATCAAACAATATCTGACAGCAGTATCTATTACAAAGAAAATCATATTTTAATTAGTGAGGACACCAAAACTGAGTCAGCATTTAAGCTCAGATCTATCAGTCAGAAAAATCAGTGGGAATTTGTGAGGTTAAGAGGACATTAGAAGCCTTAATGTTTTGTGGCATCCAAGCCCTGGCTTTTAAGGGTCTTCTGTTCTGGTGACCACTGTCAACAATTTCTGTGTTGCTATATGTATTCTGGAATATTTTTGAAGAACAACTTAAAAATAATTCTGTTGGTCAAGACCTACATTGACTAGGTGCTGAAGAGAGGTAAGGAAGCTGTGAAAGTGGCAGGTCCCATATCAGAATACTTGCATAATAGTAATTCTTAATACCTGTGGAAGACTTCAGATCTCACACTTATCTACGAAGAAAAGGATTATTTTAACTTATGCCTAGCATTAAGTGGATGATTTAGAACTGATGCACAGGTAGACAATGAAGGACAGCAGGTATTGTGTCCAGTCCAGCATTAACCATTCTGAAATCCTTTTTAAATATCAGAATTTTGATTAAATGCTACTGTTTTATTCAGCAGTGGCAAAGTTTCTAACTCTTGAATAATAAAAGTGACCTTTTTGCCCTTTTAAATTATTATTTATAAAGCATAGACTGGAAACAGACATTACTGTAAGCTGTGGATGAATAGTGTATGTGTGCCTGTATTTTCTAGTCTAAGAAAAAAATGTACAACTACTATTTAAAATAGGCATCTTGAAATAGTTACTTTTAATCAATAGATATATCTGAAAAAAATCTAAAACATGATATAACCCTCTTTGCAGATTTATATAATTAGCAGGTAAAGTTTGAGATAAACTTTTTAAAAGTCAGGTAACAGCAGATAGCAGTCTGAGCTCGGGTTATTTTTTGCCTTTGCTGAACATTATATGATTACTGTCATGCCATTCCTCCAGCTTGCCAAGGCCCTTTGAATGGCAGCCCTCTGGTGTATCAGGTGCTCCCACCGTTATGGTGTCATCTGCAAGCTTGCTGAGGGTGCATTACATCTTACTGTTGAAGGTGTTAATCAGTCTTGGCTCCAGTATTAACTCCCGAGACTCCATTCTTATCTAGCTGCTGCTTAGATTTGGAACCACTTGCCTGCTACCTTTTGAGCCTGATGGTCCAACCAGTTTATTGTCTGCCTTGTAGTCCAATCATCTAATGCCTATCTTTCCTGCTTGGCTACAAGGTTTCAGTGAAAGTCTGTCAAAAACCTTGCTGCTGATGCTCTTGTCTTTCACAGAGCCGAGAATTTCTTCATGAAAGGGAATCGGGTTCATCACATATAATTTACCCTTGCTAAATTTATGCTGAGTGTTCCCAAACTCTTCTTGACATTCATATGCTTACAAATGACTTCCAAGAGACCTTGCACAATAACCTTCCCAGGATCTTAGATGAGGCTGGAGCAGCCTGTAGTTCCCCAGGCCTTCTCCCCCTCCATTTTAAAGATGTTCTTACCATCAGATCTTCTCAGGCCATTGGGCAGCTCTGCTGATCACCACAACTTTTCAAACATGGTAAATAGAACATGGTCTCACAATCACATTGACCAGCTTTGTCAGCTCTGTTGGATGCATCCCACATGGTCCCAGGAACTTGAACATGACTGATTTACTTAAGCAGAACCTAACTTGATCTTTCCCTACAGTGGGTGGTACCTCCTACTCCCCCAAAATTTCCTTCTGGCCAAGATGCCCTAGGAGGCCTGAGAGCAGACATTGGCAGTAAAATAGGGCAGAGAAGGGTTTGAGTACTTCATCCTTTTCCATGTCCTTCATCACTTGGTTGCTTACTCCATTCAGTGGCAGGCCCACATTTTCCTTTTTGTTCTTTTTGCCTCTGATGCACCTTTTTGTTGCCGTTCATCTCTATTGCCAGGTTCATCTCAAGCTGAGCTTTGAGTTTACTGATGCCATTCCTGGGAAGCAAGGTGATACTTCCGTACTCCTCCCTGGGAATGTGTTTCTTGTTCCACCTCCTGTACTTCTGCTCTTTGCATTTCATCTCTAATGGAAGTTGCCTGTTCATCTGATCTAGTGTCCTACTATTACTTCTAAGCCCTTAGTCACAGTTTATCCAGTGTACTACAGGAAAATGAGTCACTGGCTGATTATGTAGGATTTTTATGATAAAATATTATTTTAATTTTCAATTATTATTACATTCCTGTATGCATTCCTTAAAAAGCAGGGATTTCTTAATGCGATTACACTCTGTTCTCTGGTTTTGCATTCATGTAATTTGGTGCTGCTGTTTTAAACAGAGTAGGAGAGACTGTTTTCTTGCTTCATAGCTGATTTGATTGTAGGTATAAAGATACTGGTCATTTGCTAAGTGATCTCTTTAAATTATTTCTCTGGATGATTCTTCCTAGTCTGTGGCTCATTTTTCTGCTTTGATGATTATTGGTGCCAAGATCTACAGCTACAATGGCTCATCCTGCAAGGGAAACCTCAAAAAGTAAAAGACTGCTTATAATTATAATTGTTTAAAGCTACAGTGAGGTAGGGGAAGGGTGGGAATTCATTAAGATCAGCATTACTTTCTGTACCATAAGTGGAGGAGGTATTATGTTAATAGTTTTTAAAAGATTCATGCTTTTCAGGTATTTTCTTTTTTTGAGCAGTTAACCAGTAAAACAGTTATTTTGTTAAAATATTTCTTTGGGCAATCAGCCAAACACAAGCCCACGCACTATTGAAAATTTTGTGAAATTGAAAATGGTGATTCACTATTGAAAATGCAGTGTGAAAAGAAATGCATAACAAAATAATCTCTTAATATATACTTTTTCACTAAGTCATATTCATGTCAATTTAAAGATGACAAAAGAAATCAGAAAGCTTATCCAATTAGAGGAATATATAGTGTCTTCCTTGAGAGGAATTTTTCACACTGGAAATTGTCACTTTAGATTAGCTTCACTATTGAAGATGTCTTAGGCTCTTTCTGATTTGCATTTCAATCATCCCTACAGCAGCAGCTTATAAATACAAACAAGAAACTTACTGGACTTTCACAGGCACATAAAGCTGTGCGTGAATCCAGCCCTTAGGACAATTCCATCCAAGCTGTCTTGGTTTGGAAGGACATGGTGAACCATTGAAGGAGAGCGCAGAGCAGCTCAAAGACACCTCGCGTGGTTGTGTGCAGAATTGTGCCTAAAATTTGAGCAGCCAATGCATACCTGGGAGAGATAATCAAAGTAGAAATATATTAATTCTGAGCATTTATGTGACCCATCTTTCTAGAGGTCTGTGTGCACAGTCACTGTTGTGTCATCTCTGATGATTACAGGCTCTATTTTTTCTCATGCATTTCTTTCTCTAAACAGCAGAAGCGACAACATGGTACACAGGCAAAGGATCTGGGCTAGGTAGTGAATCAAGCTGTTGTCAACACTCCTTACCTCTCTTACTTCAGTACAATCCTGTGTGGAGACAAGCATCCGATCACATAACCTGACAATTAGTACACACAATTAATAATAAATTGGATGCTATAACCTTATGCTATTTATAACTTAAAACATACCTGGCTAAGGAAATCCTCTGAGAAGAAAATTGATGGATTTTAGGATGTTACTTGGGAAGGTCTGCCTTGGTAAGCATATCAGCTATGCCCATCCCATTATTTCTTTTGTCAGGTACCTACTTATGGCCAGTACCAGTTACAGGATGTTGGCTAGAAAGACTCTTATTCTGGCTATGCATGGCCATTCTCTCATAAAATTGACTGTAACAGTTCCTCTTTTCTAGACCATTGTAATCTGTTCATAAAATGCATTCCTTCAACTTGATTCTGCAGAATTTTTATCCATGTTCAGATCATTAATAACCATAACTCTAATAAAGTTACATTTGTATATAAGCATATGCATAGTATGATTGGGTGAGTACAGATTTAAAATTGCAAATTTAATTTATATCTTTTGAACAGTTTTCCAGCAACATTTCACATTACTAGCGAATGATGCAGTTAATGCAGATTCCAAATCTCACTTTGGAATTTGAACATTTAACACCTTTAAGGGTTGCTGTTGAAATAGTTTACAATATCACATCCAAATATATAAAGAGTATTTTAGATAGTGGTGATAAGGCATTTTCATGTGCAGGATTACACAGTATTAGAATAGAAAGAACATTTTATAATGCAACACTTCTATCAAAATGGTGTTTCATTATATGATATAATTTTTTGTTGAATATTTAGAGAAAAAAATTATTTGGTATTCTTACAAATGAAACTTATTTTTTCACTCTGGAGTAATTTTTTTAATTTGAAAAATATAGTCTCTTATTAAATAGAAAGCTTAAATGCAGAAAGTAAGATTTGAATTTATTGAGGTGATGCTTTGAGTCCCATTAAAAAATTTAAGAGGAAAATTCATAGAACAGACAATGAATAATATTCCAGATTGGAACACAGGGGAATAAATGGGATTTTCTGGAAACAGGAGGAAGTTGATTTCTCCACAGATGTAATCAAAATGATACTTTGAAATTAATAACCATAGAAAGCGATTTCCACATACATATTTTACATTAGGTGTACTCTCTGAGAACAGCTGGTTAAGTACTCATCAATTATAAGTTCAGTCATCTACTGACTTTCTGTTTCTAGTCTAAGCCTCCAAACTTTCTTCTAATTCTCTGAAACATCCTAGCTATAATTTTCCCTTTCACTTCAGTCGAAGGCTTGACATTAGTTCTCTGAAAAGTAAACAGATCAGATCATCTTGGGACTTAAATATACCATAATTTTTGCTTTCCTTAAAATGGTTTTCTTTAAAAGAGGTATCTATAAAATGGAGATGAAGAGAAAGGACTTCAAAATTATCTTGCAAAAATATACAGGCAGATAATTTTTAGTTCTTATTACAGCAAAGAAAATAGACAATACAAGCCATGAAAGGCTGTTACTCTGGTTTTACCTCTTTCCCAGCAGTGAACCAATTCTATGAGATGTTTTTCATAGGTCTGTTGCTTGAACTTCTGAGTACAGAGTAAAAAAGTGGGCCTTATCAGAGGATCTACTCCTTGTGATGGAGTAAGATCTGGTTGACTGCTATTACTTTCAACAAAATAAATTTCCGTGCAATCTCACATAATGGCTGTGTAATGGTCTCATTCTGTTCTCTCTTGCAACATCCCTTCTCAACTATAATTCTCTTTAATTCAAAACTCTGGTCTTTCTTCTGGTACAGGTGACAGGGTGAGTAAATGCAACAGTTTGAGGATGAGAACTGTGTGAATAGGTGGCTGCAGAATCTCACAGGCTGCAATTAAAAGTTTCATTATGACAGTCTATGGCTTTATCAGGTCTAACATGTTAGCCATATCTGCATGTTCCTAACAGAAAATAAATGTATGTTGATAAGATAATTTTTGATAGCTATGTATGATCTGAAATCCCTTGAACATGCAAAAATTGAGACTTTTCAGTGAAGACAATTTCGTAGTGTGTATTTTCAGCTGCTGTTATCTGATTTTATACTTGAACAATTGGATTTTTATGACTTTGGAAAGCTTGAGAGTTGTGTCTTTCTCTGACTGCAACCTTGCTGCAATATTTCCTTCCTTAGTTTCCTTCTCTTACTCTGTTTTGGGTCATATCTCCTTCCTCCTCCAGATGTTTATAGCTTTTTGATGCTTATAGGTGTTTATTATAATCTCTATCACTAAAACATCTGTTAATCATACATATTCTGCTTTTCTTTGTCTGCCACAATGTAAGTAAGTTCGCTTTCGTGTTCTGTATCATTTTTGTAACTATTCCTCATCTTTGGCGGAAGACCTGAATTCAATGTGTTTTGAGAATATTGAGTAGACTGTATCGAGTAACTTATACAATGTATCAAGGAACTTATACAATATTCAGCAGCGTGGTTTCCATGCCATTTTATGACAATGAAATTACAGAAACTTTTGTGCAATTCTGGAGAAAGAATTGTCAGATTTTTCTTGGGTAACATAAATGCAGGTATGAATAGCTTTTTTTTGGTATATGCGGAGAGAACTACATCAAGATATTCAATAATCAGTAGTAAAACTTGATGTCATTCCAGTAATTTTCCTCAGTCAAAGGTCTAATCTGATTTTATAGTTACAAAAGTAAAATGTATGAAATAATCCTTAGCCCTAGATGTTTCTTTAGAGATGCTTCATTTATTATGTATGCATGAATCAGTAGCAATTGCTCCTCTTCATCAAATGTGAATATTGCTTTTTGATTCACAGATTAATTGATATAAATTTGGTCAATAACTATGCTTTTGTCATCTTTATGTTTGATACTAAAATTTCTTGATGTAGATGTAGAGATGGTGGCAAAATCCTGATTAATTAAATGGCAACAGGATGTGTCCTACACAGAGGTACTAAAAGCTGTGTGAGAGATTAATGTAAAGTCATCAGTAGTCTGGGGTTTCCTCTGGATACCATTCTGTAAATTTAGCCTTAACTGAAAACAGAGAAAACAAAGATCTTTAGATTTTCTCTCTTAAGTATAAATGACATGCTAGCTTAAAGTAAACAACAATTACTTAAAAACTTATGGAATTATGATATTTTTATTGTAGCAGAGGAGGTAATCACAAAAAAAAAAAAAAAAGTAGTACGTGTAGAAAAAGTATTTAAAATCCCAGCATTAAGATAATAACATAAAATAAGCAGTGTTGAATACTCTGGTAGTTTAAAAATCTTTAAGCTCTTCCTTAACATGCTTGTATTTCAGATGATTGTCATTGATTTCCTGGATAAAGCAGAGGCTAGATGTACTCTGTCATAGTTTTTTAGAGAAGAGTTGCACAAAATAAAGTAGGAGGTGCTAACCTGAAAAGCAGCTGCATCATTGCAGATGAATATACTCTAGAGTTAGATTTCTTTCAACACTGGTTAGTACTGAATTTGTATTAGAAGCTTTTCTGTGGTTCTGATCATGTTACCTCTCAGGATTTTTCTACTTGCCAAATGTCTTACTGAGTAATGTAATGATGGCTGTTGCACTTTTGGGGATCTCCGTTACCATTGTGAATAGAACACAAGCATCTTGAATCCCAGTTCGAAAGTAAGTGGCATTTCAATTACAGGCCGAGTTGAAGATCCATTATGCCATTGATGCTCTTGGAAATACATGCTCGCCCTTACACAATACTTGCTGACAGATGTGAAATCTACAATTTCTGAGAAAGGTGAGAAATTGCTAGGACTTGTTAGATGTAAGAGTTTTCCCTAGATTTGTGGACAGTCACTTCAATATTGGGTTATTTTGTCTATCTTTGATACAACTTGATTTTGGAAAAAAACCCAAGCAACTGTTAAAAATATTAGTGGAGGTCTACCACAGACCAAGTAAAGGTGAACAACAGACCTTCTTGACCTGTGATAAAAAAAATCCAGAAAAGTAAACACTAACCTTTTCAAGATATTTTAAGAGGATTGAGTGGGGGTAACCCAAGATAATCAGGATAGTAAGGTCAGAAAACATGGATTTCAAAGCTAATTGAAATACAGTTGTAGATTTTGGAATTTTCTAACATTTGAGGTTTCTGCTTTTTTGCTTGAATATGTTCCTGTCCTGGTTTCAGCTGGGATAGAGTTAACTGTCTTCCTAGTAGCTGGTACGGTGCTATGTTTTGAGTTCAGTATGAGAAGAATGTTGATAACACTGATGTTTTCAGTTGTTGCTAAGTAGTGTTTAGACAAATGTCAAGGATTTTTCAGCTTCTCATGCCCAGCCAGCAAGAAAGCTGGAGGGGCACAAGAAGTTGGCACAGGACACAGGCAGGGCAGCTGACCCAAACTGGCCAACAGGGTATTCCATATCATATGACGCCACATCTAGTATAGGAACTGGGAAGTGGGGGCGGGGAATCGCCGCTCGGGGACTAGCTGGGTGTCGGTCGGCGGGTGGTGAGCAATTGCACTGCGCATCATTTGTACATTCCAATCCTTTCTTTATTGCTGTTGTCATTTTATTAGTGTTATCATTATCACTATTAGTTTCTTCTTTTCTGTTCTGTTAAACCGTTCTTATCTCAACCCATGGGTTTTGCTTCTTTTTCCCAATTTTCTCCCCCATCCCACTGGGTGGGGGGGAGTGAGTGAGCAGCTGTGTGGTGCTTAGTTGCTGGCTTGGGTTAAACCACGACAGTTCCACTGGCAGCTAGGTAGCTAAGAATGATTGAAGTCAGAGAGATCCAAGCTTAAAACTTTTTAATTTGAATTTAGACCTTTGAAAAGCTGCACTCCAATTGACAATACAACATTTTTTTTTCAATCTCAGAGTGCCAGCATAGTCAGCAAAAAAAATTTGCAGAGCCTTTCTAGAATGCTTCTAATGACCCCGATGATAGCGTGGAATAACAGAAGTTATATTCATGGTAGCCCAGTAATACAGCAATAGCAATTGCTACTCTCTTTTGCACCAATTCATGAGATGCTATTAGCATCACAATGAGAGGAATTGTTTTGCGTGCTCTCTTTTGGCTTTGAATCCTATTTAGAAATCCAATAATAAAAAATCTTTTGTTGATCATCAGTGTGATTCCAGAAGGTAGGACTGGCAGCTTTAACACAAGGAATTCAGTAAGTGTTATCTGATTTGTTTAATTATAAATTAAAATAACTTTTAAAAATACAGATAGCTTAGGTTATTAGAAAAATCCCCTATATTCCATAAAAAATTTCAAAGATATTTGGAAAAATGTCACTCTGCAAAACACAGAAAATTAAATTTATAAGCCAAGATTAATTGTGGTAAGCGTTTTGCCAAGGAGCACTGTAAAGACAAGCAAAGAAATCTCATCAAAAAGCTATGCCACCAGTTTTCCACATTGTGTCAAGGCTAATAAAATGTGCATAAAGTATTACTGAAGTAACACAGAGTACCAAGGAACTGTGATGAGAATAAGTAAATGATGCTGTTGAAATTTTTTAAATTACCATCATTCCTGTCTTGTATAGCATTTTCCATAGCAAATATCAAGACCTGTATGATGCTTAATAGCTACACAGTTACTTAAACATAAACATATCTATTATTTGATGCACTTAACTAAGGATTAAGAGGGCATATCACAACCTATTGAAGAATGCAAAAAGCTGTGGAAAAGGTAGCATGGATAAAACAAAACAAAGCAGGTATATTGTTGCTGCCAGTAGAGTGGTGTGAGAGTGTGAACTAAGAATATGAACTTCACTTAGAGGATATACTTGGATTTTTTTTTCTCTTGATGATTTAATCTGAAACTGCCCAACACTTTCTATTTATGACAGCAGTTACTGTCAGCCATTATTTCAGTAATTAAAGCAGTAAGTGGATTATGATTTCTTACCCAGTACTGTATCTCAGTCAGAGAATTCATAAGTATTGAGCTACTGGTGGTGGGTTTTTATTCAGCATTAAGTGAATATTAGCTATCTATCATGAATAAGATCTAAACCAGATTATTTCATTGCCTGAGTGATCAGTGGCACTCAAAGTCCTGATTCCCTGAAGTATGAGCTGTTTGCTCATTTGCAGAACCTGAGGACATAACTTAGTGCTCCATATTTTATGACACCTAGCAGACTGTAAGAAAACAAACCTGTATTTCATTTATTCTGTAGGTAGATACTGCAATATCCATGTCTTCCCACAAGCATGTAGATTACACAAGTTTTTGGGAAACTATTCATGACCAACTTTATGTGTATGGAAAGCTGCTGCATTGTTCGTGAACACCCTCATGATACTGAATATATGAACACTTCTTCCTTTGAAGGTTCACTGTCAAAAAAACATCGAGACTCACAACCTCCAAACCATCAGTAACAAAAATGCAAAGATATAATCTTACAAGTATTGCCTATTAATCCTGAGATTTTAATCACATTCTAACTATAGTGGCTAGGCACTGATATTTTCCAGTATCTCTGTCCCCATGTTAACCCCTTTTCAAGTACAAATTTAATATGTCATGATTGCACTGGACCATGTTAGTACAAGCAGCATGTAGTCACACTCCTCTAAAAGAGGTCATAATTTCTAAGTCTACTATTCTTGCCTCTGTAAGGCTCTGTTGATGAGTTAGAGGGGAAGCAGGGCAACAGTGTTTCAGTGAATGCTGACCCCAGTGAGAGACACAGCTGGGAATGGTTTCAGAGCTTCTCCTCTTTGTGATTGCTGCCTTGGGTAGTCACAATCTGGCTAGCATCCCTATAGGGTTTATAAACCCTGAAAATATCAAGGAGAAGCTCAGCTTCTGGGTTTTTTTTGTTTTGTTTTGTTTTGTTTTGTTTTGTTTTGTTTTGTTTTTTAAGGACTGAAAAGTAGTTTTTAATCATTTAATCTTTCTCTATTTCTCTCTATGTGAAAATACCGGTGAGAGGAAAGAAAGAGTTGAAGAGAACTATATGGGTGCTAGCTGAAGTGATAAGATAGGATCAAAGCATTCCACCATTTTTGTAAAATAAGTAACTTGAAAAACATGGTATTTTACTGTGCAAACAGTTGTCTATGAGATCTTTCACATTTGTCTCTGGAGGGCAGTACTCTTCTTATGCAAGTGATTCATTTGACAAATGTGAAAGAATTTTCAGCCAATGAATTTCATATGTTCAGAGCATTACTAAAACTGATATATTATACAGCCTTCAGGCAAATATTGCAATTCAAATAATGTTCACTCATAGCTCAAATGTGAGCTGAACAATCCAAGTTTCAATGAAGACAGCAGAAAAACCTCCTAGTGGTTCTAGCTGGAGGACTATCAAACCAAAATGAGCTAAGCTTAGTAAATAAAGCCATTAATATCACCAGGATATTTTCAGCAAGTATGAGATGCAGAAGTAACAAGTGACAATTTTGATAAATAACACTTTAAAACTTTTTTTGTATCTCAAGTTAATATCCTTCAATAAAGGCCTTTATTTTGCAGAGTTACAGATGGGAAATTCAATTGGCAATATTCACTCACTTACCTGCATTAATGAATGCTACTTTCCCCTCTATCCTTCATTTAAAAAATAAGTAATCCACTGACAAGTAAAATTACATTTTACTATTCAAACTGTTAATATTTTTAATTCACCAAAAGCAAGTAATTAAGAAACTTTTTACTAAAAAAATAATTTAAGATAATTTACATCTATAAGATTTAATTGTTTAAAAATCATTTATTGAAAAAATGACTGATACTGATTCCTAACTTTCTAATTAAAAAATATGTAGTTTCTGCTATGTTAGAAATTTTGACACTTTAATTAGTTTCAATGCATTATATTTTTAAATTTTGGTCTGTGTCTGACAAAGTTAAGATTAGGTACATGTTAATTAAGCTGTCCAGTAACTGAAATATATTATACAGGAGAAAGTAATTTTCTTTCGAATGCTGTTTCCAAGAAGGAAATAAATTCTATTATTCATTCGAACAATGGTGGATAGATCTACTGCTTTACTTAAAAAAAAATTTTAAAATTCCAGACATATTTTTAGGAGGCTTTGAGAGTAATTAACTGAAATCTATTGCCATGAATCTTTCCATTCATTTGCCCTTCTTACTACCTGGGAACAGTCAACTGAAATACCCATATTGCTCTTCCTGCAAAGTGACTATTTTAAAGCTTGTTTTAAAAACATTTTTACTTTTGCTCTCTATCTTGCTTGATAAAGTTGGAGAAAGCTGTTAAAGCTTGTGTGAGAGTTTGAAGGAATTAAGGGAATGTAGACAGAAAAATATCTACTTAAAAAAGAGTTATTTCAAGGTTAGCCCTACCAAAAATATGGGTTCAGTTGAATTAGTGGAATACCTAACAGCCCTTTTTGTCTCTAAGAGAACTTAAATAGCAGAAATATTTCAGATGTGAGGGGGGGTCAATAATCCAAATGCTTGTTAGAAATTATGAAAATAATTAAGACAATGAGTAGCAAGCTTCAGATATGGTTTGAGTAATATGAAGGAGCCAAAGAATTATATTGCCCAGTTTTGAATAAACACCTTATCCAGCTTTATCCAAAAGCACAATCTTTACCAATTAGAATTTGAATGATCTTGAATTTTCCAACACCTTTTTCAAGACATTGGTTAAAATTTGAAATCATGCAAAAACTCACCTGCCTTGGAGTTTGATTAAGCACTCCAGCTCTTTTTTTTTTTTTTCCTTTGGAATTTTTTCCTAGTGTTTGTTAATACAGTATGGTCTTATGCATTTTCACTGAGAACTGAGTGAAACTAGATTTGAGTGAGGTTTGCTTTTAACTTGTAGGCTTTGTTGTTTGTAGAAGTCAGAGTAAAATTAAGAAGGTTTAATGCTGTGCAAGTCTTATAGGAATGAAATGCTTCTAAACCCCTGCAAACTGAAGTCATTATGTTTCACACAAGTGTACCCTTAATAAAATATCTTGGATGCCAACCACGTTCCTCTGCTTGAAGTGAGCAGATCAGTAATTCAACTGATAGAGTGGGAAAGAAACTGGAGAAGTACCTTTATCTTTCAACCTTGTTCAAAATGGGCTAGATTCTCACTTTGTGATTTTTCCAGATCAATGGGTGATGTGTAGTTCTATTATTCTGGAAAGAAAGTTTGAATCAAGGTAGCACCATCCCCTATTGCTACAAAAGGAAGAAACTCCACAAAGCCTCTCTTGGGGCTTATGCTTCATTTAATCTGCTGCTGTGGTAACAGTGGAGAAGAGAAGGTAGTGGGAAGAGCACTAACTGTGCTAAATCCCCCCTCTCTTGCTCCTGTTCTATCCAACTGGGAAAGTAATAGCTGTTGCTGTTGTTTCCTCCTCCAGCTGCAAATCAAGGCAGTCAAGGGAATGTTTTTAAGATCTGCCTCCTTTTACATTTGGTAATTATATAGAACTAGTGAGAATCTAGCTTGTGATTTTTAGTGTGCTTGTGAAATAGACTGAGCCTTTGCTCGTTGCGCCAAGTGGGAGGTTACATGACATTGTGATCTTAGTGGGTGCAAAATCCTTTCGCCTCAGTCAGCTCAGCTTTTCATCAGTAGAGCTCTGCATCAGCCTGGGGGTGTCAAAGCCCAGGCTTTAGCTGTGTCTGTCCATGTACCTGCAGTATCAAACACATGGTTCTTACACACTTGACAGATTTTAAATTACCTGGGTAAAAGGAGAGGGTTGGCTTTGTGTGTCAGGATTTTTCTCTTTGTGGCTAGGTTGTGATTAATATATTCCACAGGACTGAACTTAGTGCTTTAAAATACAGAGCAAGAATACAATCTATACAGAAAGACTATGCTTTTGTAACTGAAATTTTAGTAAGTTCAAAGAAACATCCTTCTACCATACATACTTTCTGTAAGAAACAGAAACTGTGTGCTTACAAGGAACTGCTAACTTTGGGTTTGTATTCAGATTTTGAAAATCATGTAGTAGTCTGTATTGTAGTAAATACTTAAATCAATATGACTTCTATTTTACTTTATACTATAAATTAATCTGGTATTTATACCATACCTATTCTAAGAAAAGTAGACCTTTGAATCAATTGTAACTGAACACAGGGAAAGTTAAAGAACACTCAAAAATATCATCTGTAGGGTAATAAATTAAGCATTTTAATTACACTTATGTATAGAAGGCATGAGATTAGATAGCTGATTAGATTACAGTGTTGAGGTTTTTTCAAAACTGGAAAGTGTTACTCCTCACTAAAAAAACTATATAAAAAATAAGACCACATGGAGCTACCTGCAGGAATATTTTTCTGCAAACTGGAAAAGCAGCCTTCCTAATAGGCGATAAGCGTCAAACCTGCATAATTATACAGTTCTAGATTAATCTCCCTTTTATCATGTTAATAGTAATTTTAGTAAAATTAAATTATGGAGTCATTCTATAATTTACAAAAGGCATTCAACAAAAAAGGCTATTGATTGTTACTTTCTCTCTGCAATTGGATTTCAGCATATATATTGAAACAGATACAGTGCTCTTACTGTAACTGTCCCTTTGTTTGCAATGGTAAAGAAGTTCATGATTAATGTGAATACCTTCTACAAGTAGATTATGTGGGACTTATATGGGTATGTTCTTGTAATATTTTCTTTTTCTATGATTTGTAGTTCTACATCTAACACCATATTCTACATTTAATCAGACCTCTACTTTTTAAAGCACTTAATTTTTTCCTCTTTAATAATTCATGTTTTCAGTTGGTTTATAGAATGATGATCTGTTGAATTCCCTTTCCATTGCTAGCAGCAGGAATGAGTTTCTGCTTCATGAGTCAGACATGATAAAAAAATTTATATGAACAGCTAGTGATTGTCCGCTGTATCTCAAATTCAACCTTATTGGACTTAAAAGAACTCAGTGAAACTTTGTGGTTATATGTAAAATATAGTGCAGTTTCTTAAGGGCCGTTGTGCTGAATTATAACAGGATTACTATGAGTGCTGTAGTCAGTGGCAAATACTACTGAACAAAATTTACCATCATCTAACGTGCATGTTTTAGGATTAGTTCACTTCTTGTATAGACAATGCAAGTGATTTTCTCTCCCTTTACCACTGTTTACAAGGTATGTAAACTATTACAGAAGTATCTTCTCTGACATGAAGTGGGTGGACATTATTAGTTTCCAAATTAAATTGCTGTATGTTTTCTTTTCTAATCCAGTTATACTTGTTATTTCCTTAACATAATGACCTTCAATGTTATGTTTTTATCTCAAATTTGAATGGTTTCTATTGTACTTAGACAACATACTTCCCTTATATTCAGGCCAAAAATAAAATACAGTGGTTTGTAAGGACTGCATGTCACTATTAGTCCAGGAAATGAAGGGACAAAATAAGATGCTCCCCATTATTGTCTGTATGTCTGAATTAATTATCTTCACTGCAGTATCATCACAGATCTCTGTTAGGAACTGCAGTGCCATTCTGAAGGAGTAAGAGATGAAACAGTTTATCTAGTACACTGTTAATGCAACCACCATCAGCTGAACAGAGCCTTGAAAATATTGTCAAAATCTTTCTAAACAAAGATACAAAAGCAAACAAAAAGGTTATTTTTTGAACACTATTCTTTCTATTTTTCTAGGTATTTCTTGAAAGCAAGGACATGCTTTTAAAAAGAGATGTGAAAGGTTAAGAATCCTAGCTAACTTAAAATGGCATTCTCTTATGAGGTATGGATCTCTGGGCATTTTGGTGTGATGTACACAGAGAGCTCTGAGATGCTAATACAAGGCTAATACGTGGGTACGGCTGGAGCAGTAGTTCTCATATTCAAGCCTCAACTCACTAGGGAGGTTCCAGTCTCCTGTGAGGAGGCTCAGGCAAGTTCCAGGAAAATTAAAAGAAATGTACTTTTCTAAATCATTTTCAGTTACAAATCTCAAATGTAGAATGTTCTGTTGCTATTGAGTCTTCAGCAGTCTTAGTGCTTTTGAGGATTCTGTGGTGAAATAAGCGAGGCAAGTAGAGAAAAAAAAATAATTTGCCTTGACTTCGTATAGAAAATATTGACAAAAAGGTATGATATACTTTTTTTTTTTTTTTTCTTTTTTTAGCTAAAGCTGCCGGGTCCCATTTATAGCATACTTTGCAGGGAAGTGTAAATATTCTGTACTTAAGCAACAAAATGTTCTGGCAGTGTCTTAGCACACTGGTGTAATAAAGAACTGGTCATACACCTGTTGGTTTTTAAAATTTAAATATGAATATTAGTAGGTGACTGGAATGAAAGTCAGATATTTAACTGTAATTGAATGTCTCCCTTAATACTTATTTACTAATTATAAAATAGGTATACAAATGGAATACACAATGCTATAATTAACATATAGCTATTACAATACATGTGCTTTACTCTTTCTTATAATAAAGCATTTTTAAAATGAAATCTAGGTAAGCCTGTGTATTTGGTTTGCGTGGCAAGGTTTTGGTAGCAGGGGGCTACCGGGGTGGCTTCTGTGAGAAGCTGCTAGAAGCTTCCCCCATGTCCGACAGAGCCAATGCCAGCCGGCTCCAAGATGGACCTGCCTCTGGCCAAGGCTGAGCCCATCAGGGATGGCGGTAGTGCCTCTGGGATAACATATTTAAGAAGGGGAAAAAAAACCTGTGCAATTGCAGCTGGAGAGAGGAGTGAGAATATGTGAGAGGAGCAACCCTGCAGACCCCCAGGTCAGTGAAGAAGGAGGAGGAGGAGGTGCTCCAGATGCCAGAGCAGAGATTCCCCTGCAGCCCGTGGTGAAGACCATGGTGAGGCAGGCTGTCCCCCTGCAGCCCAGGGAGCTCCACGGTGGAGCAGATATCCACCTGCAGCCCGGGGAGGACCCCATGCCAGAGCAGGTGGGTTCCCGAAGGAGGCTGTGACCCTGTGGGAAGCCAATGCTGGAGCAGGCTCCTGGCAGGAGCTCTGACCCTGTGGGGGACCCACGCTGGAGCAGTCTCTGCCTGAAGGACTGCAGCCCATGGAAGGCCTCCACGCTGGAGCAGTTTGTGAAGAACTGCAGCCTGTGGGAAGGACCCACACTGGAGAAGTTTGTGGAGGACTGTCACCCGTGGAAGGGACCCCATGCTGGAGCAGGGGAAGAGTGAGGAGTCCTCTGCCTGAGGAGGAAGGAGCGGCAGAAACAATGTGTGATCAACTGACCACAACCCCCTTTCCCCATCCCCCTGTGCTGCTGGGGGGGACGAGGTAGAAAATTTGGGAGCGAAGCTGTGCCCGGGAAGAAGGGAGGAGTGGGGGAAGGTGTTTTAAGATTTGGTTTTATTTCTCATTACCCTACTCTGATTTTATTGGTAATAAATTAACCTAGTTTCCCAAACTCAAGTCTGTTTTGCCCATGACAGTACCTGGTGAGTGATCTCTCCCTGTCCTTATCTCAACTCACGAGCCTTTCGTTATATTTTCTCTCCCCTATTCCAGCTGAGGAGGGGAAGGATAGAGGGCCTTTGGTGGGCACCTGGTGTCCAGCCAGGGTCAACCCACCACAGCCTGTATTGCATAGGGGCATGGCCACAGGGACTGATCTGGCTTTGTGAGATCCAAGTCTTATCACCTCCTTTTGATTGGAGGTTACCATCTCTATGGTCTGTCAAACTGTTGGCTTGACTGGTCTCTAACTTGGTGTGAATTTTTTGGGCGGTGTATCATTTCACAAAACTGAGTGAGAGAGTGGTCAGAAGAACTGTTTAACCGGCAGAACCAAGGAAGAGATGATCTCCAGATTGTGAGGACAGAAAGATGGTCTGGGCCAGTTAATGTGAATGTACTGCATCTAGAGTAATTAATCCGATTACTCTTAGGAACCCTCTTTTTGTAGGTGGAGGCTCAGAGAAATTTTGGAGCTTCCAACTGGAGAAGCAGATAATACTTCTAAAAAGATGAAATCATTCCTCCAGAGGTTCTGAGCTAAGCTTAGATAGGCAAATTTTAACCAGATCTAACCTTTCTCCATAGTGTGCTCCTTTCAGCCTCTGAGAGGAAACATGAATCTCCCAAATGTAGTTATACAGAAATTGTGTTCTTTAATAACTGACTAGAATGCAAAACATCTGGTTTTAAGTGTCTTTGTGGTATAGGCTTTTTTTCCAGAAGTTTTGCAAAAGGACAGTTTATTTTGGCCACTGTTCTTTCACCCTTTCTCTCTGTAGCTGGAAAAATTTCAATTTTATACTGATCTTCAAAGATGGGAATGTTAGCATGAGAGGATTAACATACTCTTTTTTTTTGGTTTTAATTTACTTGTATTAATGCTTGCTGTATGCTAGTTTTTTAAAAATAAAACTAAAGATTTTGCCCTTAAGAGCTTACAATGCAGGAAAAAAACATATTCATATGTGGTTAGTTTCATTCTTGAAACCTGACATTCCAGTAAAATTTTAAAAAACAATTTAGGCTCATGTTCTCCAGGGAAAGCAGGTATCAAACTGTGAGCTAATTTCTGGCATAGGTCTCAGGCTCCAAACCCAGACATATGTCTGTCTGTGTTTCATCTTACATCTGCTAGAAATTATTCTCCATCCTCCAAAAGCCACTTCAGTAATCAATACTCCTTGCTCAAAATATTTAAAAACATTTCAAAAAATGGAAAAAAAACCTCAACCTAGTTGCTTTCTGTATGGAGTCATGAGTTGTCTCAGTCCAATACAAATCTAAAATAACTTCTATTTGTATCCTAGATTTTGGTAGGATTGTTAAGAGTTCATGTAAAAGAAAGGGTTTGGAGCCATAGGATGCATGTGTGTAGTTTTATTCTTCTTGTTTGTATGGTCCCATAAATTCAAAGATTTGTTATATCAGTCAATAAAAATTCCTATCTGAAAGAGGATAGAAACAAAATATATCCTAAAAAATCAAGCCTTCCATCGTAGCTTGTTAGCAGACTGGGAGCTGTTGGCTTCTTTATGTCTGGACAATTTTGAAAGTCATAGAATTGCTAGGTTAAACAACAAAATAAAAGTTAATAATACTGTAAAAGTTAAGATGGTCTGCTTTTACACCTCTGTTATTTTACACAAGTATTGATGAACTTGTACGTTTATTTCACTTCCAGAAACTTGGTGATTATTTTCTGTACTGGCAATTATAATCACTACAGATAAGTATTAATTTAGTCAGCAACTGAAGCTGATCACAAATGCTACATGACAATGTAAAACCAAGGCTTTAGTCTGTGACACTTGTTTCAGTGGTCAGGCAAAACTTTCTGGGTGTTTGAACACCATCATGTCATGCTGCCCTGTAAACCAGATCACTGACTTGGGCTATATCAGTTCAGCAACCTGTGAAACAGCCCCATTAGTGATGTGGTCTACAGCAAGCTTCTGCATGCTATTGTTCTGCCACACCTGAGGAGCTAAGGAATTGCTGCATGGTAAGAATTACAGATGGCAGAGGAAGGACCTCAGACTGTCTTGGCTGCTGATGCCAGTCATCTCTCCAACAACCTTGCCTTTGTATCTTATCTTTATTTCAAGTATATGACAATTGCCATTATTTCACTCATATGTCTTTCTGTAGCATTACTACAGAAAAAAATGTAAATTTTTTTTCAAAGCACATAATAGTCTTATTCATTCTTAAAACAATCCACTAAATTGGTCACTGTCATCATAAGATTTTAACAGATTAGAGCTGGACTTTCTAATACTCTGTTCATTTTAAATTGCTGGTGTATTAAGCCTAGGTATAATTACAGCTTAAATTGCATTTTACAAATATTACCTGTGATTATGGATTAAGATTACAGTTTGAAACAGTGATACAGTTATGACAATGCAAAATATATTTTTTTGTATCAAAATGTCCTTTAAGATTGACAGCATATCTGTTTCTTAAACCTAGAGGAGGTGAAAAGTCTTTGTTCATAACGACTAAAAGTTGTCCCATGTGGCCTGTGTGAAGGACTGGAAAACTCCATTAATTCTGAATTAAAACCTGCCCATTTATAATACGCCATCGCTATCCGTGTGTCTAATTGGTTTCCTTCTTCCCAATCTCAGAAGAAAAGCCAAAAACACTAGCAGGGATGGGCTTTTACCAAAAATGGCTGTCAGCAAATTATCTTAGTTTACATCAATATATACACTAATGCTGTTTACACTACTGACCTGAATTCAAACAAGGTAGCCTAGTGAAAGTTTATCTACTTGTATGCAAGTCTTATTGGCATGAAGCTACAGTAAGGTTTCTGTAGAAGGAAAAAACCAGACACACACACATACACATGATTCACCCCCTCCCCCTGCCAAAAAAAAAAAAAAAAAAAATTGTCTGACTTCTTGTAGTTGCCTGGATGGATTCTGATGCAGTACTTTCCATTCTACTTGCAAAAGTATTGGCAGTGTAATATAGATAAGCCTGTACTTCCGCTGCCTTTTCTGTGTTTCTCGGAGCTAATGATTTTTATTTTAAACGCTAATATGCTTTGATTATCTGTCAAATTGTACTTGGTGTTCAAAATGTTAGGTGTACTCAGAAAAATATTGGATTGAATGGGGAATATCGGAAGTGTGCTTATAAATTCAAATACATAAGATCAGATCAGACTGATCCAAAGGGCAATGCCAGTGTGACTGCGAGGCTGCTGTTTTTCATTTGTGGAAAGTCACGATGGCTAAAGGAAATCCCTGTCAGCTGGGAAAAGGTTAATGTTAAAACCATCCTTAAGAAAGGCAAAGAGAAGGATGAAAATACTGTAGACTGATCAGCCTCACCTCAGTTGCTGGAAAGATCCAAGCTCATCTCTGAATCTATTTCCAGACCTGTAAAGGACATGAAGATAGTCCAGACTACTCAACATAGAGATTTACCAAGAGCAAATAATGTTTGATTGACCTGACTGCCTTCCGTGATGACAAGACTGTGTGGAAGAGAGAACAGTGGGTGTAACATACCTTCAGTTTAGTAAGGCTTTTGAAACAATCCCCCCAAACATTCTCATTTAGAAACTGAGGAAGTCTGGACTGAATGAACAGACTGTTAGGTGGGATCAAAGTGTAGAGACTGATGGCTCAACATCTGGCTGGCAGCGGTAACGAGCACATCACTGTGAGGGGTTGATACGAGAGCCCATGTTGAAGTGCAGAGTTCAGCAGCCAGACAGGATAACCTGAAGCACCGACACAGGCCGGCAAGTGACTGACTGGGTCACAGCCCTGCTGGAAAGGACCTGGGGGCTTCAGTGGGCTGCAGGGTGGACAGCAGCCAAACAGTGCACCCTTCGTCATAAATAAAACAAACTATGTGCCAAAGTGACTGTAGCTAGTGGATTGGGGGGGAATGCTGGGAGCCCAGGAGAGGGCAACCAGGATGGTGGGGGCCTAGAGCACATGATGGGTGATAAGTGCCTGAGGGGGCTGAGCTTACTTAGTCTGCTGTGGAGGAGGTGAAAGGCGATCTAATGGCACCCTGCGGCTACCTGAAGGGTAGTTGCAAAAGACAACAAATTTAAGCTCTTCTCAGTGGTGGCATGCTGTTTAAGCAGGGGCAAGGCCCCCTGATTGGGAGGTTCAGACTGAACATCAGGAAAATCTTCTGAGGTTGTCCACTGGGAGGTTGGACTGGACAACCTCACGAGGGCCCTTCCAAACAGCAGCTCTGTGATTCTGTGAGTGAAATTGTAGTGAGATTGTTCACAGAAGCTGTGGCTAATTTTAAGAGTGTAGAGGGAACTAGCGATTGTGAAATACAGTCCCACTGCAATATGGGAATGGAGGTAAAGAGGGGGGGAGAAAGTTTTTTCTCTTCTCTGAGTTTTTAATGGAATTGCATCCTATATGCCTATAACCCACATTGCAATTATCTCCATTGTTTATTTCATTTTGGATATCATTCTCTCCTCTTGTCTCACTTCAGTCTTTCTCCTTCCATCTTCTTCCCATTTCTGTGTCCTATACTTGCTGTCAAAACTGTCACAGCTTTCTATGGCTGGGCAAGCGGTAGTATCTAAGATGTCTAGTTTGGAAATAGTCTTGTATGTCTGGATAAATAGCAGGAGAATCAGAACTTGATAAATGTATGAGTTCAAGCTCAAGTTTCCTTCAATGGAAGTAATACTTCAGCTCTTTCCCATTATTTACAATATTTATCACAACTTATTATCTTGTCTGAAATCGGTTGGTGAACCCAAAAGTTATTAGGGAAGGAAAGAAGAAATGAAGGGATGATGGATGATTATCAGGATTATCTAGGAAAGTACTGTTGGCTTGGAAAACACATGGACTGGGAGTTTTGCCCAACAGAAGCTTGCATGTACACAGTTAAAGAGTGAATCTTGATTTTATGAGCACTGTGTGTCTGGGAAGGAAGGCTGAATTTTAAGATGGAGAATGGGAAAAAATGCATCAACATATTAAAGAGTTGACATAGGTGTACATTTCCATTAATAAGAAATTAAGACACTTAGAAAGAAGTTTACAAGGTTTAAAATGATTGCAGATCTGTGATGGAAAGGGAAGAAGGATGGCAAGACCAATTTTGTGATTGAGGAAGTAGAAGTTGTGCATGAAGATAATCAGAAGGGTGTGATGAGTAGATGAACACTGATTGGAAGAAAATATGTGTTTTTGTAAAGGTACTGTAGGAGAGACATTTTTGCAATGCATTCTTGCTTAGTACGGATACTCAGGCAAAGAGAATAGAAGGACCAGAGAAATACATATTAATAATTTTCAAATGAACACCTGCATGTGTCTTTTTCGTATTTGGTCAGGAGTGTAGCAATAATAATTTTGTCATGAATAAGAAGAAGTGTTAGATTTTAGAATATTACCACACAGGACAAATAGGAATTCTACTCTTAAAAAAAAAAAAAAAAAAGCAAGCAAAAAAAAAAGCAGGAACTTAAAAAAATGCAACTTCTTTCAGTTCTGGATTATTGGTCGTACATGAGCACAAAAGAATCTGAAATGTAAAACTAATTTAAAAAATTCTTTTTAGGATGAAGTTCCTGTTGTGTAAATTTTAACTTTAAATTATTTTTTCTGCGGCAGTTACAAACTGAAACCAGTGGTTTATAATATGAAAGCTTCTCTGTACTAGTAGGCTCAGCATCGCTATAATTAAACCTTCCTCACACTGATTTACAGCCAATCTTACTCGCAGGGGGGAGAGAGCTTACTCATCGGTGAAGATGGGAGACCAGGGAAGGTTTCAGGTTGGCAAACAGACGATTTCTGAACCTGATGTGCCAAAGATTGAAAGTACGTGTCGTGGTTTAGCCCCAGCCGCCAACTAAGTACCACGCAGCCGCTCGCTCACTCCTCCCCCGCCTCCCGCAGTGGGATGGGGAGGAGTATCGGGGAAAAAAAAAAAAAAAAAAAAAAAAAAAAAAAGTAAAACTCGTGGGTTGAGGTAAGAACAGTTTAATAATTGAAACATAATAACAAGAACAACTACAACAACAACAATAACATCAGGAAAAGGAGGATAACAAAAAGAGAGAGAAACAAACCCCAAGAAAGACAAGTGATGCACAATGCAATTGCTCACCACCCGCTGACGGATGCCCAGCCATTCCCCGAGCAGCGATCGGCCCCTCCCGGCCAACTCCCCCCAGTGTATATACTGGACAAGGCATCCTATGGTATAGAATATCCCTTTGGCTAGTTCGGGTCTGCTGTCCCGGCCATGCTCCCTCCCAGCTTCTTGGGCACCTGCTCAGTCGGCAGAGCACGGGAAACTGGAGAATCCTTAACATAGGACAAGCGCTACTTAACACCAACCAAAACACCAGTGTGTTACCAACGTTATTCTCACACTAAACCCAAAATATAGCACTGTACCAGCAGCTACTAGGAAGAACATTAACTCTGTCCCCGCCGAAACCGGGACAGTGTGATATGGGGAATAAGGGGTGGCGGGGGGAGGAGTTTAGGGAGTAAGAACCCGTTTTTAGCCCACGCAAAGTTCTCGGCCGACTGGGGCGTGAGCAACTTTGCCACCGGCCGTCGCTTTGCGGTGCGAGTCCCTCTGGGAGGGGGGTCACGTCTGGCCAGCAGCGACCCGCCGGTGCGGTGCCGCCGGCTCCCCCGGCGGCAGGCCAGCCAGGGGAGGAGGCGGGCCGGAGCGGCGGCAGGGGGAGCCCCCCGCGCTCCCTCCTGGTCCCTCCCGGTGCTCCCCCGGGCCGGGCCGGGCCGGGCTCGCCGCCTCCCGCACAGCCCGGCGCGCTCTCCGCGCTGCTCGCAGCCCGCCGCCGGCTGCGCTCTCCCCCGCCCTGGCTCCAGCCCGGCGTTAAATATTTCCGAGCGGGAAGCCAGCCCCTCTCCTCCTCCTCCTCCTCCTCCTCCCCCTCTCCCCGCCTCCCCTCCCGAGTGTCCAGGAGGACTCGGCGGCGCGGCGGCCCCAGAGCCGGCCGAGGGGAGGTGCGGCAGGAGCTGTCCAACTTTTCAGCACAGTTTCCCCGCCGCTGCCCGGAGGAAAGCGGCGGCCGCCGACCCGACCCGACCCGGCCCGGCCCGCCCCGGCCCCCCGCCCGCCGGCGGCATGGAGGCAGAGCGCGGCGGCGGCAGCGGCTTATCCGCGCCGCCCGGCAGCAGCGACGGCGCCGGCGGCAGCGACGGCGCCGGGGGCGGCGGGAGCCTCAAAGCCCCCAAGCATCTGTGGCGGCACGAGCAGCACTACCCGCCGCAGCTGCGGCAGCACCAGTTCCTCCAGCACCAGCCGCCCCCCGGCCCGACGCCGCCGCCGCCGCCGCAGCCCGCCTCGCGGGGCCGCTGCCTGGCCGGGGCTCGCGTCAGGCACCGCGGCTACTCCGACACGGAGCGGTACCTCTACTGCCGAGCCGTGGACCGCGGGTCCTACGCCGTGGAGACCGGCCACCGGCCCGGCTTGAAGAAATCGCGGATGTCCTGGCCCTCCTCTTTCCAGGGACTCAGACGGTAGGAGAGGGCTTGGCCCACAGCTCCGGCCCTGTGCGCGTGGGGGCGCGGCGGCGGGGGTGCCGCTCTCCCGCCCGCCATGGCTGCTGCCCGCCGCGGGGAGGGGAGCCGGCGAGGGCCGCCGAGGCGCGGGCACGGCGGGACTCCCGTCCGACCGCCCCGCTCCCCGCGGCGGGAAGGAGAAGAAAGGGACGCCGCGCGGCTGCGGAGGCTCCGAGGGGGAGGCGGCGCCGGGCTGGGGAGCCCGGGGCGGGAGGCTGCGGGGAGCGGGGCAGCTCGCCTCCCCGGGCCCCCCCCGGGCGGGGTCTCTCCTGGGGCCGGCGTGACCGGGGCACGGTCGGCGGCACGTCGTCCCCTGCGCGCCCGTCTGTGGGTGGAAAAGCAATCGCGAAACACGTGGGTGGGAGCGGGACCGCGGCTGTGCCGGCACGGAGCCGCCAGCGGGGCGGTGGCGGGAAGCGGGAAGCGGGAAGCGGGAAGCGGGGCCCGGGCCCCCCGCTTCCCGCTTCCCGCTTCTCGCTTCCCGCCGCCGCCCCGCTCCGCTCCAGGGCCTCCCCGGCTGCCCCTCCTGGCGGGAGCTGCCCTTGCCGCCCGCCCTCCCCGGGAGCCTGCAGCGCTGGTGCCGGGTGGGAAGGAGGCAATTCGCATGGTGTGTGCACAAAGTTAAAATAATGAGATCTCTGGGAGCGGGGGGGGTGGGGTGGGCGGGGGGACGGGGACGGGGACAGTCCGGCAAACGCAGGGTCAGGGCCCGGCGAGTTTGAGTGGGCTTAGATGAGAAAATAGGCTAATGGTTTCTTAGCCAGAGGGAGGAGTCCGTCATCTACTCGTCTATTGTTCCCTGTTAAATGAGCTGTAGATTTCTTTTGCGGTGCATAGCTCACCAATGCCTGTTTTGCCCTTGATGGCTATCACAGGCATCTGTTTTAAAACCAAATTCTCTGTCAAAATCAGTAGGATATTGTATTTGATCGAGCAATTTATTACTCGGTCTTGATTTTCGGTAGCTGGAACCACTTCCTTTTAGCGAAGGGCACACGCTTGTATTTGAATATTAAGCAGACATTGTGAATAAAGGATTTATGGAGAGAATGGTGGGCAGAGGGACAATACTTAATACTCAGTTACTCTGTAGATTTTTGATTTCCTGGCTTACCAGATTTTTATAGCATGATACGCTCGATGAATAAATAATAGAATCCTTTCTGAACGAAGACTGCTTTGTGTGTTTCTGTGGTACACCCTGTGTTCTTTATTATGGAGCCTTGGCCATAAATCTGAGCAAGACATACTTGAATAGTCTCTGGCAGTGTTTGCTCTATTTCTACCTGATGTTGGTTTCATTTCCACTTCGTATATAATTGAGAAATAAAGACAGGTTCAGCAGTTCTAAATTAGAACTACACTTTCACATCAGTAATCTTTAAAATCTGACTTTTAATATCTTTGGTTTTCACGCAGCCATTCTGCTTCTACATCTTTGCATCACTTGTGTGAACTCATGCTTGTCTGAAGTTAAGGATGGTAAATTTTTCACTGTGTAAGATTTGAAAGAACAAATCATATGCTTCAAAAATGAACAAATGTTCAATTTAATGCTCTTTTCAATACATTCCTGTTTCTTTTGTAGAAAAAACACTAGGTACCCAGGGTTTTTAATCTTTAGGACTGAATGCATTTCTGTTTTCTGAAGGCAAAGAAGTTTAATTTTTGTAAGTTGTAATGGTTGGTTTGAGCATATTCAGCATTATTCCATAAGTGATTAGTTATTGAGGGGATGACAAGTCAAGGTGGGAAGGGAAAGTACACATATTATTTTTTTGTTAGGATTTTGGGGCCATTTTAAGATTTTAAATTACAATTCTTATTTTGCCTATTTAAATAGGAATTTAAAATTCTCTATGAGCAGTATTTTTGTTTTTTAAACCTCCTTTCTTTTTATAAGTGCAACAATGTTGTTTAGACAAGACATGCTACTTTAAAATACAGGGTGGGGAGGTCAGTGGTTTTTATTTTCATTTTATGGGATTGGTAAAAATGCCTCAGATGTGCCTCCTTTTTAGAAGTACTGAAGCAAAGTGGAGTAAAGAAGCTCAATAAAATTGACCATTCCATGACATTCTTAGCAAAAATAAATTCTCACAGTTAAACATTTTGAATGAAACAACCAGCTGTAGTGTGGAAACACAACGTGAACCGTAACAAATTGCTTTACAAATATGTTCAAGAGATATCAGAAAAGGCTGCTCTTTCTAGGACTTTCATTTCAAGTTCTGGGTCAACTACTTTTTTTCATGGAAAGCAAAGCAAAATCTCTCCTTAGTATTCTTGTAAAATCAGTTACTTGCAAAAAACCCCAATACTTTTGAAAAAGACACCAGTCCTTTTTGAAGTATTTCAGTTCCCTTTTCATATTAAGACTTTTTAATATTTCTCACTTATTTAACCTGTTTGTCAGAAGAACATTCCTCAAAGGATTACCGTGGATTTGTTATGGTCTAGGTTGATAAGCTTGTCTTTCAGAAAACCCCAAATTACTCTGAATATGAGAGGGTGCGAAAAATTGTGTATAGAACTGTACAGAAAACACATCATGTATTAGGGATAGTATTAAACATTAATGGCTCAAATGTGCAAAAATTATACCCATAGCATTGTTTTTCCAGAATTTGTTTTGCTTTCCTCTGAAGATATTCTAATTCTTAAAACCTCAATGAAATCCATAAAGGAACACTTAAGAAGCCAAATACAGAACTTTGAAGTTTCTTCTATTTTAAGTTTTGTAGAAAACTTAAAAATATGTAACAGTTATATTTTTCAAAAGAAATGAGAAGGAATTACATATGTTAAAATTACAGTTAGAACAGACTAGTACCTCTTTATTATGGAGACTGAAGACAGTTAACATTTAAAAGGCAAAATCAACCAGCAAAAATTCTAAACTGAATTAGTTGAAAAACACAATGCACTTGTAGTTCAGAATATGAAGTCTTGTTTATAACCATTTCAATGCTTACTCTGGCTCCATATGATTATCAGTAACTTTGTATGCAGTTTATTTAGTACAGCACTATATTTCCTTCAAGGAATACAGTAGCATTTCATTACACAGAACAATGCATCAGAACCATTGACTGATGTCTTTTTCTTAAAAGTCGAGATTATTCCTATATTTTCAAATGAGAAGGTAAGTGCGTGCTTTGAATTCATATACACAAGAGCTATACAAAAGCCAGAGGAGTCAAGAAGATAGCTGGGACTATCTGTGATCATTTTTTTTTTTGCCATTTGTTTACTGTGTGGTCTTAGGCAAGTCAATTAATCTCTCTCTGGCACTGTTTTCTCATGTGTAAAACAAAACCAGAAATACAGTCATTACAGGTTCATGTTAAAGTGATTTTTTTAGATCATAGAATAAAAGTTACTATGTAATAATAAATAGTAGTAGTGGAACTGGGAAATAAATACTTCAACTCAAATAATTGTCCAGTCATTAATGCAAAAACATTCAGAGTAATAAATGGAGGTGATGTTCTGGTTATCTTCAAAAATTTCAGGTACCTCTATTTGCTTCTTATGTAACTATCACTATTGCATGCTCTATATTCACAGTTTAGTTGTTTAAAAAAAAAAACCTTAGTATTTTTAAAGGCCATTAGTCATATGTCAATTAAATCATCTTGCCGTATCATCTTTCTATGTTCTATTTTTCAATACTGAAATTTCAGACTGGAAAAAATAAATACCGTTGGTCCTAATTCCACTAGTCATGGAATTTCCCAAGATGTTGTAACCTTAAGATACATCCTAATCTCTTAGACCTTAGACTTCTTTTTATCAGGTTTCCCAGACCATCATTTTTTTACAGTAGTTCTCCTGTAAATTTTATCTCAAGTGATTTCCAGGTCTAGGCTTCTTCATGAAACCGACTTTTCATCTGTATTTATACATAAGCAACTGCATAAAGGCGAGGCAACATTAGCCTTTCACAATCCAGTAATCCTGGTGCTTGTTCCCTAATGTTGTCTATTTGAAACTATACTTTGATAAGTGGCCATTAAAATTAGTTGCTATCAAAAAAATCTACTTCCTCTCCCTTTCCATTCCTTGTATGGGACTGGGTCTAACCAGGTAGCATCCACCACTGCTTTGCTTACATGTGGAGATTGTTCTGAAGTATCCTTTTTTTCTTGAAGTGTCAATCTTGTCCTTATACCACTCAATTAAGGGTTAAGAAACAAAATTAACATCCAAGATTGAATGCAGTGTAGTATTTCAGTGGCCCGGAGGCTTTATTCTCTATTAGGAGAAGAAAGGAATTTTATGTTAGTTTCTCAACTTTCAGAAGTCTGGGATACTGTATGGCACTGTAATCATTTAGCTAGATAAGCTCTTGGTTTCTGTAGCTACAAATAGAGCACCTGGAAAAATAACACTGCCTTTGCAAATCTTGACAAAAGTCTGCTGTGTACTCCAATAAAACGCACGCTTCTTTCCATCCTAAACCCCATTCTGTTCTCCTGCTTGGTTTGAAAATCTGGTTTTTATCTATTATGTCCTAACTACTTCCACACAACCTAAGGAAAAGGAAGATGAGTGTTTTCCAACTTACAGGGCAATAGAAAATGCTCTCAGAATTTAGTAGCAGTCTCTAATTAAGAATTTTGTTGTTTACATGTCTGGCAGTGTTTTATTGCTTTGTTTACTACTAAGTGGTACTGGCACCCAAGATGTTACAATAATTGGCATATGCTAGCCCTCCCTCAAAGATAAAAATAATTTTTACAACTTAGTAAACATTGCTAGATTAATGTTCTTTATGAATTGTCCATAAAGATAAACCAGATAAGAAACTCATATTGTCAAATGTTTTAACTAAGTGACTATAAGGGCCTTATTTTCATGTTTGTTTCAAAAGGCTTACATTTTTGGATGGTTAGAGTTGTGTGACCTGAACAATGCAAATAGCATTAATTTTCATGCTGTTGGAATTTGTAAAAATATTAGCTTTAAAACTGTTGCTGTAAATGAATGGTGCCAATTTCCTAATTTAGTGAGTATAGAAACCTGGTAGTTTAGCAGTACAAGCCCATCATAATCAAACGAGATTAATCAGGACTTAAACACTTTTTGTTAAAGACATAGCCATGTAAAGTTCTACCTTAAAATTATTAACATAACTGTTTAATATATTTCTCAATGAGAACTATGTAATGCAGTTTTTCTTTTAATATTTTTAAAATAGGTTTTAATATAGCAACATTACTTAAGTATTAAATAGTGCTGCAAGACAAATTTATAAATAATAATTTGACAGCATTTATTAATGTCTGTCCAAGAAGAGGTTATGTAAAGGAACACACAGACTCATGGTGTCAGCTCTGTGGCACTCAGCTGATGCTCTAAACATCTCTCCTTGGGACACCACGTGCACAGCTGAGGAAAAATTTAGATGGGAATTTTGTGTAAAACACTAAAAGAACCTTAGTGAATTTCTTATAAAAGTTATCTTAAATGGAATTAAATAATTTTAACTAACTAACAGTGCTCCTCCATTAGAGAAGACTTTGGAGCTAGCACATGTTTGGAGAACCTGTGAGATTATGTTGATGTGTTAAAACTGTGAATAGGAGAGGAAGCTGGGAACACATAGGTCCAAAAGCAAGGCAGAACCATTTGACTGCTAAATAGGTCATCTTGATGGACAAGTTCCAAGACTGAATTTTTTGCTAGTGGAAGGCAAGAGTTTAATGAAGAAAGGGTGTTAGACAAACCCCATTCCATGTCACTTGATAGAATGGTTTGAAAGGAGGTTGGTAAGTGCCAACATGGGGAATGTCAACTTTCCTTTGCCAGTTTAACTGGTATGAGGTATATTGCAGCTCTAGAAAAGAACAGCATTGCTAGAAGTGTTTATTCTTGGAAACAAGAATGTAGCTTATTTCTGAGAGCATGGGTTCTTTTTTTGGTAATATAGTGGATCACCACCATGTCTGGATCAAATCCGATGCTCTTCTGGTAATCTAGAGAAACTACATGTAGTGATGCTTGTTTAGACTGCATATTTAAAAGTGATTATAACATTTGCTAATAGGAACGAAAATGTATAGGTAAGATAGTAAATTCTGTTGATGTTTATTCTGAATGCAACAATCCTGTTACCTCTATCTCTTCCTTGATGTATTAAGGTCTTAAGTTATGTGTAGCAAGGGTTACAGGAGGGAGGCAGTATCTGTCAGCTATTGATAGCTAGAAGATGCACCCCTGTTGTTCATTCCCCAAATTCTTTTCAGTTGTATCTGTCCCCTCTGCCATGTCTTCCCAATGACTTAATGTGTCCTGCTGTGAAGACTTCAAACTAACCACTTAGCTTAATAATGTAGCTGCTATTACTCGTAAGAGCCTGCCTAGTTGCAGTTACTTTAAATAGGTCTGTATTACAGTATTGCACTACAGTATTTGCACTATAGTTTCTGACTATCTTCTAGTACATTAAAGAAAAATAACTACAGACTGATGAGAAATAAGACAAGTTCAGATGCTCGGTTAACTTGGTATGTGCATATAAATGTGAAAGGGCCTGTTGTGGTAAGAGACACCACGAGAGAGAAAATAGAGACATATAGCATTATAGAATCATGGAATCACAGAATTACTTAGGTTGGAAGGAGCCTGTGGAGGTTACCTCATCCAACCACTGCTCAAAGCAGGTCTATTCAGAACAGGTTGCTCAGGGCTGTGTCCAGTTCAGTCTTGAACACTCCCAAGGATGGAGGCTCCACAGCCTCTCTGGACAAACTGTTCCAGTATTTGACCACTTCATGGTAAAACATTTTTCCAATATCTAATCAGAATTTCCTATGTTCTGACCTGGGTCCTTTGTTTCACATCATATCACTGTGCACCTCCAAGAGCCCGGCTCCATCTTCTTTGTATCCTTTCTCTGATCAGGCAGGCAGCATGGCTCTCCAGGTGCAGTCTCACAAGTGCTGAATAGCAACTCCACAGGTCTAGTGGAAAGTCTAGTGCTGGAAGCATTGTTTTCCACTGCTATTTATTAGATGATACACTATTTTAGGAATGACTGGATGATTAGGTAGATCAGTTTGCGTAGATTATCCCTTCACTCTGTTTGTCCTTGTGAGGCACCTGTAGCTTCTTTTCTCTCAGATTTCAGGGATAGAGTTCAGATGCAAAAGTAGTCGGGGGGGGGGGGGGGGGAGGTAAAAAAAGAACTGTGCCTTTCTATCAAATAGTTTGTTGGGGAATTTAGTATCTCTCAGAGATGTTGTCAACATTCCCACTCTTGCCCCTCCTACCTCGGCCCAAGCTGATCTAAGGCCATGCAGCTCCAGACAGGAAAAATAGCCATGATGGGAATGGTTTGCTCCAGGGACAGCCAGCTCTCCCTCCAATTCCAGAAGTTAAAACACTTCAGAACAAAAATCATACCTAATTCACTAGTGCAATACTTGAATCTATGCCTCTGACTGTTGAGCTTAACTTTCTGTTACTTCTACTAGTCAAAGGTTTCGGAGGAGAGCATTACATGATGCGATGCCATGAAGATTGGAGACTGTAAAATGTGCCTTGAAACTGAATTCTTTTCTTTCCTTTTGCTGCTGTCATTATATCCTTTTCCAAAAGATGTTCCCAAATTTGGCCTCCCTGGAAAATAGGCCCATTTCTTCTGGACTGTAAAGTGCAGAAAAACTGCTGGGAAGCTCATGTCAAACAAGAGCAGAAAGGTATAAAGGAAAGAAAAGCAAAAATCTACCATCTTTGAGGTCTTAAAAATCACTAGAAACTGTTATATTTGGAATAATATCTTAGCTTAGTTTTGTTATTCCTCCTGAACCGAAGTCTTAGAGCTTCATTCCCACAGGGAAGTAAATGTGTAAAATGAGCGCTTGGTCATACATAAGGGGGGCTAATCAAAACTGACACATTAAATATCTATGTGTAAACAGGTATTTGGATGTGTATTTAAACACACACATGCAAAGGCAACCAAAACACATTCAGTCATAGGGAAGTAAGTCCAGCTCTTGAATTTAGAGTTAGGGGGGTCAGTTAACAGTATAAATTTGTACTAAATATAAAGAGCAGAGTTTCAGGAGAATATAAAGTACTGCAAAGCTGTGCTCAAGGGATCTGCAAGTTCATGAGGCAAAAGTGCATTTTCCAACCCCCTAGGATATGTTATAATAGAGGGATGAAAATTTCCTGTCAAATTTTGAAACTGAGAAATCACTGGATAGACATCACTCAGTTATCACCGTAGGTTATCACACCTATGTTTTGGGATGTGGTCATGGTCACTTGTTTACAGAAGCTGATCATAAAGAGTGATCAGAGTTAGAGCAGCTTCTATTAAAATTACTTTTCCTGTTTTGGACACATTCATCATTGTTTTCAGTTATTAGCTCTAAACTATAATTTTATGTTAAACTCATGAACTTCTTTTACATATTTACTTATTTTTCTCTCCACTTAGAAAATGAAATAGCACCAAGTGAAGGGACTTTTTATAGAATTGAGTAGAGGTGCTACTAGTAAATAAGCGTGGTAGTAAATGGAAGGAGGATAAATATTCTGCTGAACTGTTCTACTTGTTTTTATAATATCAAATAAAAAATATCAGAAATTTAAGACTGAGATGCTTTTTTTGCAGATGCACTTGTGTGTGGTCTCTCTCTCTCTCTCTCTCAGACGCTTGAGACATCATTAAATAAAACAGTAGTAAAATCCCATCTAATGATAGGATAATGATATAAAGAACTGCTGCATGTATACATGTGCTTCAGGAACTGATGTTCATTTTTTTTCCCTCTGTCCAATAATAAACATTACATTATCAGCAACTCGCATTTCTCTATGCACCAATGTTCTAGGAATTTTTAGGCATAATCTGTGCTTGGCTGTGAGAATAAAAACAATTTACTCTTAAGACAGGTGTTTTGATATATCGATATTTTTTATAGACTTTCCCATATGTGAGCAGAAGAATGCCTCCGTGATATTTAACATTACAGAAATGTCACTAAAGATTCATCTTATTTTCCTCAGTTAACAAGGAGTAAATACTGAAGACCATAAAAAAAATTACTGAGGTGGTCACCTGACTGAGCAAACAAAGCCCTCCACTAAATCTTCACTAAAATTGTCTGGCAAGTCTCAATATCTTTTGACCACTTTTCTGACTAGCTTCCATCAGTCTATCTCAACAGTGATTTGTTGGCTTTCCTTAGGAACTAAACAAATTTACACTCATGCTTACTGACTAGAAACCAGTAACAGGAAAGGTGGTCACCCGGAAAATGTAGATTTTAATAGGGTAGCCAACAGAGTAGGTGTATGGCAGGAGATTGTTCTGAACAAAGTAGTTTTCTGCCCACCTCATACTGACATGTGTCATTGTGAAAATACAAATAAGCTAGTTTCCTGTACTGATCTTTTGAAGACTAGCAGAGCTCCTTGGATTAAGGAGTATTTCATGTTTGCAGTATGTTTTTCTTCTGGAAAAGTTCTGCAATATTTAAAAAACTAAAAGTTACTTTCTGTGAAAGGCATAGCAGATCTTTTACATACACATTTTAAAACTGTATGGCAAAAAATATCTTGTTTTCTGTTTATTGTCTTAGAATCATGAAGCTGGGAGAGACCTCATATCAGAATCAGCTACACCTGTGTCAGATCTTTTCTTTTTTCCTTAATTTTTTTTTTTACTCCATATTTTTAGGGTTTTAATCTAGTTGCTCCTTTCTTCTAAACTTTTTCCAGTTTTGATCCATAACTTTCATTATATAACATGCCTCAAACTGATCAAAGCCTTCAGCTAAGGAAATGCTAGGAGTGGGTAGTGCAGAAGCATAGCTTAAGTGTTCTGCAAGTTATGCTTCTGTTTATTTATCCTAGTTTGATGATTGACTTTTTTCCAACAGCATGGCAATATTGTATCATAATAGGCTTCTAATGCACAGTAACCCCAAATGCTTTTCAATGGAACTGCTATCTAATTATTATCTTGCAGTTGAGCAATTTCCCCCAGTTTTATGTTCCTGCAAATCCTATAATAATAAATAGAGAGCAAGTACTTCCTTGAACTCATGAAGCATGAAAAATGACTATAATCAATACATCTTTATTTTTATAATGTAACTTGTAGTATAGGGTAAGCAGGAAGCTCTGTTAGATTGCTAAAACTTCTGATGCAACATTTAGTGTTCTGTAAACAGCTAGAAGAAAAGCTCGTGCCTTGATAGTCCCATTGAAATAACAAGCAAACACGGATGCCATAGTAATAGAAGTCTTAGTGTAATATAAAGGGTAGTGTAGTGTAAAAGTAAAATATAGAGTGGGGTTGTTTTTAGTGACAGATGCATAGGCAAAGAAAACAAGGAAAGGAAGTAACTTAAAGTGCCTCTTTTCTTGGGGTGAAGTATGCAGCAAATAATTAAATTATTCATTGTGAAATTCTTATGCCTGTTAAATAATGCATCAGTATAGCATAATCCACATGAAAGGAAACAACTGGCTAATCCTTACCTGGATCACACTCAGAAGCAAAACTATATCAGCAAAGTTTCTATTGTAAACTTTTTCTATACACTTGTCCAAAATGTACATTAAATTATTTCTGACCTGTTTAACTTTTAATGTCTATAAATGTCATTGAAAAATTAATGACTGGATCCAGGAAGAATAGAAAAAGAAAATTATCAGATCTGGCAAATATTTTTAGTATTGTTTTAGAAAACCTTGATGCCCAAAATGTGAATTCTAATATTTTATTCTACCTCTATTTGAAGAACCCTTCTTTTATCAAAGTATATCTGCACTTAGTAAAGGTAAGGAATCTTAAAGTGTAATTTGAAAAACAGGTCAGAATAAAAAAAATTGGTTTGAGTTGGCAGTAACAAAACTGAAAGAACAAAGAAATTAAACTGGTACATAAACCTACAGAAATGAGCAGACTGAAACCCATATGTACATTTTCTGCCCTTCCAACCATATAATATTTTCACTGGTGCATAAGCAGGAAATTAGCTGAGAAATTACACATAGATAGATGTCAATTAATTTCAATTCAGAGAGCTTAATCGCTTTGATTCTTGCTTTAGATACATTACCTGTAGTTTAAGATTATGCATTATTACCATGCACAAAATAGTGAAAGAGAAACTATTCTGCTTCTGCCTCTGCCTCCCCTTCCAGGAGCTGTGTAATAATCTAATTGAAGTCTGAATTTCATTGAACTTTGCCTTCTTAGACTTTGCAATAGGAAGGTGATAAGGCTGAGAGGTCCCAGAGCATTGCTATCTTTAAAGGCTTATTTATTAGGAGAAAAACTCTTCTGTTAGTACTAAAAAGGCCTTTGGCTTAATGTGAGCCTTGATATTGCTCAAATTCAACTTTATGACTTGTTTGCCCTTCTCATAAAGAGAAAGAGAAACAAAAGAGAGGTATGCAATATGCGATTCAAACAGTCCTAACATTTTTCAGCTGTATAGGTTTATTCAGATAAGAAGCTGAATGCTTTTTCAAGATGCTGCTTTGACAGTCATTAACAATGTGATATGATGAACTGAACACGTTTGATATGTAGGATATCGCATTTTAATACCAATTTGCCCCCATACTTGGTATATCTCAAAGGTACTGAAGTCTGAATTTTTATTTAAGTATCCAAGATTTTTGATGCTCCAGTTTTACCATAAAATGCAGCTTAAAAGAAATGAAGATTATTATTATTTTAGATGGAAAAAACCACCCACAACTTTAAATTAAAATTATTAGTGAAAATCGGTAATGAATATCTCAAGACAAACTTCCTCATGTTCCCAAGAGTTGGAAGTATTATGAACTTAGCAAGTGCTTATTTTAAATACCCTGGATCAAAATCTCTCATTTGCCAAGATAAGCTTAAAGTGCACAGCCTTTTCAAGGGTAGACCACCCTTGTGCAGTCCCATTTTCACCAGAAAAAAAAAAAAGATGCCTTGGCATCTTTGTGTTGACTTCCTAAGTGAACCAAAGGGTTCAGTAGAATGGAGCTCAGTTCCTCAGTGTCTGATTCCCACTTTTATAGTCTCTTGGCCATTAGGGAGGATATATCTAGCTGTACCAACTCTTACGCCATATGTGAAAACCCAGTAAGAATTTCAAATATGTATGTGAATATGTATTCCTCAGCATGAAAAAAGATGTTTAAAGACAGACTAAAGCAGTGTTACTCTTCTGTTTTCAAAGTTCTTATCATGATATACATGTAAAAGTACACCATTTGAGCAGACTTTATAAAACGCAGCTGATGGATCTTGAATAGTTTGGAAGTGTTAAATTCTGCTTTCCTATCTATCATTCTAGGTAATAATGATGATTTACCAATCGTGTATTAAATGTACACCAGTTTCCTTGCTTCTAAGAAATGACTTTGTTCTGGGACTTACATAGCTATTTTAGTTTATGACATGGATCATATTAACATTAAGGATGTTAGCAGAGAAAAAAGAATTTTTTTAATTTGGAATTAAATGGATTTAAATCCATTCACCACCTCTCTTTGGGCCTCGCCATGCAGCCAGTTTATACCCAGCAAGGAGTACACCTGTCCAAGCCATGAGCAGCCAGGTTCTCCAGGAGAATGCTGTGGGAAAATGTATTAAAGGCTTTACTAAAGTCCAGGTAAACAACATCCACAACCTTTCCCTCATTCACCTAGTGGGTCATCGTGTCATAGAAGGAGATCAGATTGGTTAAGCCGGACTCGCCTTTCCTAAACACATGTTGACTGGGCCTGATAACCTGATGACTCATTCCAAAGATCAAACCATCCAGCAATAATTCAAAAGATCCTAAAATTTAGGTATATGATAGGAGATTGCAGTTGCAAGGAAAAGAGACAGTAGTTACGGGCAGCTTAACCTAGATCAGAATTCTGAAGTGTCCTAAAAAGATTTCCTTCCATATCAGAAGCTTCTTGCTCACTTAAAACTGCGGAGACAAGCATCTCAGCTGGAGTATCTTGGAATATTGGATCAGCACAAGAAACCAGTGTTTTAGCATTTACATAAGGCAGTGTAGTTGTAAAACACTAATAAGTGTTGATACTGAAAAAAAAGCACCTTCTGATTATGTTCATTCTCAGAAGGGAAGCATAGTTCCAAGTCATTCCTTAAGCACTGTACCTGCACAGTGCAGCTTTTAAATTATATGAACTTCCATTTCTCCTTCCACAGATTTTGTAAATGCTTCTGAGTTTTATTTATTTCTGTATGATCTGTCAGCACTTCTCTCTCTTGGGGCAGGCAGAAGGGCATCTAATTGGAAGGAAGGTGGTGGAGTCAGATAAAATTGCCTTTTTTTTCCATTACTTAGAAGGAACTTAATGGGCCTTTGGGAAAACATTAAAATTTAACACCAGTGAAATTCACATGTGCTACAAGTGGTGCAGATGATAATTTTAAGTGTTTTTTGGTTTAAAATACTTTAATATTTTTTCCGTTTCTGTTTTTTCATCATAAGATGTCAGCTGTTGCTTTTGATACTGAAGGATAATTTTATGTGAGATGCTAACACTGGGTATTACCTGACATCTGAATACGCTTAATGTATGGCAGGATGTATGGTTTGCAATTAAATCTACAGTAATTGATCCCATGCTGAACTGTTTGACTGGTCAGGCTTGATAACTTTAAGTCACGTTCATGTAGAATATTATCAATATTTTTCCAAATGTCATGGGAAAGCAGCCACTCCAATGGAATTTGAAAGAGAGTGATGGTTTAGTTTTGCAAACCACTTTCTGGTGGATTTCTCCCTAGCAATAAGAAGAGAACACTTTCAGCTTGTTTGAAAATTTGACAACTGCTAATCGAGGGTTGGCATTATGAACTGATATGGAAGTGGGAGTTGTCATACAGGAAATAAGATATAAGTAAGGTGGGGATAACTAATGAACAACCTGAAGGTGAAAGGAGCAGCTTGTATTCGATGCTATGGAAAGGGGAAAAAGACAGCAGGGGAATTCACCAAGGGAGACAGAAGTGTTGAAGAAATTGATTAGGTAATTTTCTTTGCAGCAGCATTCTAGGTGAATAAAGGAGATATAATAAGGCTGTGGATATTAGTGCTATCTTTGCAAATGGATAGGAAAAGTTGCATCTAAAATCTGAAAAATGGGTTTTGCTTTCCAGTGTGCACTTACTACATTGCATAGAACACCCCTGAACAAGTGTCAGTTACAAATGCACTCATACTCTTAGGCAGTTACATTCACCATTGTTCAGTTCCTTGCTCCATCTAACCTCAATATGTATAGAGGAGTTGTGCATCATCTGACCTTATTTTGGGAATTCTATAGGTACAAGATCATATGTATGTTACTCTAGTACTTGAAGTCTTCATTTCCTATAGATTTTTCTAAATATTTATATTTTCTAAAGGTATTTCAGTAGGAATGTTATAACATGATTTTAGATAAATATGAAATGGTACTTAACCTGTTATCCATTTGTAAGTGAAATATGAAAAAAAGCCCCGAAGGATGTCTCCCAGCATGTCTGGTTTGTGCCCATTAGTAACAGAAAAAGATAGCTCCAGATTTTTTCATAGCACGTATGGTATTCTGCTGAAACTCTGTGTTCATTGTGCCAGGAAGGTCTGTTCTTTCAGCAACATGTGGGTGATTGTGCTCAACTATCTCACTCAACTGTTTGAGAATGAGACTCCTACATTAATACATTTTATTACATTATGGCAAATTCTCTTGTTATTTCATCAAAACAATCTCTTTTAGGCCATGGCTTCTTCTTTGCTAACATTAATGTCCTAGTAATCAGAGGAAGTTAATGAACTTGATTTATCCAAGGAGTACCTTGAGAGGTATTTGTGGAACTGTAATAAAGGGGTTTGTTTCTGTGCTTCCTTTTAAAAAATTTTTCTTTGCACTGCTCTCTGCTCTCAGTGATATTTTCCCATTCATCCTTAACAGAACGTAATTATAAAAATGACTGAAAAGCATGGATCACAGTACTTGAAATAAGACAATTCAGTAACCATTCACATGGATGTAACTTGATCCCACGGTATAGCTAAGGTATTTTGAATTACAATAATGTAACAAATTGAATGAAAATTGCAATGTACAGGGTTTCAAATATTTTCTGACCAGATTTTAGCTCTCTACACATGTTTGTTGGTCAATTCTCTATTTTATGAAAAAAAGTGTATTCGCCTGCTTTTTTCAAAGGTAATCCCACTAATTTTCTAGGTTCATGTCTGCTATAATTTTTCAATAAGCTATTAAGAAATATGATGTATCTATTAAGAGTGAGTAGGTTCTGCCTGAAACTGTAGGTACCTATAATTCAAAATCCGTTTCAGGCGGTCAGAGATGAATATATATATATATATATATATATACACACATATATATTTAAATCAAAGGAGGAAAAATATAACTGACAAGTTGGTATGCTTTACACGTAGGCTAATAAAGTTTCATACCACTTGCTAGAAGTCTGTTGTAACAAGAGGATGGCAATATGATAAAATTATATGATAGGAAGTTGATTAAAAAGATATAAGCTAGTCATGAGTGTGTAAACAGAAGTGTCTTATTGGTATGTCTGCATATGTTTACTTACTATTAGGACTGTGATTTTTCTAGGAAGCCTATGGAAGCTAAGCAACAGCCAGCTTTTGAAACCACGAGCCAAATAGTTTACATGGAAATTTTTATTATTGTAGCACAGAGAGTTTAGTTAAAGAATAACAAAAATCAGGATAAACGGTTAAGAAGGTGTCATTAGTTATTTAACTGTTTTTGATAAAAATATATGAAAACTCAGACTTTAGAAAGACATAAAACATATTTCAACTACTTGCTTTACGGCAGTGAGAAAATAGGCTTGAATTTATGCAGAGGGATGCACTCCAGAAAGTCTGAACATGTATGTTAAGTTGTAAAGTGAAGTGAGAGGTTGGAGTGTGTTCTACTGCATAGTAGACCCTTTCAACTTTCTACAAAAGTGGCGATAGATCCATCGTTTACAAGGATCATGGCTGAAAAGAAGAAAGCTTCTGGGAGGAAATACAAAAGCATTAGGGAAATGAAAGTGAATTTTCACAATATTGATATAGTAAAAAATGTAGTTCCCCACACTTGGCTGTGTGAATAACTCTTTTACATTGTTGTAGCCTGAAGTGGGATTACAAACCTAGACTTTTCTAGCACACAATGTAGGGGCTATAGCATGCGAAATACTTCAATTATTAATAAAGCTCTCACAAAGCTCCCATTCTGAAGATATAAAAATTTACTTGCACAAGGATGGCCAGCTAAAATGGAAGGTCACACCAAATAAGATTTTAGTCTTGTGTAGAAATTTAGTTTCTTGCAGAAGACAGAATAATTTCTCACTGAGGAGTTTATAATTTTGAACTCTAATTGAAGAATAAATGCAGCTGAGGAACAAGATACTCCACATTTTGTATGAGGTTAGGGTTGAAAACAAGGAGCTACTTTGGGGGAGTTCATGCAATATAAACCTTGTATGTTAACTTCCAGGAATTAGTTACTACAGTTTTATGCAATGGCTAAATAACAGATATTTAGGCTTTGGATACCTAGTGGTAATTCTATATGGTACTATTCATACAGACTTTGTTCAGCACATAAATACCACTTCACCTTCAGAAGCACTGTATTCATTCAAATGAAAAAAAAAAAAAATTAGATCAGAACTTCGGGTTGTTTGGCAGTTATCTATCTTTTGAGATAATTTTCAATATAGTGAATCTTGAAATATATAATATTTGGGTAGATAGGCTTGGCAGGAAACTTTGGAATGTATGTTATCCATCTGTTATTATTATTTGATGTTTCTGTGAATATATAATATTGATATATGTATACATATTATTGGAATATTCATGTGCATGTGTGATTCTGGTGGTTGGTTGGAAATAGATAAGAAGACCAGCAACAGTGAGGTTCTAAGAATAAGTTAAATGTATGTACAAATACTTATTCTGTGTTAATACTAAGGCTCATTGCACAGCTTTCATTGTCTGTGTGTGAAACAGGGACATTCTACTGTCTCTATGCATAGAACTTAATGAAAAGTGTAGACTCAGTAATACTCAATAGATTAAATATTAAATGCCTTGAGACTAAGCAACGTACATTAATTATCATTGTGAGACCTTGATTAAAATTGAGATTAAGTATGCACATGAAAACACAGTAAGATAACTGAAATAAAGTAAATCAGCAGACACTTTATAGAGCACTAGGTTTAACAGACATAAAAGTTCTATATTTTCAATAGGTGGGAATTCTAGTGAAAACAATTTTTTTCTGTGGGGCTCAATTTTAAAACCATGTATATAATTTGTTCTTGAAATTACATTATAAATATCGCAGTTTGATAAATACAGCTGTAAAATGAATTTCTTGTAAATTGGGGAAATATCGGGATTTTCTCTATTCCCTGCATTGATCATTTGGCATACAAAATGATGAGCAAGAAAGAGGGAAGTCTTACTTTTTAAACCTACAGCATGAATTCCTACAAGTAACAAGAAAACTGAAACATGCATCAGTTCTGTGTTTTCAGTTTTGCCTTAGAGACTATAAAAGAGATCTACTCAGGGAATGGTTATCAAGAACAGGTCCTGTCAAGCTAGCTATTATTCAATTTATATATGGCTCTATGCATACATCAAATGAAACTTTGAGTCCCAGTCCTATTTGAATATGGTGTTGATAATTTATTCTTCAGTGTTTTTCCACCACAAAACTCCTTTAAAAATGCAGGTGAATGGCCAGTTTTACAATCTATGAATGTGGGTTTTTTTCTGAGTTGTACCTTGTTTTTTGACAGTAAGTCCTGAACTTGATCACTTTTCACTCCTTGCTGCTTAATCAGGAATTGACCAAAATTTTAACTGTAGCTGGGTAATCTGAAGTCACCTTGATTACAGGATAAAGTTCCTGAGATGATGAACGGTTTTAAGAGAGAGTGATGTTGCCCCTTTCCAAAATCTGAAGTATATTATGATATCCAAATGTGTATTCCATTTTCTGTTTTTTTATCACAGAACACTTTTTCTATAAAATTATGCAGAACTAGTTACGTGTTTGCACTGAAATTCACTACCTACCCTGTTTCACTGGTTGTTTTGCCAAAGGATGCAGTAATGCATGCTGTGAGGTATTCTAAACAGTACAGGGAGAGGGTGTGCTATCTGAAGACTATACAGGAAGTACCTTACTTAGAAGAGCACTGTTCATTGCTTTGCTTTTTGTAAAATCAAATTACCTACCACATTATCCAAATGAAACAATATTCTGTAAATCTCCTTTGAAAAGCTTTCTAGGTTTCCAACTAAGAGGAAGACAGCTATAGCAGAGGTTACTTTTGTAAATAGGTGGTTAGCTTAAGTACTGCTCTGCCACCTTAGGTAATTTGAAAAGCTAATGAAAGCTCTGTATCTTACATCTTGATCTAGACATCCCATAGCAGGGTATAAAATAAAACTGTAAAATACTGAACTGTGAAATGAGATACAGCTTTTTTGCACAGGCCTTTTTATAGTTTTCTTCAAAATGTTACTTTGTCTGGAACATCAGGTAATTTTTGTAAAATTTTGTAAAATTTAACGTTAAGCGTCTATGGAAGAGTGATGATACAATATATCTGTAATTACAGAAGTCTATAGAATATGGGATTCTAATATTTTTTACTATAAACTCGTATGTGCAGCTCTGTAGAAGGCAACCTATTGCATGACTCATATTTCCTTGAGCACTCAAGTCCATATGTTTCCCTAGAGATTGGAGGGATATTCTAAATCCAGAATTCTGTCTGGTGGGAATGATAACACAGAATTGTAATTTGTACTTCAGGCTAATTTAAAATAATGCTTTTACTGTGGTACAATTTAGAAATCTTAGTACTAGAGCTTGAGATACTTTAGAATAGAATTTATATAGTGATGTTAAACTATATAAATGAAATAGAATTTCAGTTGCAGGTAATTATTTGTCTTCATTTGAAGATTGCTATCTTGCAAACTTTTGTCTAGCATTTAACCTCTTTGAGGAGATTCTCATATGTGAGTTATTGCTTTATTAACTCTCTTCTGTGGGATATCCAGTATAGCTTGATTGTCACTTGATGATACATATTCACCATTTTTATTTCCCTTTCTGTATTTATATGTTTAATGTTATTTTAAAATGAGATTATAAGTGTGGCTGCCAAAGTGTGTTGTTTTATTCTTAAAATTCCTTGAGCTGTTTGATTTAGATCTGTATGATACTCTGATTTAGTAAATTTAGACTATGGAAGAATCAGTGTAGCACTGAGTAAGACCTAACTGATAATGTCAAAAAGTCATTTCTGGTAGAGCATCTTCAGTGCAGGTGTTTCTAGAAGGGCATCACATCACTTTATGATTGACTTAGTGTACACAGGGTTTGGAGATAAAAAAATAAAGCTTGGGCCGATAGTTTGTAAATGAGATTAAGAAAACAGTGAAGTCATAAATAAAGATTAAATACCAGCAGGGTCCTACAGAGTGATCTAGAACACAGTAAAATTAAAGCCAGATTTTAAAATGGTAAAATCCAAGACATCTAGAAATTGAGACTACAGATAATATAGAAGGGTATGAAAATCTTTAAGCAAGATAAAAAGGCAGAATTGTAGTGAATAGTATTTGTTGTGAGTCTACAAATTTTTCCATACTGGCTATAGAACATTTTAATATTTTCTTTACTTTCAGCTGTAATATTTTGATACTGTAATAACGGTAATCCAGTTAACCCTATGCTGTAATTGCTCGAGATTAAAGAAACATTATCAAGAAACATTACCAAGGACAATCTTTTTTACTTTAAAGTGTATGCTTGCATTATTTTTGGTGGAATTGAGGTAAAGATATTGAACTGGAAAAAAAAATGCAATTTGGTAATTTTTGCTGTATTTATGCCAAAAGTTTTGTGGTTTTGGGACAATACAGTTGTCCTGAAAAATTTGGGGGTCCTTATTACTTTTCTGTGTTGGATCAATTTCACTTAAGTTTTGATTCTAACCCCTGGTATTCAACCTGCCATTTTTTGACAGGAACCTGACAGAACAAATTGAAATGATAATTTATCATTGCTATACGTAAGTAGAACCTTTACAGATGTCTTTTGACAAAAACACTCATCACATTCCACCAGACTGTGTTTATTGCCATTTAAAACACTTTTCTCTTATGGGATCATGTTGTGCACTACAACATTTCATTCTTTCATTAACAGTAGTTTTTCTTTGAGCTTACTTAAAAATGAGTTTGGAACACTTTACATGGAAGTGATTACTTGCAGATACTGCCAAATTTTAAGTATCTTTTCTCATTATTAAAAAGAATATGAGCTTCAGCTGCCCAGTTAAGTCATGGGAAGAGGGACAGAAGAATATTGCATTATTTTAGTTTTGTTTATTCCACTTTCTATTGTTTATTGCCTTTATGACATTTTAGTGATCATTTTGCCAGAGCAGTGACGTACAATCTGTGGACACAGTCATATATGGGCAATAGGAATGCCTGCCCTCGGTATTAACATTTTAGTAGTTTAAAGATTGCTGATCTATATTTATATGAGCAAAGTATCTCATCCCGGAAGTAAAGCTCACATCATAATAGAACTACATTTTTTTGGTAGTTGTGTATGTCTGTGTGTGAAGAAAATATGAACATGAGATGCTGATGTACAAAATTTTCTTGCCAGTTATTATAGAAAATCTTCTTGCCTAGCATCATGTTTTCTTTGGGTGACAAAATGCATGTAGTTCAGAAACGTAATCTGAAGGTAAGCATATGAAATACAGAAAAAATGTGGTTGACAGTTACTGGAGCTACTATATATTATCACTGTGTCTGCTTCAAGAGAGACAGTGTGTCTGCTTTAAACATTCTAGATTAGATCAGGACTGTGCTTTTAAAAAGCTTCTGATAGACCCCTTATAGTATTTTGGTTTACACTGAGTAGGTGTCTTGGAACACATTAGTTTAAATCCTCTCATATTCTAAACCTAAACCAGAAGATATTAGAGCACACTCTCTGGCACTCCAACCACTAACGAGGATTTTTTCTATGAGACCAGAACAGAGGCAGACTGAAGTAAAGCTCCTGAAACAAATAGCATGGATGTTGGATCTCTTGTACCTGCTATTTCACTCTTCGGGTATGTTCTTATTGGGCCTCACTACTTGCTAATGTCTGCAGACCCTTAGTTAAACTCCTTCATTCTTCTCTTACTCCTTAAACTTATGCATAAAGGCTCTTCATGATAATTATGGTTTTAGCTTGGGGTTTTTAAACAGATCTGAATTTAATCATTTACTTTAAGGCACTTCTTTGAAGAGGACACCTTTTCAAAATTTTCAGTATTTAAAGAATCTCTAAAATATCTGAATATTCTCTAAAATATACTAAACTCTAAAATATGATTTTTGCATTCATATATACTCCTATTTTAAAGTTCGCCAGCAGACAGCTGGTGAAGATTATGGCCACAGTAGTGTGAGGCAGATGGCAGATTTTTCAAGAGAAATCTTGTCTGCTTTAGGCACCCAACTGAATTATCTGTTTTCACATCTATTCAACATTGAGGGACTCCCTTGAGAACAATGGGAACATAGGGCATAGAATTATTTTGCATATGTGGGCTGAATACCTGTTATGCTGAATACCTGTTACACTGAATATGCTGAAAATATTTCTTATTATTTGTCAGAAAAAGCCACATGTGTATAATCATGTGTGGAAACACCAGTTTCCTCCAGGAAACTTATTTAATGTCATGTAGAAAACAAAGAAAATGAATGAAAGAATAACAGGAATTTTTAAAACTCCAGAGTTTAAAAAAAAATAATGACAAGTGTTTCATCATGAAGAAAGTGAAACATCCCTATTCTCTATGTGAAATGGGTCAAATACTGTTCAATGACACAAATATAATTTGCAGTCAAATAAACAGAAGCAGGTCCAAGCTCAGTATCATACTATAGCAAATTGAGCAACAAGACAGCACCTGTATCTTCTACCAATAAACTGTTCTTACCATATTCTGCCTTTATTTTCTGTGTTTAAAGATGTTTTAAGTTACAAGGTACATAGAGCAGTTTTCTCATTCATACAGGCACTTAAAGAAGAAACATCAGCCTATGAAGTGCTTTGTGTGATTCCCTTTGAGGCCAGCAAAGAGCGTTAAGTTTAGAAATTCTCCTGAAAAAGCAATAGTGGAGAACAGAGAACATACTTCTAAATTGGATCGGGAATTATAACAGCAATGACAGGAGAATACTATTACTTTAGAAAGTAGATAATTGGCCCCCAATGTAACTCTTTAGAAGGAATATTTAACCAATAAACTATTGCATTTAATATAACTTCTGATCCATCCCTGAGTTTACAACTAGAGAAAACACCTGGTAAAGCCAAAAGAGAATGCAGTCCATCACTTTCCTAGAATATTGTCAGCATAAAAAAAAAAATTATAATCCTCTATACAGAGAGCTGATAAGATTTAAGCGTTTCTTCAAAAAGCACCTGAGATTTTAAGATTTAGATTCTTAATCAACATTTTGTAATCCAACTGCTGTAATGTACAATTTTTACACTGTGGGAATATTTCTGTTAGGATAAGTATCTCAGTTCAGGATAACCATTCAGACTGATCTAAACCTGACTTCCAAAAATCAGGTCTGTGATCTCACATCTGAACTGTCTGCAACGTCTACTACAGTTGTTCATGTTGGTTTAGAGTATATGCAAATTTAGCAAGCAGTATATCGTTATTAAATCTTCAATTTCTTTCAAAGAAATAGAGATAAATACTGATATAATTTTAATGTGAGCCAATGGTAAAAGTAGAATATCCATGGCCCTGACTGCATACCTTATTAACACCACAGACTAGTCTTTTCTAGCCTTGAAAAATAAGTTTAATGAACAGTAGAAGTAAGAGAGCCTGCTTAGCTGCAGATTGGTGTCTTGCGGTTGATTGACGTTGGTGTCTGAAGCGGTATGTTCTCAAAATGAATCTTTTAAATGAAGTTAGGACTTACAAATATTCTATGTGTATTCTTTGGATGTAAAGTTCACACTAAGCCTGCTTTGTGGAGCTGCAAACATAGTTTTTCTCCTTTACATAGGTGTCTTGCAGAATTTATAATCAAGAAATAGTGTTGCTTTGACTTTATCTTTACAGTTTCTTCCTTTTAATTGGTTGATTTCTTCCAAATTGTTATGAAAATAACACATTATTATAAAGCTTAATTTCCTAAGGAAATTAATATTATCAGCCTCAACATAATCAGGAATTTTTGCTGGAGAAATATGAAATCTTTTTACGTGACACCTTTTTTTCCTAGCCAAAGGTCTATTTCTGATAATGTTGATTGAAAAAGTTTTCTTTAAAGGATTTGTTTAAACTTTTATTAATGAAACCATTCTTCAGATCAAAATGCAAAGTTTCATTTATAGAAAATATTCCAAGAATAAAACCTAAAAATACAACTTTTCAAAACTGACAAAAGATGGTAGAGAGCTGTTTAAAAATACCGAGTTGTAGAAGTTTAAGACTATATTCATGTTAGGAAAATTTTTTTCTTTTAAATTTAAGGTTGCAGGGAGGGAAACCTGTTTAACTACAGCCATAGACCTTCCTGAACTTCCCTTGTCGTTTCAGAGCAGCTTTAAGAAATCTACCTTCCAGCTGCCTCCTTTACTCCAGATGCTATAGAATAAACTAACTTATGTACTTAAGGCACCTGTATACTAATTGGGATTCTGTGGATGTTTTGGTGGGAATAATATCAATTGACTTAGCTTTCTCACCTGACTTACCACACAGGTGATAGGGTTGATTCAAAGGAAAAGGTAAAAATACATGGCTTTAGGAGTGAGGAGATCCAATTTCAGAATATGATCAGCTTAATCTGTAGTGGAGTAGCATTCTGAGCATCTGAGTTTTGTGTAATTTTTTCTGTTTTGCCAGCACTTGGTTCTAGGGAAGAATTTTGTCTGGAGCTAATTACAGCACAGAAAAATCCAAGTTCGCACAATGCAGAGACTTTGAAATATTCTATTCTGAGTATCTATAACAGATAATATCCTGCTTAACAGTTGACTTCTATAGCTTATAAAAAAGTTCAGTTCCCTGGTTGGTTTTTTTTTTTTTTTGTGTTTGGGGTTTTTTTTTAATTATTATTTTAATGCAATCATTCTGGCATTTGGCTGTTGAATATCTCCTCCTACTTCTTTTTTCTCCAGTTCATTTGTTTTAGCCCTTCTGGCAAGGCTACAGCAAACAATATGTTTTATACTTCCAAAGCAATTAGGTTGCTTGGGGTTTTAATGTTTTGGGTTTTTTTTTCATTTCTGTAAAAATGTTTATTACATTCTGTAAGAAATGTCTAATAGATGCCCATATAAAAAATTAATTGCTTTCATAAGATCTTGTTTCATATTCTGAGAGCTTGAGGTGGAATGAACAAATGTCTTCCAATTCTCCTTTCAACTCCCTAACCACCTTGTGCACACATGTATATGTATTTACCTATGGAGCTTTGTTTGTAAAATTAATTTTGTAGTTTGTATAGTTTTAACTGTGTGGATAACTGATTAGTTAATCTCTAATGATGTGCCTAAATCCCAAATATCTGTGTAATTAATTTGGTTTCAGTTTTGAAAATTAACTTGTGGGTCTGGTTTGGAAATGTTGCTTTTTAACTGCTGTAGTGGGGGTCACTGTATTCCAGAGTGAGGACTGGAGAAAGTCATGTGTAAACTTTGTTGATTGAACAGTTATAACTTTGAGCAGCAACCCAGAAAGAGGTTGTTGTGTATTATAAAATAAAAAAGAAGAAACAGATATTCAAGAATATTTTTTTGAAAGCATTGTGAGGCAAAATAGTTTTTTATATGCACAAAATTTGTCTTTTACATTTTAACTGTGATCTTTCACAAGTGATCATACTCATTAACGTGTTACCCTTATTGATTTCCTAAGATAAAAAGTTGCTTAATATTATATTAAAGCCCTTTTTTGGTGTATTTTTAATATACCTCACCATTGTTTGTTGTAACCTGTTTTTAATGCTTCATTGGAGCTTTTGAGGCACTTTTCTGAAATAACTTGAACATTGTTAAATATTCTTTCTAAGAGTCTTCTGCCCCCCCCCCAAAAACTCTAGAGAGATTCCATTATTATAAAATGCATGCCATTGTAATTCTTTTTAAAAATTTTGATGACAAAGAAACTTGACTAACTTAGCAAAAATAGGCAAACATTATTATTAGGGTAACTATATGCAAGTCAAAAGAAGGTTTTTTTATTTTTTATGTTTTAATAATAAGGTTAAAGTTTGGAAATCTTAAACCCCAAACAGAGAAACTATTTTTTTACCATTTTAGTATTTAAATCATACTTCAGCTAATACCTTTTTTGGGGGGGGAATAGTTTGCAGGCATATGTAGGCTTATTTTCTTGTGTTTATTTTTATAGGATTAGCCTAAATATATGGTGAATGAAACAGATCAGCTAACAGAAAGTTAGAAACTACTTATTATGATAGAGAAATAAAAAGACTGTTACCTCAGTATGTGTAATTAAAGGGGAAAAAAAGCAAAATGAGAAATTACAATGTTTTCTTTGTGGAATGGTAACTACATTTTCAGTGGGAAGAAGTGGAAAGAAAGATTTCTATGAATCCTTGGTGGGATCGGATGGTCAGCTGATTTGATCATTACAGTGCCACGGAGCTCATTTAAAGAATATGGGGTTGTGGTTTTATCTACTTTTAATGTTCATGAGCCAACTTAATAAAAGCATGACCCAAAGCTGAACAAATCAATCAAAAGACTTCCTAAGGTTTTGCTAAGCTTTGGCTGTCGTCTGTAATACAACATCATAACTCAAGGCAGTATTTAATATTTTTTAAATTGCATTTCATTACTTAAGAGACAAAAAAAATATTGTAATTCCTTGTTGTTCTTATATTCAGAAAAAATAGTGGTGAGAAGGAATGTAACTCTGTTGCAAAACACATTCCAAAATATATCCCAAAGCTGCAGTTGGGGCTGTGCCTTTTTGTTGTTGTTTTAAAGGTAGCTTCAGGAAGTAGAAATAAAAATCATCCATCAAAACAATTTTTTTGAAGCATTTCCCCCATGTTAGCATATTCCGTTGCCTTCTGAATCATGTCTTTCTCTTTGTACTGCCATCCAACACAAATATTTGTCCTGATGAAGCTCCTGCCTCCTCAGAGCACGCGTTTCCCACATGCAGCTTTCTCAGACCACACCGATAACCTCCATACAATTTCTATTTATATGCTCTTCACTGGATGGGAAACTCACACTTATCTCTTATCCTGGGTAGATAGGGGTAGCTGTATGCTGTAATAGGCTTTCCTCCTTTCTATTGTTCTTTTATTGTCTTTCTGCACCTGTTTTTATAAAATGTAAACAATTTAGGTAAAATTAGGATGGGTTTTCACACTGAATCAGAACTCTTTCATTTTTCAAGTTAGGATTTAAAATGTTTTCAATGCACAGCAACTTTCTTCCATAATACATTTGCAATTGTCTTTTTACTTTTTCTGTTTGACTAGTAATATGAAAGATGTTACATTCAACTTTGTCAATGCATAAAACTGATCTTTTTTAAGGTAGTGGGCCCCCTCTACTGTTAAACAGGAGTAAATGCTGTTGGTTTTTTTTTTTTCCTTAAGCTGGAGCAAGTACGAAGATGATGACACCGAATGGTTGAGGAAAATGCAGTAGCCGACGTCTCTGAATTTTTTATTTCTTTATTAATACAGCATGGGATTATATGTGATGATAATGCATGCTATTTTCATTTTATACATGTGGTCACAATCTGTAGAGTTTCAGGAAAAATGAAAGACAGCTTACAGGACTGTGACGTAGCTAAAGAAATGCTCTCAAATTTGCTTTCATGTTCAGCACTGCTTGTCAGTTCCATAGCTTGCGTGTTTTGACTGCAGAACTTTAGACCACTGCTGTTTTTAATCCATACTTCCATGTGCAGGACATCACTCAGGCTTCAGGATTTTACTTATTGGTGTGGAAATACATATTTGAATGATAGATTCATTTTACAATAAAAATAAGCCTTTGAAAAAGAAATTTAATTATAGGACAGAGTGTCAGAGAGACAAAGTTTTACAGTGGTTGCTGAAAAAGTCTAATTTTATTTCCTGGTGCTGGTAAAGAAAAGAGATGCATCAGGTACGGGTTACTTACCTAATTACCGATGAAGAACCTACAGAAATTACACTGTCAAAGATATGGAGAGGGGCTTCCCTGGATCAGTTTCATAGATGTTTTAATGATAGCAGTTTGGTGGCTTTTTTAAATTAGTGAGAACTTTAAAAGTTGTTTCATTGGTACTAATAAAAGGATTTCTTAAGACATGTTTAACACTATAAAGGCACTTTCCATATTTCTGCACAATTTTTCAGATCCAATAAAAAGAACCTTGCTACATTTATTTAGAAGTCCTTTAAATGATCCAAATTTTATTTTAAAAAATAAAAAGGTATTTGTGAAAGGCAGTCTTTGTAGTATGCAAAGACAATGATTTATCTTACTGATCTGTTGTTTCTTTTCAATATGAAAACCTTGGAATTTCTTGATAAAGGATAGGAAAGAATTTTTACTGTATTATGTATCCCATTAATAGAAGCAAGCAATAGGATTTTTGTAATTTTAGCCTGAGCCAAAACTAGCTGAATATCTTGGTCCTTTACAACAACATAATGGGATTTGCATTACCATACACTTACTGCAGTTGAAGACAGGAAGTACATAAGAATCTGAGGCAATGTTGTAGGAAGTGCATTCAGAAGACTTTTAAATTATATTTCTGTATTTTTAATGCAGTCCTTTATGAATGTTTTCAAAGGTCAGGCTTCTCTCCTGCTGTGCAGTGCTCTCTAGGATGGCAATTATGGGAGGGGAAAACAGATTTTTAAAAAGCTTTAGCTTGAAGTGGTGTTTTGAAAACAATATAACATAGTCATCAGAAGTCTCTAAAAGCCTCTTTGTTTTCTCAAGAATAATTGCATTATCGTTATTTTTTAGCCCAACAAGCATATTTTATGCAAGCAGAGCCAGTAGTGTTTTCTCACTTGGAATATCTTCATATATGTTCAGGTCCAGAGTCATTTTTCAGTCTACTCTCAATCCATTAAGAATTGAAGATGACTGAAAACCAGCAACTTTGTAAGAAATGGAATTTGCAATAACTGGTGTTGGGGGGTCATCATTATAAATTTTCATCAGTTCATTGTGGTTTTCCAAAAATCTGTACATACTTATCTTCCTTTTTCTTTCTGCCCTGGTACTTCAGCATATCTAGTCTTTCAGTCTTGCAATATTGTGGTCAAATATTTTGTCAAAACTGCAGTCTCAGAATTCTCCACTTTCTTTAAAGCATGTTTCTAAATACCCTGCTCTCACTTTCTGATCTCACAAGCAAAATTTATGCTATTCTGATGTCTTCAGTTATGTATTGTGAACTGTTTTCTTTTGGTCTGCCCATTTTTCCCTCTGCTGTAACATGCAGAATACCGTTGTTAAACAAGTCCATTCCTATTGTTCAACCAAGGTTTTTACTTTTGTTCCTGAACATATTGTTGAATGCAATTGCCCGCTCTCTTTTTTTCCACTTCACATGAAGTTAAAACTCAGATTGGTCATCTTCAAATCTATGCACAATTTCCACTTCAGAAATTCTTTTCCGCTAGCTTTCCCCTCTTGCATGTTATCATGTCTTTTGACTGTTAATTGGCTGAGTGCTGTTTTCTCTCTCTCCCTCTCTCAGAACAGTTGTTGGGGAGAGGCCAATGGTTCATCAAGCACAGTATTTTGGTTCTGACTGTGTTTTTTCTCCATAAGCAGGTCTTTAAGAACAGCACAAGCGTATATGATAAGCCTACTTAAGACTTTTTGACCTGCCAGCCATTTGCAGCTGCAGGCCTTTCTGGGCAGGATGTGGGTCCTATTGAGTTAATAACATGAAATGGATTTCTCTTCCATGAACTTGGCTAGTGTGCCCTTCAGCTGATAGAAACTTTTGTTATCTACAGCAACTCTTCATAAGGATTTCCACAGTTCAACTCTTTATTACATGAAAAACTAAGTTGTTTATCTGTGAACTTCATCCTTAATAGCTTCATACTATGGCCAGTTCTCAAATCATAAAACAGAACAAAATATTTAGCCTATGCCCTTTCCTTATACATAATCTTGTAGATGCGTTTGCCTCTCTCCCCTGCATTTATTTGCTTACCTTCTGGTTTTCTTATAAATTTGCATTGTAGTATCATGGGCTTATCCTAATTATGAAAACCTGAATTAATTTTAAAACGCATTCCCTGTTCTGTAATAGTGAGTGATAGGACAGCATGCAGACTTAGAGAGTTGCATAGGTTGGAAGGGACTTTCTGAGATCTCTAGTCCAGCCTCCTGCTACAGCAGGTTGCTCAGGGAATGTCCAGTTGGGTTTTGAATCTCTCCATGGATGCAGTTTCTACAGCCTCTCTGTGCAACCTGTTCCAATGTTCGACCACCCTCACAGGAATTTTTTTTTGTGTACATCCAGTCAGAATTTAACATGCTCCAATTTATATTTCTTGCCAATTGTCCTATATCTGTGCAACTCTGCTAAGAGTCTCACTCCATCTTCTCTACACCTTCCTATTAGGTAGCTGCAGACAGCAGTAAGATCTCTACTTAGCATTCTCTTCCTACGGATGAAAAAACCCACTTTTCTTAGCCTCATCTTTGTGGCTGTTCTCTGGACTCACTCCAGTATGTCAGTGGATTTCTTGTACTGAGAAGCCCAAAACTGAACATAGTATTCTCAAGTCAGGGAAAATTACTTCCCTCAGTCCGCTGAGAACATTTTTGTTAATAGAGCCCAGTATGTGGTTGGCCTTCATTGCTGCAAGGGCACACTGCTGAAATTTATTACCTTGTCCACCAGGAACCCCTGGTCTTTTTCTCAGAAGCTGTTTTCTGGCTAGACAGTAATTGCCTGTACCATTGCATGGGCTTATGCCATCCCAGCTACAACACTTTGCAGTCACCTTCGTTGAACTCCCTGACATTCCTGTCCACCCATCTTTCCAGCCTGTTTATGTCCTGAATAGCAGCCTTGCCCTCCAGTGCATCAACTGCCCCCAGTCTGGTGTTGTCACAACTGCCATTCTCTATTGCAGATACAGAAAACTCAGATTTAGTAGCAGCCTGGAGGTACAGGGGAAAAATAGAAAGTCAGATTTGTGAGTGCTCAAACTAAATGTGTCTGAACAAAGGAAGAAACTTTTTGTTATTGGGAAGAAACTACCAGTAATTTAACTAATAAAAAATGTTCAAACTGTATTTTAATGGTGACAAAGTACAAAGGAGTACCTGCTTGCTAAGGTCAGTGCAAAGCAAGGTAAGAAAAAGGCCAAAAAGATGTTGCTAAGGAGTGTTAGGGAGTTTTCAGGTACCACAGTTCTCCTACTTTGGGATCCTATGTGCCATGCATACCTGATTGGCTTGCCTCTGCAGCTATTGTCTTTGCCATATAGTGTTTACAGTGCACTCAGGAGCTCAGCTGAAAGCAGATTTCTCCATTTCAGCCTAGTGCCTGCCACTTTGCCTCTCCCATAGCTGATATGTCATTCCTCCAATCCTCCAGTCACTATGTCACCTTGTGTACAAGAAATTATACCCTTGGTGCTTTCAGCTTCATCAGTTGGAAAAAAAAAAAAAAGTTCTATGAACTGATTAGCCTCCTGTGAGGAGAAGGACTGAGGGCTGAACACATTCCATGCTTCCCTGTATAGCCAGTATGACAGGGCACAATATGTTTAACTGTTTGAAATGTACAGATTTTGCCTGTTCAGGTGGAAAGTACTGACCAAACATTTTTTACTGACCAGTGATTACAAGCAGATATCGTTCTTGAATTAACTACATTTGATTAAGGCTCTGCACTTTCCTTTAATTTGGATTACCTTGCAACTCTATGTGTAACTTGTCTCTCTCCTAGGATTTCATTTTATTCAGTAAACACAGGGTTTTCTTGCTTGCCACTCTTCTTTAAGATCTATTGAGCTAAACCACCACTTAAAATTTCTGCTTTGCTTCCTCCACTCCAAACACTGGATCACATTTTAATCAAGTCCAGCCTTTCTCTTTTTCCAGACTGTAGGATTTGCAGCTGTGCCTCCCTTCATCTGGACCGCAGTTTATAATTTCTAGCTATGCTCAGAAGGCAAAAATTAACAGAGGAAACAGCAGCTGCAGCATGGAAAATTGGAATAGGGAAGGGGCTGAAGTTAACCCAAAATTATGAACAGAAGGTTGAAAAGAGAGGCAATGGGCTTTGTAATCACGTGTGTGAGCAGACGAGGGAGGAGAGAAAGAGACTGTGACTGACCAGAAAGCACAACCATCCAGAGATCTCAGTAACCAAAATACAAACACTACTTTAACTGTTTGCTGTCCAGAAAATTAGATATAAAATCTTTCAAGCTGGACAAAACCTCAAAGATACAGGTTTTCCTATGACAGTGATGAAATTTTAAACTAAATCTTATGCTGTGTTAGCCTTTGTAATCTGGATGTGGAAACTGAAAACCATTTTGTTTGCATCCGTTCAGGCAAAGTATGAAAACAGTAGAGTGGTTTCCTTTATGTCGACTTGTTTTTTGCACCAGTCCTCTAATTCTCACTTTTCTATTGCATCATAAACCAGCTGCTTGTCTTCCCCTCCAAAATTCATCATTACTTCTCTCCAGCTCACCAACAATGTCCATTGCAAGAAACGAGCACCTGGCTTTCATCAGTCCATAGATGAGCCTATAATACCTTCCTCTTGGATTTCTAACAAGTTTTTATATTTTCTTGTCTCTACCCCTCATGTTTGGCAGAAACTATCTTTAGAACACCTACAGATATATATAATTGTTCTTGAAATCCTCCTTAAAACTTTGAACATGTGTTCAAAATCTTGAGAATTTACTACTGCATACAAATCACTATCTTATATGTGAAAAATTCTGTTTCCTTATACTCTTCCTTTCCCTTTGTCTTACTTCTCTTTTCACTATGATTTCTGTTAAATTTTATGTTGTTTATTGAAGCTTTTTATTCTGTAATTGTATAGAATCTGCCCCAATAGGGCTGCAGTCCTTGGATATGGCTCAGAACTACTGCAGTAGGGTAGATGTTAAATAATTAAAAAAAAAAAATCATTCATTATTAACAAATTGTAAAAAAAGATCTTTTTGTTACTCGTATTTGCTGCAACTCTGTACTTCTCCTTCGAGTCCGCTAGGGGGAGGATTTCTACTTGTATTTCCCCAAATGTTTACAGGCGTCCCATCTGGTAAATTTTGAGCATTTTCTTACTGCAAGCTTTGTAGCTAGCATCGACTTGACTTACAGCAGATGGTAATTGATATTCATATATCTCTTTAGCACTTATAGATCATTGTCTGTTGCTGGATATTAAGGGAACCATAGACTTGGGTTTTCAAGCACTTCTTGTTACTGTCATTTTTTGTTCATTGTTTACATTTTCCCAAGTTCTAAGCAATTCATAATTAAAAATCACAAAAATATCCCAAGACCAACATTCCTTGACAAAGAGATCTTGCAGTTTAAAGCAACATAAGCAGCAGATCAATACAGAGATTTAAAAGTGAGTATGTGACTACAGTAAGTATTGTTTTCAGTAGTCTAGTTTATCAGTTTTCTAAAGTCACTGCAACAAAGAATTTGAAGGTAGATAATGAGATAAAGTAACAGATGTTTATAGGCAGCTTTTCCTAAGTGAAAGACTATCCTGAAGACAGCTTGAAGGCATTGAGTAATGTCAGAGGGCTGAGGGAAATGGGTATCTTAAGCAGAGGTTGATGTTTCAGCAAGATGAAAGAAAAGAGGTAGGGTGGAATAGTCAGAGAAGACTTCTAGAGGTGAAGGCAGGCAGCCTATGTCAGCGAAAAGGGAAAAGAGACAGATAAAATTGAGTGTCTTATCAAAATGTTTGGCTGGAGAAATTATTCTTGTCAGCAGTGTTCTGAATTGCTGACAAGGCTGTATTTGTCAAGGCCAGGAGAAAGGATGGAAGACGATTTTCTGGATGAGAGTTCTGGCTGTGTGGACAGATGAGATCGCTACATCATCATGTGACTCTAAAAACTGGATGCTAGGCACAAACTCACACTGCTTTCTGTCTTGGACATACAGTTCCTCAGGGTTCTCAATTTACAGTGTTGAAGTTGTAAAGCTCTCTATCAGCATAATGACATTCACAATCTATAGACAATAACACAAACATCCCACCACAGTTTTGGTTTCCTCTGAGAGAAAAAGTTTCCAGGGAACTGGCTGTTAATTTAGAAAAATTGGCAGAACTAACTTTTCAGTACTGTTCTTTGTCTTGCACCATCACTGCTATTTCTTAGACCTCCAGGTGTTCTTCCTAGTTCCTTTGTGTACTGTTCTTAATGTGCCTTTTCCTATGTACTCTTTCTCCCTTGTACCTTTATTTTTTCCTTTGAGTGTTTATCTGAAAGCCCATTTACAATATGCAGCATATTTATTGTTCTGTTCAATAATTTTTCATTGTAGCATTTTTTCAGGTGTTCATCTTCCTTTAAGGGCAGTTTGTGTGATAATGGAATGATCTTGGACACATTTGCAGGACACAGAGGTTGTTTTCCTGTTTCTGCTCTTTCCATGTAGACTATAAGACTGTCTGACCTTTAAGTTGTCAGGAGAGCTTGTTTTGAATGTGAGATATGCATTCTTGCAGTTGAGCAGGAGTAAAAGAAAACCAAACAGTTTAAGCGTTACGCAGTAAGAAGGTACACATAGAGTGTAGTTTCTGGTGCATTTCTTGAATTACTTCATCTTCCTTTGGTGCCATGTGCCTTCTCAGACCATCACACACCACCTCCAGGTACTTTTCTAGAGATGGGAGATGTAGAGGTGTTTCTGGACCATTTTTCAGAAGTCTCTCAGTTTCTGCAAAATGAGATTCATTAAAAGCATTGACAACTGAGTTGGTTCAAGAGTTTCGATATTTTCACCTGTGCAGAGGTTCCTGGGGACTGGAAAGAGACAGCACTTCAGCTCCTTGCTTTTCTTAGCCTGTATCTTCTCTGTAATCCCTTCTGATCTTTCTCTGTACACATCAAGATGTGATCAAAAGGGAGCTTCCAAGAGAAGGCTCCTCAGGGAACCACAAACACTTCTTCTACAACATCTTGCCTACCATGGTACATATTCAAAGCTTTCTAGTAGGCCACTTTTGGGACCACTTTTGGATACTATTCTGCAAAAGAATGCTGCCATTTTGGTATAATCAAGATCCCAGCACTGAACCATACCACCACTGTCCAGCTGTGGGGTTGGGGCAGAGAAAGTATTTCACTTTATCTTTCCTTCCTTCAAGCAATTTAGAACTGCACTTCTAAAAAAGCCTTCCTCTGAGGCCAGCAGATCCCACAGTCTTGAATCCAATATGATTATACATTCCTTGTCCTATCAGTATCTCCTGGGTTCAAAATGAACCAAAATGCATTGCTCTCTACAGAACTTTTAATCAAGTTGTGGAAGTCCTTGTATCAGGAATTGTGGATGACAAAAGTTATGATGGTTCAAGAAATGACTGGACAAACACATGGAAGAAAAATCCACTGATTTTTTGGTTAAGTAAAAAGACAACATGCAACTTGACATGTCCCAAACTGCAAATTATTGGAAACTAGCTGTTATGGGAAGCGCCATGCTGCTTCTCTTCTACTCTACAATTATTATTTACTCTTACCAGCTGACTATACTTACCAGAGAAAGTATAGTCAGGTAGATGGACCTTTGGTCTGACCCAGTATGGTTCTTATTTTCTTGGTATTTAGCACTCTCCTTAGGTTCATCACACTTGTTTCTGGACATCTTCTATCACTGGTTGAGGTGCCACTGTTTATCAGGTCTGCTGTCTTGGATTCTGCCAATCTCATTTGGCAAAAAATGAATTTGCATATGATCATATTGAAAATAAATAATTAAACCATCTACATAGGAGATGTGAGTTTCTTCTTCACTAATGCAAACTGCTGCCACTAAAGGAGGAGACAGGCCGGAGCCTCAGTGTTCCCAAAGGAATGCAAGTGCCTTGATGCTTTGGCTCAACAGTTACATTTTTTCTGATACTCTTTATTTCTACAACAGCATTTTTAATCAGGTATAACAAAAAACTGCTGACTCCATTAATCCTTTTTTCATTCCACCAAACATCTACAGGAGTCTTGATCGTCAAGACAGAGAGCTCACTTCTATGACAATAATTAATTACGCAACCAATATCCTAAATGCAGTTCTGTGATTACACGCTTGTTTTGAGAGGCAGTCTTGATCTCTTACTTCCCTAAAGAGGTACTCGGTCCCAATCTCCTTTGATAGCAATGGACTTTTAAGCTTATATGTGGACAAGATTATGCATTCTACAAATGATTCTAGAGGCACATTAAAATCTTTAGAGGTAGTCCAACTTTCCTAAAAAGAAAACGGGCTGTCCTCAGGCACCTTATTCCAGACTGTAGTATTCCACTGCTTTGATTCTGTATTGGGGCAGGCAGCAAAATTCCCCAAATGCAACTACTGCACTGTCTGTAGGCACCCTTCTCACCTGATTATGTGTGGCCTGGTGCCCTCAATATCAAGAAAGAGTTTTTGGAAAGTGTTTTTGGCTAGTAGAAATTTTCTTTTGATAGTCCTACAGTGTTATCTGATTCTTCCTGGAATAATTTCTATAGCAGGAAGGTACACTGCATAACTATGTTAAGGTAAATTAGGCATGGATGGGTTTTTTTCCTTTACTTTTCTACATCTCTGCGTTCTGTGATCAGCACAATTTCAATTTTGTGCCCTCGAAAGTCACAGAGGGCATGAACTTCTTCTAGTATTTTCATGCATTGCTTTTTGACTGACTGTTCTACCAAGACAGAACATTTGAATATTCCCTTTTGACTATGCACTAAAACAATACACTTCACTGAGTTAGATACAGTTCGTGGTATGACCGCGTCAGGGAGCAGCGAGAGCAGGGCTGCTCACATGTGCCGGGAGCAGAGGATTCCCCTGGCACGGGCAGGGCACAGTCCCGCAGCTCCTGAGCAGGGTTGGCAATGGGGAGAGCAGCCAGCAGCCCCGGACGAGGCCAGGGCACGAGTCAGGTCCAGGGAGTCCAGACAGGAGGAGCAGGAGATGGGGCTGGAGACAAAGTTACCTACAACAGAAGTGGAACCAACTGGGACAGCAGAAGGCAGGGCTGGCCACGGCCACAACGCATCTCTGCCCGCTTACCTGGGGCTCCAGCACAGAGCTGACACAGGGCCCGTTAGTTCGCTCAGGGCCCTGCAAGATCTAAGTGCCTGCCACTTGTAAAATGTTTTCTTCCCAAGCAACAGGGATAACAAAACTTGGAAAGATAAATCTTCCTGCTACAGAAAATTAAATTATCTCTTATTGTGCTGCGCTACCTTAGTCACTGAAAATAATATAACCTCAGGAAGAATTACTCTCTTTTTTAGTTTTTTTCGTTTTTTTGCCTTTGGTTTTAGAGTCAAGGTATAAATGGACCCAATATTTATTCTTAATGTTAATCTTAGGACATTATCTAATTATCTCAAATCTAATAATAAAAACAAACACTGTGAAAACGAGCAAGAAACAGCAGAATTATAAAACTAAAAAAATACTAAGCTGCTTCATGGCCTGGCCTTTGGATTATCTCTTTCAGTTAATGGATTTCATGTTTTACATTCAAATGCATAAAAATCCCTCTGAATCCTTAGTTCCTTCTCCACTTGCTGGTAAACGTTATTTTTAGTGAACTCCTTTATGTGTTCTTTGTTAACATTAAAATCATAATATCCTATCTAAGCACAGAAAGGATATTTCAAAATTCAGCTTAGAATTCTGGATTCTGCAACTCAAATGTTTCACATAATTCTTTGTCATGCTAGTTTGATTTGGTTTCAGTCAGTAATCCAGGGGTGTTAATGTAATACAAATGCTTAACATATTCTATAAAGATCTGGCAATTTTTCTTGCCCTCAGCTTTACAAATGAAGAAAAGGGACATTTTCATTACAGTTATATCCAACAAAAGCATTTGAAACATTAACTTCTTTGAAAATTGAAGTGTCCCTTAAACCAGTGATGAAGTGGTGGCACAGATGTGTATAATTCTGTATTAAGTAAGAACTGCTTCTGGTTTAGGATTTTTCCTGTAGAGGGTGACAGAGGACTGATGATTTCTTCTTTCATTGTCTTACTTCTAGAGATTGTTCCTGTCCTCATTTGAAGTCAATGGACGTAGGCTCAGACACAAAACCTCTCTATAGTATTAGTTTTGGGCAGCCTATAAGGTGGTCTTAAAGGTCTGCTACTTATGTTTGCTTTCTATTATAAATATATTTATTTTCTTTACCTGATAGACCATATATGACCCTCTTATTTAAATGCTATTGCAGTACTTTGGCATATCTGAGAGCAGGGCAAATATTAGGATGAATAAAATTGCTTATACAAAGACAGATCTCTTATTATACAAAAAGTTTATAAGCCATATGCAACCAAAAGGAATTTTGAAGGTTTTTTTTTTTCTGTACATTCAGAAGAAAATATTGGTATTTAAGACTGCAGGGTAGAATTCTGCAGGGTAGAATTAAGTTTCCATTTATATCCACAAAAGTTTGCCTGAAACCATTTAAGTCCTACTCCTAAAAATGGAGAGAGACACACTATAGAATTGCCAAATACACAAACACCTACTGTTGATTCCAGAAAAATTTATGAAAATCATACTTTTTGGGGAACTCTATAAAGGAAAAAGTGTGATATATTCATAGGATCACAATCCCAAGCTTTTCCATGCAGCGAAGGAACATTTTTTCCCCCAAATTTATTCAGAGAACCTTATCACTTGACTGGGAATACACTCTGTCGATTCTTAATAACATTGTAGAAGCAAATCCTTTCTGTTGTTTAAATTCCAGTTCTTACAAATACATAAAGTGACCACTTTAAAGACCACCAGAGAAAAGATAATGGAAGTGACTCTAAGTGAATTGTATGAATGGGTTTCTTCAAAAGTATATTTTCATTATCTAGTCAAAATTTTAGTAACTTGAGTGTTCTAAAAAACAATTTACAATAACAAGCTTGAATTGAACCATTCATATGTTCATTCATAGGCAGAAATCTCCAAACTCTGAAGCATCCTGTGGTATTAAAGCTTTTTCAGTAGGTATGATTTCTCTTTTATTGCACTTATTTTTTTGCCATCAAGTAGTAGCTCATCTCCAGATAATGGATTAATTATGTAACCTTACTGTAGAATTTAGACTTAATTTTTTTATTTTCTAACCTCTCCCAATTTTACAAATATTTCTTTGAATTGCTCCCAGCTGTTAAGGCATGGTCAAAATAACAGATTACTTGAAATATAACAGGTGGTCTAGATTTCTTACTAAGTAAACTTTCTGTGCGTGCATCTGACCTCTCAGAAATGTACTTGTTTATTTGTACGTTATACTCTGGCTTAACCACCATGCTTGGAGGGACTGGGTTAAGCCTAGTCTGGTAAGAGCTTTTGCTCCTGCTAGCTTCAGAAATAAACACTGAAGTTTGGCAATCTGGAATGTCTATATGCTTTTTGCCAAGTACTTGTGATATTTTATAATCCTTAGATTTTTACAAAGTCATCATGCATTCACTGACACCAACAGGTAAAATTACACTCTCATGACTAAGCTAATTGATTTTCCAAAAGCTCTAACAGTATCTGTCACAGGTCTAGGCCTAAAAAATCTAAGATTACAGCCACCACTTGCGTAGCTGTTATACTTTTTAATCAAGCCTATATCGAAATTAAATACAGACTGAAGATGTGGGGCTCGGCTTGGTTCATTCTGTGCCCTGTCGTCTCCTGCCCTCTCCTGTCCCCTCTCCTCAGGACTGCTCTGCAAAGCAATTTATGCTTATAATTGTTTTCTGCTCATGTGGGCCATGTCCTTCAATTGCAATTAACTAACAGTTAGCAGATATCTTTATGCATTTTAGCGGCAGGAATGCTGCCTAATGTTCTTGTCTGTTCTTTGATGTAATTGTGTAGAATTACATTCATTTCCCTTAATCTTACCCTAGGAAATATTTTCTTACACAATTGTTTAGAAATTACAGTTATTGCTACTCTGTTTATTCTTATTTGTCATATGAGGTCATTCACTTCTATGTTAATGCATATGTGTGAGGAATGATATATCTGCCTATCCTTTCCTGGCAAGCCAAACTTCTTGTCACACCAAATATAATCTTTTTAAAGAAATGCTGCTTTTATATTTATGAAGTATGTGTTAGATATTCTAACATGTCACACTGGCTGAGGCCTTTTTTTCAAGGGTTGGTGGAGTAAAGGCATTTCATTTTCAAATGTTGACAGCTTGCTTTGTGTAGTCAAATGGGATTGTGTTGGCAGTCCTTTCTAATGGAAGCTCTTGATTGTAGAAGCACTTTTTCTTTTTTTCCTTTTTTTTTTTAAGTTAAGGAACATCTGACCTTGTTAGAAGGAAATCTCCAGGCTATCCTATGCAGTGTTGACATAGTGATTTCATTTATAACCAAATGCTAAGTAGACTGCTTTTGAGATGACTGCTTCCCCCACTTCATTTGTTTTGTCTTCTTGTGTACATGTATGGCAATGCATGTTTTTAAGCTGGAGGTTTTGACAGACCATTTACTGTATTATTTATGGGTCAACAGTGGATGGCCCCCAACAGCGCTCAGTTTATAGAATTTTATTCCAGAAACAAACTGTATTCTGAAAATAATCCTTAATTCATTCTCTGTAGCAGCATGAATTGTAGAAAGAACTGTAGAACCTTGCAAATATTTCAGAGAATCTCGATTTTCAATTCATTCTTCAGAAACACATTGTACTGTTCTGTTTAAAGTTTGGAGCTGATTTAGAAGTTCTGTTAGGGGTCTGGATTCCATTTAGCAAATTATTTTGAAAGTATAAGACTAAGTGTTTTCTCTGACATTTGCATAAAATACTGCTGAAGTCCTTGTGCATGGATTACAAAATCTTCCTCTTTTTTCTTGGAATGGACCCTTGCCATATTGTAATACATAGCTGTTGTATCTACTTGTTTTCTTTTATTATCATATACCCAGTGTTCTCTTATCTCTGTTGTTTCTGCCATGCACAGAAAAGAGAACAAAAATCCAGCAGCTCATTCGGGGGAATCAGCAACTGAACAGTACTTTATTTTCAGAGAATTGTGACAATATTTCCAAACACTCCAAAAAATATAATAAAAGAAATTACTAAATACAACACTTTATTGAATTACAGGGTGAATCTGAGCTGATATTATGAAAAAAGTTTTTATTAGGAACTTCTCAAAAATAGAAGTGCTCTAAATTTTAAGTGAGAGCAAGTGTTTTGTTGATGGTGGTAAACATACCATACCCAACTTTGGGTGTACCACAAGCTGTTCTTTATTCTGTTCTCCTTCTGAAAATATACTTCTAAATGTATGTCTACCTGACTATTATTTAGAAAGTTGACCTAATTCGGTCTTTTAGTGCCATTTTAGGTACCATTGTTCCATTAGGGTATTACTGAAAACTTACTTAGATCAAATACACAGAGTAAACACAGCAGCCTGAAATTTCCTTGGAATATTTAGAATTGCATGTGTTTTCCATACCTTTGTCTATTAGGGAGTTTTTTCTATCAGAGGATGCCCGCCATTTCTATGCTAAGTGTGACCAATCCCCTTTTTAGTCACCTATTGCAGCTCCATGGTACCTATGGTCTCCCCAGCAGGCCGTGCATGTAACTGCTAGGAGAACGGTCTGATAATCACTACCCTGCACTTGACAAATCCACAAATATCATATCAGCTTTTTGAGTATGTGGCAATTGTCAGGGATTAAATTTATACTGTGAACTTTGCTGTTACATAGCATTTTATTAAGATACCTATCACCTATTAATTTCTTCTTTTTTACTTATTTTCTTCCTTGACTGCTCTGCTCCTCAATTCATGCATTAACCTCTCTTTCCAAATAAGAATCATAGTATCATCCAAGATTCTTATTTTATACCTTATCTAGAATTAGAATTCTCCTCAGTCACACCATACTCTCAGTATTCTGTTATTTGCTTCAGGGAATTAAAACATGGTATAGCACCCATTCTTCACAACCACCTCTGACTTTGTCTTCTTTTCTCTCCACTTCTGCACCATTCTCAGGTGCTCTAGTACCTCAGCATGGTCTGACCTTACAGCTGGTCCTGCTTTGAGCAGGAGCGTGGACTTGATCACCTGAGGTCATTACCAACCTGAATTCTTCTATGATCCTGTGATACTGGTCTGCTTGCTTTCAAAGAAGCAACACGTCGGAGGGTTGTTCTTTCGCTTGCATTCCTATGTGTCTGGAATTCTCTACTTGGTCCCAAGTAAGATATTTTAATAACTTTTCCTCTCCATATTTTATGTGAAAGAGTTCTTTTGCTCCCTGTGAGTGAGTGCATTTATGCTCTAATAAGAAAAATTCTGTTAAAGGTCATTTAAAATAGCCACAATCGCATAATGTATTTTGTATGTTGATTAGTAGTATTAAAGTAACTTTATCATACTCTGTGTTCAAAGTAGCTGTAACACAGAAATTACTTTTTAATCCTTGTTTAGTCTCTTTTATGTGAAATCAAATACATGTTTAATCTTGTACAGTATTACCTGCAGAACCTATTTGCTTATTCTCTTCTGTATGCTGTAGCTCTTTCTAGTCTTCATGATTAACAGAAATGTGAGCACATTAAGCCTGTAATATTTCAGTACATTTATCATAAGCAACATATTTTATAAGAAAGTTTATGAAAAGTACAAGAATTGAATGCTTGTATTTAATTTTTTAGTATCTTTAAGTAGTAGTAGGAAGAGAATTGAAGCTACTGACTCTTCTAGATTTTTGTAATACTGAGTTTCTGTTATAAGGAAATTCTAGTTCTCTGCTTTTATCCTAAGCCTTATGATGATTTAGTTAAATGTATAGCAGGCAGAATTAAATCTGATCTTGATACAACTTTTACCTATGCAGCTGTGACTAAGCAAAACCTGCAAAATTAGATTTAACTGTGAGTGCCTGAAATTAGAACATTTAATCAGAAAGTGAATCAAATGCCCTTAGGATGTACAACATACTCATTTAGTACTCCCAGACTTTTTTTTTTTGAGGAGGAGGAGGAGGAGGCAGGCATATGTCAAAATAAGGTATCTGGGGGAATGGAACATCTACATTCAGAAATTTAAGCCATTAACCAAGTAAGGAAAAGCATTTTAGTTAGCTGTTCATGCAAATGGTGGTGCTTTATAATGACTGAGTTCACTTTTCCTGTTAAAAGGCCTTATCCTGCTGTTTTATACACATTACCTCTTTGAATATGTGGCAAACCCACTCAGTACCTGTAATTCAGGGTGTCAAGCTAAAGGTCCTTGTTGATTTAGTTCTAATATTTTTAAGAACAAGGGTAATAAAACTGCTGTTCTGTGGACTAAGACTTTCCTCTTCTATAATTATCTTTGTAACACAGTGCAACTTAAAGCATGATCCCAGGCCCGCTGTAATAAATGTTAATGGTCTTATTGACGTCATTGATTCATTGATCTCCAACGGGTCCGTTTGTCTAGTTTTATAAAGCTACTGCAGCTATCTGAAGACCATGCTTTAGAATAGGCGTCAGATGGCAGTATTTCATAGCATAAAAGAAAATAGCTCTCATTATACAGTGTGTTGTTTGAAAAAAATGATTGGACTCATATGGACTTGCTAGTATTTTTTAATAAATAAGAAATAATAATAGATTAAGAGAAAGGTGATATGTTTGTTCTTCATAGATATAAAATAAACATTTTCATATGGTATGCTTTTATTTTTTCTGCTTGTTGAGGACCAGTGCTGTCTGCACTACTCTTCCAATTGTAAAAGAGTGGAAGCAGTTATTGTGTAAGTTATGATTTAATCCAATTCTTTTTCTGTCTAGGGATTAGCCCTTCATTTCCAGTGAACTGGAAACTAATAAAACATAGTTTAAAATTTTGGTTTTGTAGTTTTAATAATACCTGGGCTTTATTCTATATTTGGTCAGTGTTAGTTTTTACATCGTGATTAAATCTTCTATAAAATTTTAGAAAAATACACAAAAACATAATGCACAGTGATTCCTGCATCCCGTGGTGCTGTTCAGTATTGAGTTAAATTTGTAAATACATTGTTATCAAATTTCACATATGACGCAGTACAGTTAAACTTGTCTACATAATGGGGCTGACACCTGATAGCAATGTCATTCTTAACATAAGCTGACCTTTCAGTTGCTGTTCTGCTCTACTTCTCTCAGCATCATGATGTTCTCTTTATAATCCTCATCAGGAATTGTGGCTTCGGTGCTAAGTACAAAGGTGATTCCTCTCCATTGTGACAGAAGGCTGCTTTTGCAGGAGTTCTGAATTTGCCATGAGACAGAAAACAGTATTTGCCTTTCACACCTGGTCATGTAATTGTGGTCAAATACCCTTCACTCCATTGAAAGCCTGGACACTCTGTGTGCTTCAGAAGGAAATTCTTATTCACAAAGGAAAGCTGGATTGTAAGACAAAGTAAAAGAGGAAAAATATATTGTACCAATGAAAATTATATGTAACCAATGTTCTGACATTAAAAAGAAATCTCTCACAAAATGGTGATGGTTTGTGCCTGTAGGATGAACAGGAAGTATGGTTGTAACTGAAAAGATTGTTGCTGTTGTTGCTGTAAAAATGAATGTACAAAGCTTAAGCAAATATTAGCCTACTACCAGTTATTACAGCTCTTTGTCCACTATCAGTGAGTTATGAACAAAATTGAACATGTTTATAAAAAATTTGTCTTTTGGAATAGATAAAGTGAGTTATTTTAATTAAAAATGAAAAAAAAATCTCGGGATTGATTGACAAAGGTTTTGTTGGATCAGAAAACTGCACTGATATCTTGTTGCATAGTGCAATGAAAAAAGATACTCTAAAAATGAAATTTAATAGCAGTATGATTGACCAAATAACTGCAAGTACTTCTGCCTTTTTGGCAGAAGAGAACTGCCTTTCAGAAGTTCTCTTTTAATATCTTTTGATAGTTTATTTCCCCAGCAGCTGTGAATAGAAAAAAGGCACTTCCTTTGTTCAAGTAGTGGTCATGATATGATGACATGCTGAATTAAGAACATCTCATTAAACAGATACTAGTAGCTGTGAGAGTCTGATTTCAGTTTGTGTGCAGATCTTAAATGTTTGGTTTGTTTTTCTGGAAAACGTAAGGTAGCAAGTGTTAGCCTTTCCTAAATGCACTTGAAGACTGGTTGTGGTAAACTGGCTTGGGGCGGGGAGAGGGAGAAGGCAGAACGTAAACTCTTTTACATTATTTAATTCTAGAATTTGCTATTAGCTTAAGAGGCAAAAGTTTGTAATCTTGATTTGTAAATGGGGACTGCATAGATAAATACTGTACATACTGGAAAAAACAGAAGAGGTTTTTCAGCAGTCCCCCTTTCCTCCAGCCTCCCTGAAGGTTCAGGAATAAGCAAACAGAAAGAATAACCAAACAAAATGAGCACACATCTGATGTTTAAGCCCTCCTCCAGCACTTTTTATGTACATAACCAGAAGTCACTCAAGCAGCTGCAGCACATTAGTTCCGATAGTTTAACAGGCAGCTTTACAGCTCCGACAAAGGCTGTGCTGAAGCAGTTTCTTCCTCCCGTGCTCACTTGCTATGATAGCTAATAAGTGATCTTTGGCAGCAGGGCTGTGAGAGGAGTGGTAATGTTTAATAGGTTTCTGTGGAGGAGTTAGCTTGCTTTTTTCTTTGTAGATCATTATCTATAGAGAGACGCTGAGGGCAGGCGACACCATGTTGAAAACAGAATAGGCTGAACTGGAGTTGGAGCTCTGCACAGTTCTTGGGAACTGATTTAGAAAGGAAGTATTTTAAGCAGTTAAGCCAATATTCAATTTTATTAGACCTTAATAACAAACTTACTTGGGAAACATGGCTCAGCAGACAAGTACAGACACTTTGGCTGTTCCTGAAGTGGGTAATACACATTGTCAAAATCCGTGGTTAAATGAAGATCTTGTGAAGACCCTGAGGGAAAACCTGTTGCAACATGAAAAGTCCAGGACATCTAGGAAATCTTCATCTGCTTCTCCCCGGCTGTCTCCAGTTATTTCTCCTCGAAACTCTCCAAGGCTTTTGCGCAGGATGCTTTTAAATAGCAACATACCAAAACAGCGGCGTTTCACTGTGGCACATACCTGGTAAGCGCTGAGCAGGTTGTCATGAAATGTCAGGTTAAGTTTTTTTCATAGAGCATTTATCTCCTCGATGTCAGTGCTAATGTTTTTTGGTTTGATCCCTGCATGAAACCCTCTGGTTGAAAGAGACAGTTCTTATTTGTGACTTAAGTTAATTTCAGACCTGAAGTTTAAAACAGTAATTTATATCAAGCAAGAAAACACATATTTGCTTGCACAAAAGCTACTTTATTTCCTCTGATTTCTTAGGTAATAATTCTTTTTTTCTCCTCCCCCAGAAATATAAACTGGAGTCTTAGGAAGGAAAAGTACTTATCTCATTCTGTGCCGTTCAGGCCAGAGTGAGTAGGCAATTTTTTTCTTTAATGTATATTTTAAATATTTTTAAATTATTTATAATAATTTATAATATATTATTATAATTTATATAATATATAAAATATTATTTTATTAGTTTAAATTAGTTTAAATTATATTATTATAATTTATAATATTAAAAATTATTTTATTAGTTTATTTATTTATTGGTAATTTATGACACCCCCCTGCCCCTAAGCAGGATAGCATAAGTTTGTTTATCTTTTAACAGTGCTCAAATTAAGAAGGACATGATAGAGAAGAGTGGTGGGAATAGATGTTGTATATGAAACAGTGATTTTTATTAAAGCAGTTGCTAGAATAAACAGAGGAAAGATGGCAAGGGAACCCCTTGTTAAATGATTCACTAGGACTACTTTTTTGGTAACTCAATCATTTCTTAGACATGTGTTTGTGATGAAATCTATAAAAGACATTAATTTTGTTGCATCCATCTTCTGTAAAACAGCAGCATAATTTAATTACTTAACTTATTCTTTTTTTTTTTTTAATGTTACATACGAGATTATTGTAACTTAATAATACACTCCTGTTTGCTTTGATGGTCCTGAGATCTTGATGTGTTCTTTCTTGTGAGATTTTTTTCCCCCATTATTTTTCAAATAAAAATGTAATATGAAGAAAGGAAGGCAATGAAATATATTCAAAGAAATTTAGTCATGCATTCTAAGCAGCAAATGAATATGCTATTCAAGTTTATCTTCATTTGTCTGAAATTAGGTTTACACCATAGCTATGTGACTGGTATGTGCATTGCACATTGTACACAAGTTTCCCTAAATCTTTATGTTTGTATTCATGTAGCTAAAATACTCCTTTGAGAAAATAATGTTTTTACCCTTGAAAAGGATGAGGAGAAACAAGTGTGCCTTTATACCTGAAGAATATTTGTTTTGAAACCAGTGTACCTGGTCAAAAATTGCAGAAATTACAGAGAATACGATGGATATTTCATGTCCCTTTAACAGTTATGCATAAATCCCAACAACATTAAGGATCTCTAACTGCTGGTCTGCATTAAATAATTTATAAAACAGTCATACATAAGAACATGCAGGATAAAAAAATAATTCGAGCAGAGCTGTTTTACATTGTAAGATGAAAATAAATAAGAATTTGTGAAAGTTTGCAGAAGGAAATTATCACATGTGATTATTTATGTGTTATTGTAGAGAGTTTAAGATGACAGAGAAAGGAAGGGTATTAAAAGGGACAGATATGAAGTGAACAAACAGGTTTGGGCAATGTGAAAGGGCAAAGGCTGGCATAGTCTTAAATAGTGGAATTTTGTTTAAATGCACTTCCTCTAGTGAGCTTCAGAAAGTTTTGAGTTTGGGTAGAGTACCTTTTTCAGCATGATGTGGAATGTTGGAAATGTTTGGGTTTTTCCCAAATATGTGAAATACTAGGCCTGCAAAATACTGTTGTTAAACAATTCATAGTTATTTCTAAATGATTTTTAAGACTAGCTCATCTTAGCAGCACTTTTTTTCCAGCGAGTAGAGAAGTAGAGAGTCAAGCAGAGAGTTACAATAAATTACCTGAGAACCTGCAAAGAAAAATAGTATTTCAGAAGGGGATATGTAGAAAAAACACTAATCTTAAGCACTAATATATATGATCAGAGTTACAGGCGTATGAAGGGAAGGAGAAGCACTACTGTGTGCTTACAAAATTTATTAGTTGCCAAATCCCATCAAGTCCTTAGTTACTGATAAGTCTTCACTTGGTTATCTATTTAGAAAACGGAAATGCTGTGTGATAGACATGTGGTTTCTGGATGCTTTGGCTACATAGGCAGTATAGTGCTTTTAATTCCATACCTATATAATCCATTTTAGGCAGCTCATAGGAAAAAAGTGCCTTTGAAAATGGAGTAGTTGTAAGCTTACTCCAGAATATTGTACTATGGAGGATCCATTCTGGGTTTAGTGGATATAGTTTGTTCCACCATAGTTATGACCTTCTCTGTAAGTGCTCTAATTTTCTTTTATTTCTGATTTAATGTGTTTTGTACTTTAAGAATAGTCGCTGAATTCTTGTATACATCTTTCTTGTTTAGTCCATTGTTTACACAGGCATTAAAATTTTTAATAACATGATCTTATTCAAGCCATCAATAAGTTGGAAAGCCATTCTGACTTTGTAAAATACCACTAGTTTTATAAATTTGCTATTTCCTTATGTTTTTCTTATGATTAGAAGTTTATGTATACAGGTAGCATAAGAACTAAATGTATAACACTACACATATTGCTGTGGTGCCAAATACAGCAACCACAGATTCAGTACACCAGGACAACTCATTTAGATTGTACCTAACTCCCTGATTTCCAGGTTCTGAAATGGCATTGAGATACAGTCAAGAAGAGGGTGGCAGATAGAGTAATTGTCCTGGCAACGTGGTTGTATTGGGTTTGCGTGGAAAGGATTTGGTAGTTGGGGGGTGAATACAGGGATAGCTTGTGTGAGAAGCTGCTAGAAGCTTCCCCTGTGTCCAATAGAGCCAACACCAGGTGGCTCCAAGACACACCCGCTGCTGGCCAAGGCCAAGACAATCAGCAACAGTGATAGCACTTTTGTGATAACATATTTAAGAAGGGAGAAAGGTTGCTGCACAATGGAAATTGCAGCTGGAGAGAGGAGTGAGAATATGTGAGAGAAACAACCCTGCAGACACCAAGGTCAGTGAAGAAGGAGGGGGAGGAGGTGCTCCAGATGCCAGAGCAGAGATTCCCCTGCAGCCTGTGGGGAAGACCATGGTGAGGCAGGCTGTCCCCCTGCAGCCCAGGGAGGTCCACGGTGGAGCAGATATCCACCTGCAGCCCGGGGAGGACCCCACACCAGAGCAGGTGGGTGCCCGAAGGATGCTGTGACCCCATGGGAAGCCAATGCTGGAGCAGGCTCCTGGCAGGACTTGTGACCCTGTGGGGGACCCACGCTGGAGCAGTCTGTGCCTGAAGGACTGCAGCCTGTGGAAGGGAACCACTCTGGAGCAATTTGTGAAGAACTGCAGCCTGTGGGAAGGACTCACTTTGGAGAAGTTCGTGGAGGACTGTCTCCCGTGGGAGGGACCCCATGCTGGAGCAGGGGAAGAGTGAGGAGTCCTGCCCCTGAGGAGGAAGGAGTGTTAGAGACAACATGTGATGAACTGACCACAACCCCCATTCCTCGTCCCCCTGCGCTGCTGGTGGGGAGAAGGTAGAGAAAATTGGGAGTAGAGTTGAGCCTGGGAAGGAGGGAGGGATGGGGTGAAGGTGTTTTAAGATTTGGTTTTTATTTCTCATTACCCTGATTACATTACTCTGATATGATTGGTAATAAATTAAACTAATTTCCCGAAGTCGAGTCTGTTTTGCCCATGATGGTTGTCATGGTTTAAGCCCAGACGGTAACAAAGCACCATGAAGCTGCTCACTCACTCCTCCCCCCTGGCGCCGGTGACGTGAGGAGAAAATATAAAGAAAAGCTCATGGGTTGAGACAAGGACTGGGAGGGATCACCCACCAATTATGGTCACAGGCAAAAGACAGACTCAACTTGGGGAAAAAACAAAATCACATTAATTTACTACAAATGAAATCAAATCAAAACAAGGATACCGAGAAGTAAACCCAAATCTTAAAACACCTTCACCCCACCCCTCCCTCCTTTCTGGCTCAATTTTACTCCTGAATTCTCTACGTCCTCCCTCCCAGCAGCACAGGGGGAGGGGGAATGGGGTTTGTGGTCAGTTCATCACACATTGTCTCTGCTGCTCCTTCCTCCACAGGGAGAGGACTCCTCACTCTTCCCCTGCTCCAGTGTGGGGTCCCTCCCATAGGATACAGTCCTTGACGAACTTCTCCAGCATGGGTTCTTTCCGCAGGCTGCAGTCCTTCAGGCACAGACTGCTTGAGCGCGGGCTTTCCCATGGAGTTACGGCCATCTTCAGGGGCCTCTGCTCCCCTCCATGGGCTGGGGAGGGACAGCCTGCCATCTCACCACGGGCTGCAGGGGCATCCCCTCCTTCACTGACCTCGGTATCCGCAGATGTGTTCCTCTCACATTCCAATCCCACTGCTCACTGCAGGTTCCCCTTCTTAACTACGTTCTCCCAGAGGTGCTACCACCGTCACTGCTGGGGTCGGCCTTGGCCAGAGGCAGGTCCGACTTGGAGCCAGGGAAGCTTCTAGCAGCTTCTCACAGGAGCAACCCCTGCAGCCCCTTCTCTGCTACCAAAAACCCCACCACACAAACCCAAAACAATGGTAACTGGTGAGTGATCTCTCCCTGTCCTTATCTTGACCCATGAGCCTTTTGTTATATTTTCTCTTGTCTGTCCAGCTGAGGTGGGGAGTAACAGAGTGGCTTTGGTGGTCACCTGGCATACAGCCTGTCTTTCATAAAGTCCATAGCTCTCCCCCTGTAATGGCCTGGGATGTAGAACTGTTGACACCAAGATTCATTTTCTTTATCATGTGACTATTATCCTTTCACATGAATAATTGAGTTATCATTTTTCTTCATATGGCAGGAGAATTCAGTCTTGTAAGGACTGCATAAATGGCCTGGTTGTGAACTGTCAAAATGCCTTCATTTTTTTTGTTATGTGATGAGGTATACAATCATAGGATGCAATGTTCACACAGATGTCTACTTACACAGTGGGGCAGTGGTATATTATGTAAAAGGCACGTAACTACTTGTGATTTAAAAAGTTGATGTAGTATGTAAGCCTTTAAGACCTCTATAAAAACCTCTATGGTTCTTCTTTCTAGAAAGTTGGACCATTGCATCTTCTGAAAACCACATCTTGTATAAAAATTGTCATGAAAATAGTCCACCAACTGGGCCATTTACTAGGCAGTGCTTAAGAAACTGATGGAACCATTCATTTCAATCTGTTCTCTCTGTATCAGTTGTGTTCAGGAAGGTACAAGTTAATAGGTTATTTTTCTAATTTGTTTTTAATAGGAGGTTTCCATGTAGTATGTTCAGAAATGTGGTTATATAACTTGATTTTGCTTACAAGAGTGTAATGGAAAATTTTCTAGTATTTATTTTAACTCAGAGTTCATCACTAGCTATTAACCTCAGACATTTTATGAGTCCTTCTCTCCTTTCTTTTCTTCTTCTTCCTTTCCTAGCTGTAACTCTGAATTTTTTCTAACACTTGAAATAAAAACTACTAATTTTAGGATTTTAGAGTGGAAAAAATACAGCATTTAGAGTCAGTTGAAATAGAAGCTTTTAAGTGGTAGAGAGGCATGGGGTCTTCATTTTTTTTTGGAGAAATTTCTGAATAACTTACAGCTTCAGAGGCTGTTGCAGCTAGTCATGCCTATAACTGTGAAATTAAAACTAGTTAAGTGACCTTGAACTTTTAGCCTGTATCACTCAGTCTATAGACTCAGTTGTGTCTATAGGAAACAACCATAGCAACTGAAGAGAAACAAGTGTTTGAAAGTTTTGTGGTCAGGAATTCAAATGTACTCTAGCCAAAACCAATTCAAGTTCCTCAGAAATCTGCATTATATTGCATTACTGTTAAAGTAATCATAATGCTTTAAGATCTGGTCAATGTAGTGACACGGCAGCACGTATTACAGCTGGACACAGACAAGACCCATTAAGTCCTCTGGTATGTGCTTGACAAACTCAGTTTCTGGATTGTCTTGGTTGGCTCTTTGTATGCCTTTTCTAAGCTGCCTATTACCCCAGTGCAGTTTGGCAGGAGAGATCATTAGGGTGGGATCATACCTGCTGGGATTTGTGAGCAGAGAGGGCCTTCAGTTACAGGAGAGGAGACTGTCGGTTCTCCAGCTGTGTGAACAGCCAGTGTGTGTGAGACATGTCCAAAGGTCTGTGGAAGGATGTTTAGATACTTTAAATCATACAGCTTTAGTCAACTCATGTGGGAAGTCAGCTTTCCTTTATTTTCCATGAAAAATTCCTTTCTGTAGGAAAGGGAGGAGAAGCAAGAAGCATAAATATTTGGAGCAGGTTAGTAAGGTCAGCGCAACATAGCATCTAAATTGTATCTGTTTCATTGGAAGGATGAAGTCATGGCTTGTGCTAGATTTTTTTCAGCCTTTATTATTTGCTGCCTTAATACTTCTCAGTGAACACAAAATGTTCAAACACTCATTTTTTCTCTGTTGTATATAACTTTGGACAGAATATTTGCTGCCTTTGTGATTTGTTTGTGTGTTTTCAGATACAGCAAGTAGTGATAGATGACATTTTTTTCCTTCTAATAAAGTGGGTTTGTTATTCATGGGTCCATGGTCAGTGTTCCCCTTTGATATCTGTCCCCTCTCCAGCTCTTCTCAGCTTCTTTTAGTACTTTCTGATGTTCAGGGTTTTATGGTTTTGCTCTTTAGTTTTTTTTTTTTTTTTTTAAAACAGGCACCCCCAAACCTAACCATTTAATATGATTACTGACTGTAAGAATACAAGTATGTGCTCAGTTATACAGAGTACTTTCTGAATTCAGCCAACCTTTGTCCCCACCCATAGTAAATAGTTTTACATTGACTTTGGCATTCAGATATGAAAATGATAGATGCCTTAGAAATAGTTTAGATAGATATGGGTAAGGTGTGCCATTTTAAGTTTCAGGAATGTAACTGACATAAGGGTACCGATAAATTCAGGTCTTTATTTTTATTGCACAATATCTTTTCACGCACTCTTAGCACTAATTGCAAAAAAACAACAAAACTTCAAGTGTTAGTTATAGGTAGATTGCAGAAGAGCAACATATTTAACTTGATGTGGCTCTGCACTGCCTGGTTCAGTGTATTTCTGCTGAAGCTACTAAACTATAGTGACGCTATACCAAACTGAAACTATAGACTTTTTCTCAGTACAATTTTTTTCCAATTTTAAGGATATATTTTCTTCAAAGATTTTTAATGCCTGTCTATGCTTTCCTCTCCTTCACTACTCAGTGCTTTTTAGGGAACTGAAGTAATTACAATTTGATATATGAAAAGCATTTCAAAAGGAAGATCCATCAAAGCAGAGTAGGATCATAACTATGCTAAGAACACTAGGGAAGGATAGGAATCATAGTCTCTGTACTCTATGTACATATTCTCTATACTAACAGCTGAAATATTCTAAAGAGTTGTGCAGAGTATTTAAAACTTCTGTGGAAAAAACCCTGAGTGTTATGGAAGAATATTTCAAAGAGAAGCCGGATCATGACATAATTTCCCAATTTAATTAGATGCATGTACTCATGAGATTAAAGGCAGTGTTTAATCAGGTTACAGATGCAATAAAATTTAATTAACAATAACATCCTTTTGGAACTATTGAAGTAAAATGTAAAGTTTAAGGGAAGATTATTTGAGTAAGATGAAGATAAGTTGCACATTTGCATATGTGACCTTATTTGTTTCTGTTCAATTAAGAAAATAATCTGAGTTTCTTCTACTAGTGCCTTGTTTTTTCTCATGTGAGTTTTATTCACACTTTCTAAATCAGCTGACCAAATATTACTTAAGGTTTTAGTCAAGGTAACAACTGGCATATTACAGAGAACTCTCTTCCATTGGTTTTCAGACTTTTTAGAATGGGTTACCTTACTCCTTTTCTAGAATAGTATGTGATCCTCTCCACATATAATGTAAAGATATCATCATAGATGCATGAATCATTCCCAGGAAATAATTTAATTCACAATATTTTCATAGTGACATACTACAAATGTGTAAGATAACTCAATCCACATATCCACTCTTTTCTGGAAATACTGTTACGTAAAGAGGAGTACGCTTGTGTAGATGCTTGTGTAAAAATAGGCAACAGGTTTGCAAAGACAGTATGTGTGTTTGATGGGATCTGTGCACACATATGCATGGGTTAGTGGCGCAAAGGCGAAGAATGACCTAGGGGAACTTGATGCTGTCTAGTGTCTACAGAGTGGCTTGCAATAAGCTGAGGATGCTGCACGATGGTGTTAGCTACTGACAAGTTAATTTGCCAGAGAGAAATAATACTGTTTCTCCACAGCTTAGACTGGAGGGGAGACAGATGAGGAGAAAATTAATCTCCCCATAAAGAACTAAGAGGCAAAGATGCATTTTCCCAGATAAAGAGTTATGTTAGAGCAGAGCTGCTGGTATCAGAAAGGAACCCCAAAACAACTTCAGAAAGATCAATGAACAATCAAAGACTGAATTTTAAGTCTTTACTGTACAGGAACAAATAACTGAGTAAAGAAGAACAATACAAAACCAATACATTTGGCTGGCTAGATTTGCTAGTACAAGAGTAGTCTTTTATAGCAGTACTTGTTGCATCTCTCATTTTCTTCCAAAAGAAAATGTATCTCAACCATTTTCATTGAACCTTTCTCTCTAGTGGATGATGTCTTTGCCTTGTAGATCTGATACTTCATAAGTTTTAATAGCTGAAGTGCTTTGCCTGCACTATTGTCTGATCTATTGTCTTTAATGACCTGTTCTGTCTCGGACAGAATTTAGGAGAAATTCTAAATAATTTAGCAGAAGTGGAACTGAGTACCTATACTTACACTTTTGTTTACCTCAAAAGCAAAAACTGCTTTGCAAGAGTGCTTTTGCATCCACAAATTTTTATTATATCTTACTATAATTTATTATATCTTACTATAACTTGCAACTTATTGCAAGTTATCATGTGTGACTGCAAAGTTTTTAACTATTGTACCCTTCCAGCATGATAAATTCTCTGATTTCCTTAAGTTTCTTTTAAAGAATTTGCAAAAAATTCCAGTAGTTTTTGTAGAATGTTTTTATTAGCTAACTGTGTAATAACTTGGGAGGCCTGTTAGGCTCAAGCAGTGTTCCACGTTGGTTGTTGTTGGATCACTCTGATTGCATTTTGCAAACTTGCTATCTTCACTTTCGTTTTGCATGTGTATATTACTAATTTATTTGTGCTTTGCTAAAACAGGTTATTTGTTCTTGCCCCAGCCTGTGCAATCCTGTCTGTTTCTTCTGCAGTTTGACACATTTTCAATGTTTTATGCAAGCTAAAATTGATCTCTCATGGTAGCCTTTTCCTCAGTTTTGAATCTCAAGACTCCACTGTACCTTGACCTTAAATTAAGGATTTTGTAGATATTGTATAGTGCCATACACATAATCTCAAAGTTTCAAATGTGTTATAAAAGCTTCAAATTTCTTTTCTTTTTTGATTTCTCATAGTAATTCGTATCTCTTAATAGCTATATTTCTTACGGGAGTAAATATTCTTACAATTTCTTTAGCACAGTCTAGCAACTAACTGGCTTTTCCTTTCATACATTCTTGAGCAACTTCATCTGCTTTGGGATTTGTAGGTATTACTCCTTTTTTTTTAATCTTGTGATGTTTCTTCTGTATCTCATGAAATTTTGGGGGTTTTATACTTCTGTTTCAAGTAGTACCAAGCATGATTTTTCCACTGGTGGTCCAGGAGAACACCAAGCTTAAAACCTGCAAAAGTTCATTCTAGCAATAGATAAGTTAACATTTAAGTGAGAAAGAAGAGTGGGAGAGGGGTCTCAGCGTCTCTATCTGTCAAGCTACCAGTCCCACAAGGAGCAACTGTTGACTGGAACCAGCAAGTTTTACCCTGTCAAAGGGCAGAGTACTGGCAGGCTTCTAATTTATACAGAAGTATAGTGAAATGTTTGCTAGCAGAAGGCTTATTTCTGTCCTAGTCTAGGGAAAATGGCCAGTCTTAGAACTGGTCTCTAGCTGGGGCAAGTTACTGATGCTTAGACTGTGTCTGCAGCACAGTGTGGTCACTGTTGTGGTGGGATGCACTGCCAGACAGACCTGTCCTTTCACTCATGCCCAACTAATGTCTGATCTTAGTCACTAGATAATATCGGTAATATTGACATCTCCCCTCACCATAAAATTTTAGGGAATAATCTTGTAAAAGCTCTACTGTTTTATACTATGTAGATTAGTACATTTAATAAATGTATAGTGGGTTGACATTCCATTTTCTAAACCCTCAAAATTCAGGAAGCATTCTTATCTTCTTTCTCCTTCATTAGACACGGCGTGATACTACATGGCTAATACTTCATTTTAGCACAGAACTTCTCTGGTAGTTGTGTATTCCCCTCTTAGTAAACATTCAGGACCTTCTACCTGTTATTTTCAACAGCTTACTTTTACTAAGCGTCTGCATTCAGTTCTTTAAAGAAGAACATGTACAGAATTAATATAGCCAAAAAAAAGTAAAATTTCATGCATGCTCAGGGTGAAATGTAAGACAAAAAGGACATCGTCTGTTTCATTTATTGTTTTATAAACACCTGTAGTCATGTCATAATGCTTTAGTTGTAACCTGTTTTTCTCTTAGATTGTACGTTTCTTGGACAGTGATCAGATCTTTTCTGTGTTCTTCAGTGTACCAAATTTATCAGAACCCATTAAATATTCTTATTGTAACAGATAGAACTAATCAGTTAGAATCTCATTGTGCCAAGTGCTCCACAGGTATCCTTCTGACAGTGAGGTTGATTATTGTAGACTAGTAGTCACAGACTTTTATGGATAATGGATTGTTCAAGTAAGCTTGGAATACTTTAAGGTGTAATAATGTGTGAAAATGAATGAGGTACAAGTAAATACATTAGCTTTATGGGCCAGACTAAGTTTAGCTGAAATATCCAGGAACTTTCATAGTGTTCTTTAATGCATGAACTTGTCTTTGGGATTATCTCTTGATAGTATTACCTTGATAATTTAAAAAAGTCATTGTGGATGAATTAATTGAACATGTAAACTGTGAGGCTTGTGTATGTGTGTGTGTTTTTGTGGTGTATGTTTTACTCCAAAAGGAGCATGCTAAGGAAGGAATCTCCACAAAGTGTTTTAAGAATATCTGTCTATATATTCATTCCCCACCCCCCCCAATAGAATAAGACAGCAAATAAGTTTTATCCTGAATAGATTTTGTATGATTTTTTCCAGCCTTATTGGAACAATATATATTCCCATCTTATATAGGGTAAAGGAAAATTAGGCATTTCTAATGTGCATTTTAATATTATAAGAACTTTCCAGTTATATTCAAATTAATAATTGATTTATTTGACCATTACCATAAAGGTAATTTTGCATTATAGAAGACATATGCAATCACAGATAACATATATTTTTTCTTTTGGGGATGGCAAGGTTCACTGAATGATGAATCAGAAATGTTAGATATTGTATTTCCAGTCTTGCTGTGCAGCTGTCGTAAGCACAGTCATAAGCAATAAAATCTAAATTATTTGAAAATATCTACCTCTTGGGCTCCATCATTATTATGCACGTTCACATGACAGAGATTGAATTCTCCAAATGTATTAATTACAATCGTAGCGTGTAGCACATTACATAATCAAAAAGAAGAATAATGATTTGTGTAAATGGATGCTGTCATGGGAAATAGATTAGACCACATAATTAAATGCAGAAATCCAGCAAGATCACAAAAAATATTCATTAAAAGCCATAAGAACTGACTGCACAATGAGCTCTCTTCCCCACATGAAAAATAATTTACTCCAGAAGAAATATTTGAGACTTACAAACAACAGTGTTTCTCCAAGTATGTATCACTTGTTTACAATGAATGAGAAGTATGTGAGAGAGCTAAGTTAGATATGCCAGCTACAAAATGATTATTTAAGAACAACTGTGGACTTAAGTATTTTTTACTCATTGTGATAGTCGCAGTCTGGAGACTTCCGTGTGGTTCTCTTGTGGGTGGACTATATTTGTCTGCGGTGACTGTATGAGGTATATGTATGATAGAAGGAGTCGTTGCCACTGTAGTCACACAATAGTTTGTGATAACTGGTGGCACTAGTATAGAAGCAGCTGTGACAATACCAAGCTTTTGGCCCTTCATCAATAATAGCTTGCCAAGAGAAACAATATTAAAATGCATGTTGATTGGAGGTGGGGGGAGTGGGGAGGAAATGGGCTATGAGAAAAATGAAATCCCATCATATGATTATTGTTAGCAATTTAAAAAGTAACACTAAGGCTGAAACAGGCTGAGTTCAAGATTGGACTGCATCTTTCAGTGTGTAAAAACCATCTCAACAGGAAAAAAAGATTTTTAGGCAGGAACTTCAGGATAGAGGTTGTGAGGAATTTTCTAATAAAATATTGGAAAATACTGACTTATTTTGCCTAAAATATTTAATTTTAAATACTTCAGAGTTTCCCACCCACTTGTCCCTCAACTAGTTGCTGCAAGTAAAGAATGCCTTGTTTTACCTCATGGGGAGGCTGCTCAGGTGGGAGTTCTACTGAGCTATGAGATACAAATCACAGTACCATGTATTCTGTTCAGTTAGGTGGCAATGAATAATTAATATATTTTATTATACATGTATTATAATTACATTATTCTGTATTATATATGAGATATATATATCTCATGATCCAACAGCAGGTTCTGCCATTACTGCTTTTCTAAATATATACTTCTTTTCCTTTAAGCCACCTCTCTTCTTTTAGCAAATTCACAGTATAGTCAATGGCCATATCTGCAAATTATTCTCTATTTTCTCCTTTACGTAATCAAGATTTCTTTCTGATCTGTTTTGTGGGGTTTTGCTCCAGTCTGGAAGCCTTCTGTTTTTAAAGATCTCAGTGTGATCTTGATAGAGCTTAATGAAATGCTCCTTGAAACACTATTGTACACACTGCTGTCTCTTCGTAATGGTGGTCTGATACCCATTATTCTGCCTAGGAAGGCCAGTGGCTTATCAACCATTCTTCCAGAACCTCCATATCCTATATTGTATTGCATGGAAGTTCTTCTGTAAGAAAAAACATAAATATTTTGCTGGTAATAATCTTGTATGTTCACCAGGTTTTGCTGGGACAATGGTCTAACCTTCTCTGTGACCTATGCAGGAATCTCTTAATCTGGCCTGTAAACTGACAGCCACTAAAAGAATGTGCTTCCCAAGAATACAATTTGTCAGTATTCCTATCAAGTAAATACCACAAAAAAACTGAAAACTTGTCTTCACAATTATAAATTCTTCAGAATCTTTGTCAAGATTGGTTTTGGATGAGTTGTCCCAACTCCCTTTTTCTCCTTGGTACAAATGATCTGCTATCTCACTGTCCTGCTCTTCATGTAACAGTTGTGGGGTTTTTTAATTATAAGGCTTCTTGGAGAATGATTGATCTCTGCTCTGTTCAGAGGGTATATTACAATCTACAACTTGATCTCAGTGCTGATGAATTTAAAGGACATGCCTTATGAACCTTCGGGAATGCATCACTGAAAATAATTTTTTTTTTTAATTCAGTTCTTCTTCAAACTGTCAAACAAAAATAGTTTAAGCTTAATGTCCAATGAATTGTTAAGAAATGGGATTCATTACTAAGAATTTTTAAATTGTAAATTAAACTAAACTCTGTATAGACAACATTGAAAAGGGTTTTCACAACCTTTTCAGTCCCTGGAGCATTTGCTGCAAATGCTATTGATATGCTAGACAGGAGTAGTTCCTTTTCTGATGTGAAAATTATTTCACATGTTGGGGGAAATAAAAATAAAATCTTAGCTGAGTCCAAGGAGGAAGGCCTCTATCTTTCATTCTCCGTATATTTTCAGAGCTATCTAGTTCTGCAGACCACATGCTGCATTTAATTACAAAGTCACTCTAGACGTAACTTGCACAATAAAAAAATGCTTTGTGTGTTGTGCTTTGCTATGAGGTGCTACTTGCATGTTCAAAGTGCAAAGATCATCACCAGTCAAAAAGAAATAAAAGAAATTTATTCATGTTTAAAAGCCTTATAAAAATGTCATCAATTTTTTGTATGCAGACAATGAAACATCATTGTTAAAATACATAGAGAAGGCAAGGGCAGGTAAAAACATGAAGTGACCTTGGTCTGCAAAAGTTGTCTAGTAGTATTTTTTGGATATAAGCTTGTGCTATAAGCTGGAACTGTTCAATAGTTGCTGTTTCCATCCCCACCCTTTTGGTAATAGGAGGTGATGCTTTAGTTGTCGTAGAGGGAGTTATACAGAAGACAAAAAAAGAATGACTGTGAAATGGAAATCCCCTAATATTATAAAGGCGATCCTCTCTTTATCAACAAATAGGGTGGCATATGGTAGCTTATGTAAGAACGTATGTTTAGAAAACTTGATTGGAAAGTTTATGAAGCCTATGTTAGAAAAGACTAGGGCTCTTCCAGACTTTAGCTAATATAAAGTGAAAGAAATAACATACTTCAGTAGAAGGATGATGTAATTACCAATGGATAGTTTACTTTTTCTTTGATACAGTCTTCATTTGTAAAATGAAGCAGTTATATAAATTGTAATTTAATTCTTTTAAGGATGTTTAGACCTCGGACTAGACTTATCTCATTATATTGATTCTGCAAAGGTTACTAATATTGAATAACTTTTGCTCAATTAATTCCATTCATATAATAATTTTATAGTGGAAGCACCCAATTTTACTGTGACAGAGTGCTTTTGCAAAGAAGTAGTCTGCTTAAATATATTACATTTCGCAGACAATAAGGTAAAGACTTCATGAACAACAGTAGTCTTAGATAAGGAATTTGAGATGAATGCCTGTAAGTAGCAGGCTAGCTGGTTTTGGAGCATTTCAATGCAGATGAAGTTACCTGGGTGAGAGTAAGGGGAAAAACTCGACCAGCTAGTAGTAATGCCTTGTCAGCAACATTAAGATTTGAGGCTTAGAAGGGCTGGAGAAAAGCAGGTATCGTAGTGCCGGGGCTTATATGAAAATCATCTGATTGAAAGCCACTAAACTGTCTGACTCACATATTGTCTTCTTGAAGACTGATGATGCCTCAGTATGTTGACCAATGGGTTATAATGCAAGCCATGTACAGTATTATAAATGAGCATCTAATTTCAGACTACTTGAACAGAAACACCATTGTTGCTTGCCTATTATCACTCAGTCTAATGAGTGAGAAATAATGACTGTTTCTCTAGCAAAGCCCTCTTCTGTGTGCTATTTGCCAACAGTGGCAAATGAATTTCTCAGTAGTTCTCTACCAAACTTCTTAATTGCTTTCATACTCATCCTGACATAGTTACATGATTACATAGTTACTTGAGGGATTTTGGTACTAATTTGAAGTTGTTTTACCTTTTCAGGAGCTTTGTTGCCCCTAAAATAATGGTACTTAAATCTTATTGCACTTTCATGCAATGAATAATAAAAATAATTAGCATCATGTTTAGAATAAAATGTGATGTGGTTCAAAATCACTTTTAATATTGTGAAAAATGAAATTACTACCACAAAAATAGAATTTTCTGGTTAATTAATTTCCTTGTTTGTAACTGAAAAAAGAAAAGTCCAGCTCTTCTATAAAAAGACTGATGCAACATTGCTTAAGCTGGTAGCTTGTGACTCACTCTGAGTAAAAATCTTTGGGTGAGGATCAGGAAGCATTTCTATAAAACCTGTTTCTGCTCCATTCATTTATTTGAATAGAGTACTAAATTATAACATCTAATCATTAATTATCAACTGCTTAAATGGTTTTGAAGAGGAAATAAATTCAAGTGACTTGACCAACATAGTGGGAGATGAACTTTGGGTACCTCTAAATTTTTCAAGGTGAATTGTAAAGTACAGTTTTAACATTTGAGAAATATTTTCTTGATTAAATACATGATCTATGGAGAAGCACTTAAATCAGTAGAAAAAATGATAGTGTCCCTTTTAAATCAATGTCTATGATATCATAGTGATATCACTATGAGTTCACAATGGAAAACAAAAAGGTAAACTGCAGTTACACATCTATTTTGCTCTGTTGAAATAAAAGCATGACTGCTGTGTGATTGAACTGTGTAACAATCATGTAACTCTAGAGAACAAGCTTCTCAGCTCAAAGAGAAGGTATATATATTAATAAAATATAAAAATCCAACTCCCACTTACAATAATAACAGGCAAATAAGTGCTATGGTTACTGAGTCTTGTAAGCAAATTCAAGTAGAGGGATGCATGGCCTTACAGATATGGTGTGAGACTGGGTCAAAATATCCTGGGGTTTTAAACCTAGCTCTGCCATCAGTTCCAATTCTTTAGATTCAACAGACTTGTTTGTACTCTATTGTCCTAAATTCTACGTACTTGAAATAAAACATCATAACATTTATCTCAGGAATGTTTTGTTAATACTTTTCCAATGCTTTCCAAGTATGAATTGCTATTATTGCTTCCAGATTAAAAGAATGTTCACTTTGCATCTTCTAAATATTAAATATCCATTTATAGTTTCTTGTATTGTCAACATTCTAGGTACTGTAGGGATCTAAGAAAACATTGTCCTGGTTTTGAACTTTTTAACTGTAGCAGAAACCAAACCAATAAAAGCTTTAGGGGCTTTTTCCTTGTAATTGTAAGACTACTCACTGATCTGTAGCAAAAATCTGGAACATTAATGTAGTTGAGTATGACACGTACATCTGAACTCATTTATCTTGTCATCAGACTAACTAGTTCAGGGCTATGCCGTACTAACCTTGACTATGCAGTTCAAAGCACAGCTGTGTCTGATTCACAGAAAGAGCAAGCAATGCGAAAGAGTACCTGCTTTCAAAACGGTGTGGACATCCTCTAGGGTGGAGAAAAGGCCAAACATGGTTTTACAGAGTAGTGTTTCTTTCCTAAAAACTCTTTGCTCATTACAGTTTCCAATGTCTGCAAAAATTGAGGGGCAACAGATCTTTGCATCTTTTTCTGTCTGTAAAATGCATCTGTTTTGCTCACTCAAAGAAGTACTGGTCTCATGGAAAAGATAGTTGTGATCATTGTTGAAGAACACCTCTATCATAATGTGTTCCGTACACAGAGGGCAAATTATGGCTGCTTGGACAAACAATTCTGGCATTTCTTAACATTTGAGGAACTGTCTTACACTCTTAATGTCCTTTCCTGTAAACAATTTCTGAGTGCAGGCTGGGGGGTTTTTTTTGTGTGCATTCGTTTTTGTTGGGTTTTTTGTTGTTTTTGTTGTTGTTTGTTTTTTTTAATGCAAAAAAAATGTCTTACGTTGTTTCGTGACGTCTCCTTCATCACTCTTCTGCAGGCTTAGCTGTACTCTATTGGCCTTCCATACATGTATTAAGAGGGATTGACAGGGAGATGTATGAACTTTCTGATGTTGGGTTGCTGGAGCCACATAACACCTGACTAAGTACATTAACCCATCTAGAAAATATTGGTAGCTGTCTAACAGACATCATTGCAGAAATTACACATTTGTGAGCATTTGTGGGATTGTCTTTTCCAGATGTTCAGCTTGTTATTGACCAAACCAATTTAAATATTCCATTTTAAATTTAATTTCTCTTACTTAAAAATAATCTAAGCCCTCTGGGATCAAAAAAAAAGGCAGATCCTTTCCAGCAAAGAAATCTTGGCTGATCTTGGCATATTTCTATTATGATTACCTATCAGTGACTCAACTGGAAGGGCTATGGTGAAGTTTTGCATTTGTAAGGGACAGTGTTCTATTTTGTCTGCTAAACTGAAGATCTGAACCCAAAAATCACCTTCAGAAAATAGATGTACAAATTAAATATTAAAGAATTTAAATTTGGAAATTTAAAGTTTATATATCTTTATATATTCTCTTGGGGTTTTAATTAATATTCATTTTACATTCTGCTTCTTGTTTATACATTTTTGCATACTCACAACTGTGGCAATTAGTCCACAGTTGTCACTGATGGCATTGCTTTCAATGAGATGTCTAGCATATGAATGGTGAGTCATTGTGTAGATAGGGGTTAAGACCAATGTGGCAAAGTAAACAGTTTCTTTGCAGTCTGATACCTCTTGGATATTGTAAGGGTTATAACTTTCCTGAGACCTTCATGTGTGCTACTTCTGCACCTGTAGGCCTGTAAGACCCCTGAATTTTGTGCAGAGCACTCACTGAAATTGTGTAAAGAAATTATTCTGTTTCTACAGCTCTGAAAACAACAGCAAGTGGGGAAGAAAGTAAAAGAAAATGTTCTTATTCTAATAGTTTTTATACTGGCATTAGAAGCACAAAATATTTTTCTTCCACTGCAAAGTAGGAGTATTTGTATGGTGGCAAAGAAGTATTTCTTAATGAAGAATTCAAGCTGGAGCAATGCAAATTTTGGTAGTTAGAGACTAAGGATGCCAGAGAAAGACCAGGTCTGAACATGTAGGATAAGGGTGTGGGTGGTGTGTTGTCAGAAGAAGTCTGTTGGCTGTTGAGTTTGCTCAGGTTAGAGATCACTTTGCAGCAGTGTTGCTGCCCGGAGGCTGTGTTACCATGTCCATGGCTCTGAGCAGGCCTCCTGCCACGGGCTGAGCTCAGAATTACACGTGCTTGAGGAATAAATTGTCTCGATACAATCACTGTTATCATATAACTGTATATTTAATTAGGGAAAGGAAGTAGGAGCTTTTCTTGTTCTCTTTTAACAGCATTTTGTACATTAATACATTCATGTATTTATGTAGTGTTGTGCAAAAGTGACATAAATATACGTCACTACATAAATACACATTTCACATATGCAATCACTCAAAAACTATTGCAATTGGGTAGAAGTAAATATTCTACTATTTTTAATAGCAACACAGTTACAGTTACATTTGCAGGAGATCTGCCACAGTAAAGATTTGTTAAAGATTTTAAAAATTCTGGTTGCTAGTGATGGAGATTTTATGATGGTTACAAGAGTGAACAGGAACCCTCCAGAAAGTAAATCAAAATTACTAAGATTAATTTTAACTGATCACTAATAAAGTCATTACTTTTGTTTAAATTCTCATTTTATAACTTAAATAGTTTGAAGGATTTTTAAAATTATTTATTTACTTTGGAGGTAAGTTTCACCAAATAACATTAGACTACTTTAACTCGGGATGAGTATTCCTATTACTGTTCAATATAATTTAAGTAAGCCCATTTAAATTAAATCTTCTGTGAAACAGTCAGTGCTCAGGCTGCTGGATGCCCTCTGTCAGAATCCTACCTTCTTTCCATTCTCCGATCTATCTGGATCAAATGAGGAACAAGTTCCAGAGCTGGCAAAGTTGCGCAGTTATCATTTGACTTCTATATCATTTTAGTAATAGACATTTACCAAAGGACTTTCTCCAAGGAGTGGCTACACTGATTATACAGACAGACAATATTTTAGAACAAAAATGTCCTCCGCACATGATGACTAGGAAGGAAGGAGAGGGAGAAAAAAAAAAAAAAGAAAGAGATGGCTTGTAATACATGAGATGGAAGAAACAGAAATGCTTAAAATTAAAACCCACAATAATTATGAGTTGTAGTACCTTTTGGAACAATGACCAGCATGCTGCGCAGTCATTACACATTTCTGTGTTGCCTGGAAACTGAAGTGAAATGGCCTTATTCATTTGCAGCTAGCCCCAGCTCTCCCCTGCTGTAGTGTTTGATACGTCAGAACTGAATATGCACTGAGCAGAACACAACTTAGGAAGCAAACATTGGTAAATCCATTAGCTGTGTATTTTTTCTAAAGTGTGATTAGTACTACTACATTTCAGTATAATACAATACTGCAGAAAAAATAAAGAGAGAAATTTTCGGTAATATAGGGCTATTTCCGTTCTATTAATCAGAAGCATGCTTTCAATGAAAAATAGAGCTAACCCCAACATTCAAAATGGCAATTTTTAATATCCTGTCTGAATAATTCATACATTTCATGCCTGGCAAACTTTGGTATATCATGCTATTTGCTAAAGCAGGAAGTATTGTGTGTCTTGGACTGTTAAATATTTGCAATATTTATAATTTAAAGTATTCATTAAAAATAGTAGAATTAATAGTCTTAATGAAAGACAAGTGAATCCTATACAATTTGATGGAAATTAGCTATTTTTTGTGTCAAGTATCCTAAAAAAAAAAGAAAAAAATTAATACGTTGGTAATACAAAGGGTAAAACCAAAGTTTTTGTTATTGATCAAGCTATTTGTCAAAGACTAGCTCTTTCTGTTTAAACAGCTGTAGAATAGAGGCTAATGTTGTTTGATAATGCATAGTTTCTAAGTTTTATTTTTTTAGTCAAAGCTTCTTTGGAATATTTTCATGTCTGGACAAAAAGAATATTTTTTCACAAGTGTTATTTTTCAGTCCAGTGAAGTCAGTGGGAAAGAATACACTGCTGGTGTAAGGCATTCTAGATCCCTGCATGCCTCTCTAAATAGCCAAAATTAACTGTATCATGCTTTGTATTTGATTGAGCCTAATTCACAGTATTAAAGGCCAGTATTAGCATTTCTGTAGTTGTGTAAATTCTATAGTACATTACCTCTTGGAATAAAGTGTAACACCTAAAAGCCAGTAACATACATTCATTTTGTCAGAGCATGTTTCAGGTTTTGTGGTTTTGCATAGGTAGATAATGGGCTCTTTCTAGCCCACTTCATAATTTATTTTGGAAAGAACTCCATGTTAGTATGTGTAACATTTGGTACATAAGCTGATAAATGATTGAGAGATAAGAAGAGTATTCAAAGAAGTCAAAGCAAAAGCAGAAAAACAAAACAATCTTTTTTCTATCACAGTTCACTAAAAAATAACTTAGGCTATGTCTTGTACTAGAACTTTTGTTTAAAAGTGTTGACTTCAAGGCTTGCTTCAAGCAGAGACCAATGTCTACTCTAAAAAAAATTAAAAAATAAAAAATTAAGGTAAAAGTAGTAAGTTTCCAGGTCCAGATGTTATTCACTTAAGATTTCTAAAATAACTCAATACCAAACTTGTAAAGCTATTACTACATCTATCAGTGAGATGAATGTTATTACCAAAAAATCAGATGATGGCAAACATGATGCCAGATTTTTAGAAGAACCATTTGTGGAGAGAGATGGAGGAGAATCCAGAGAATTGTAAGCAAGCATGTCTGATTTCTGTACTGAAGGAACTCCAGAAACTTTTAGCATGAAAGTAAACATTTTAGTGCATATGATAAAATAGAGAAGAGTGAAATGGGTTTTTATAGAAGAAAAGCATGCTTCAGAACTGGTTAGAGGTTGGGGGGGGGTGTTTTGGGGGGTTTTATGGTTTTGTTTCTTTGGTGGGTTTGTTTGTTTGTTTTTGTATGTGTGGGTTTTTTGTTTGTTTGGGGTTTTTTTTAAGGAATCAGCAAACATGAGTAAAGATGATCCAGTTCTTTCTGTATACATGGATTGCAAAATAGCTTTTTATAATGTACTTTGTTAAGTGTTCCTAAAGATACAAAGCTGTCATGCAATACTGATCTGACAGGAAGCAACACATTGAAGAAAGTTTGTTGACAATAAATAAAAATGAATACATAAGGGAAAAACTATTTTAGCTATGCATAGCTAACAGTGGATCTTAGCACCCTTGAGGATGGAGTTCTAGCAATCATTGTGGGTAGCCCTTTGAAAAGATCAACTTGGTGCTAAGGAGTAGCCGAAAAGATACTCAGATTTTTAAGAACTATTAGAAAACAAATAGTGAGAACAGCAAGGAATGATCAGGTAGACTAGGATGCTTCAATTTGGAAAAGAGCTTGGGTTTATGAGAAAATAAATACAATTGTGAACAGCAGAGGAAATGTGAATAAGGAAAAGCTACTTGCTATTTCTTATGTAAGAACAAGGTCACTCAGTGAAATGATCAGGCAGCTGGTTTGAAACAAAGTATTTTTTCACAGAATGCATGGTAAATTTGTTTATGTGGATGCCAAAGTATACATAAGTTCAAAATACGATTAGGTAAAATCCTAGGATAAAAGTCTATTGAGAGCTATTTGACACAATGATGATGCGAATGCAAACATGAATTCAGCTTGCCGTGTTTTGGCAGGAAATATTGAGAAAAATGCCATTCTAGTCTTGAAGTATTATTTTCACTTCTTCCATGAGCATCTGTTAGTGGCCTCTGTCAGAGAGTCAAAAATCCAGCTAGGTGAACTTATGGTCCAACCCAGCAAAGTTGTATCCATGTGTGTGTGTGACTGGGGAGTTGTTTATATGTCTGTATCCAACCAGTGCAACCTAGAGCATTCCTAACCAGAAAAGAAATATTTTGAGAGCTGTTAGTATGTATTCGGGGCTGTCATCTTTGGCTGAAATTATTCACGAATACTTAAGTGTGGAAGTTGACTGTATCAGAGGCAAGAAATTCTTCCCTTCCTTTTAATGATTTTCAGTAATTAAGAACAGTCCCTGTGAAGACCTCACTTGCTCACCTGAACTGGCTAAGTCATTTGCATACATTCTGAATATTGTTTATCTGCCTGCTAGAGAGTATTGCATCAGCCTCAAATTCTGTTGAATTAACATCATTGCTCATCCCAAGAGAACACTGGCTAATTCTTCTTCTTTTGAAGGATTTTGTAGTTGCTTTCAATGGAAACATCACTTCTTACGATCTTTGTTACTTATAAAAACATTGACTAAACTGAGATGAGGAAAAGGAAAAGAAAGGGCGCACATGGTATCTTAGATGATATCTAACAAACCTTTACCTTTACCAAGAAACAAACAACTCGGTAAGGTTTGGTTTAAATATTTTGCTCTTTGGTAACTTGATTGATTTACCACTTTTACTTGGATTAATTTATAACCTGAATGTGCCTGTATAAGTTTCTTTGTGTTTAAGCCCAAGAACTTCATAGAGGTTTGAGGTGGGGGTGTGGGGAGGAACTATACAACACTGCTAAGGCTACTTATGGAGGCTTGGGAATATCTTATTCTTGTTTCATTACTAAAACTAGCCTTATTTTGATATTGCAGAAAATAAATGAAAATACCATGCTGTCCCTCTTGCCTAGGTTGATTTTTTTGGTCATTAAATAATTACAGAGCAGAATTTTTTCAAGAATATTTATAATTTGAGCACTATGATTTTTAGGATATAGGAGTATTATATTGCTTTTGTTAAATGTCTGTTTGTTATTCAATAGAGTCAGATTAAGAATGTTCAAGAAAGAATTATGTAGGGTGTGGACCGCTGCTGTCTTTTTTTCTTCTTAAAAAAGCTTTTCTTTTAGAATAATGTAAAATCCGCTGTTGTTTTCCACAGTGCTTTAGCTCAGCATGTGTGTGACATGCATCAGAAATGTGTAAGGCAAAGAAGAGGCTTTTTTATTCTAAAGACCAGCAAGCAGGGAGGCAGTGTCATGCTGTCAGGTAAAAATACCATTCCCAGGAATTTCAGAGAGGATTTAAGCTGACTGGAGACCAGTAGGGATATTTCCTGATCACTGTTTATTTGTTTTTAATATTTCTTTTATTGAAAAAGTATTCATCATAAGGCATAAAAATGAAATTAAATTATTACTTTACAACACTTTCATATTCTGCATGGTTTTTTAAGGATGGAAAATGAAAATTCACTGACTTTCTATTTGCTTTCATCTGGAAAGATTTCAGGTGTTTTTCTGTGTACATATGTATGTACAGTATTAAATCATGTAATTTTTATCAGTTATGTTGCACCTTCTCTGTTATTATTTTATCCCTATTTGGCATTTTATCTAGCAAATTAAGACCCTTCACCTGACTGTCTACAGCTGGATTAGAGTATGGGCTAAATATGTCAAATAGAAGAAATTAAACTAGAGGTTGAAATGTATCCAGCTGAGTTATGCATTCATAGAACTGTAACTTTGTACATGTATAAAAAGCATATGTTCACTGCAAGTCAGTTTTAATGAATGGCAAAATAAAATGGCAGTAGCTGTTGCATACCCTCTTTAATCCATATTGATTACATCAAGAAGGATATTCTGGACTGAGAGATCCTGAAAAAAGGGCTACACATGAAAAATTTATTAGCAGACCAGAATGTCTGAATTAACAATTGATTAAAAATTAACAATTGATGAGCTATTATGACTTCAGCTCATGTTATAGTGAAGTAAATTACTGTATGAATTTGCAGCATGTCCCTTGCTTTCCATATGTTTGTCATTGATGCCCCATGTTCTGGTATTGTAATGTCCCTTTTCAGCGTATTTACACAATATAAACTATACAGCAGTATTTAGCAACAAAACCAGCATCTGTGATACCAGTGTTGTGCTGTGCTTTGTGCAGCTCTTTGGAAGTTGGTCTGTGTTCGGTGTTGCTTGGCCCTACTCTACCACTGCTCCCCTGGCCCCCTCTGAGAGTATCTGCTTGCATGGACTCCCTACTCCAGTTTTAGGAAGAAGAATATGGTAGGGGTTAGCCTCACGCTCTCCTTCTTAATGTGCTGAGAAATGCAATTGAACAGAGCAGATTTGCAGCTGTTTTGTGAGTTTGCCAAGTCCTAAGTAAGAAAGAAGCAAGAATGGGAAATTCTAGTGAGGGCTGAAGGAAGACAAGAGGGTTGCAATGATTCTTGTTGTGTTTTGCATAGCAGACCTGAAGTCTTCCTGAGTTATGTTTCAGCTCTCATTGAGAGTGTGGTGGCAGAGGACCAGTTCAGTAAAGCAGAAGGAAAGAAAGAGCGTCCTGGGGAAAAAGAATGTTTTGGGATTTGTTTTTTTGGTTGGTTGTTTTTTTTAAATCAAAAGTATCATAGAAGTAAGATCCTTGGTGAAAGTGTGATTTTGTTGAGCAAGCCCAGGTATTGTGACATGTTTAAAAAATCATAACCCACCCTGAATGCAGGGCCTTGGTTGGTGTGAGAACTTACTTTCACTAAGAAAAAAAGCTATATTGCTTTCACATCTACTGCATGGTAAAAATGAGCATGTGAGCAAAAGACACAGAGCAATAAACTTGTAAACACTTGTTACCCCAGGGACACTTGTCTGTTTTTCAGGAGGTTTTTAGTAACCATGCCACCTCTGCTTTACTGGCCTGAGCCCCAGCAAAACTAGAACTTTAATTTATATATCCTGGCATGCCAGATACTTTGAATTATAGCATCCTAAAATGTAGCCTAGGGTTCTGTGATTGTGGATGGAAGTATAGACCAATGCTCAATTTGTCATTTGGGCAACAGTGCAATGAAAATAAGACCACAGCATGGAGGTTTACAAACCTATCTTGAAAGAAGTTACAACAGACAACTGAAACAGGCATTGCAAGGGGATCAGACACTGTTACGCAGATAAATACATTCTCTGCAAATGACTTTGGGGATGTAAAAGACAAGATTAGTGACTTTTGAGATGTTTTAAAACAGTTTATCCATAAAGGATGTCAGGTTGTGGAATGTTTGGGGTTTGGTGGTGGTAGTGATACAATGCATTAGTAATGGTAATAGAATGTATTGTTGCCAACAGCATAAAACAATGACTTAGTAAAATTGATAAAAGAGAGAAAAAGTCGTCAGTTGCTTTTCACAATTACCTGAAAGAAGTAGGTAGGTAAGCATGAGAATCTTCTCAGCTTTTGGGTTGAGCCCAGTTACCTGAGCTTGCCTTGGAGGTCCTACCTCCCCAAGCTGATTTACCTATGAAGCAGTCTCATGTGGCTGACTATGACCACTGGTGCAAAAAGGTAAGAAAATACTATACAGAGGTAATTTCAGTTTCACTGAGCAACAGTATTCCAGCACTATGTTATAAAAAGTGAGTCATGAAACAATGTAGATTATAATTACAACTTTTAAAGGAAGTTTAACTGCGACTTGGATTTCTTTGCATAAGGTAATTAGTGCCTATTATTAGCAGAACAAAGACTTGAAACAAATCCATTACTGTATATATATTTTACTCCATTATTTTGATTAAAGTAATCTTTCTTCTGTAATATTGGATGAAAGATAATATGCCTTGCTAATTTACGATATTCATTTAACTACATATTGTCTTGAGTACACTTAAAAGTAGTCTCATACAGAAATGCTAAAACTGAAATAAGGCAACTTCCTGTTGGAAGAGAACTTCTGAGAAACTGTTTTTGACCATCTCATAGATAACAGACTTATGGAATATATCTGCAGTTATGGAATAGCATTGAGATTAAGGAGATCTAAATTCTGTATTGTCTTGTTATTAGACTTTGTAGAGGAGAATCCTCTCCTGCTCAGGTGACTTTGCACAGCTCAAAGTAGTTGTTGGGGGATGATTATTTTTCAGTTCGTGATGAATGTCATACATAAATAATAAGAAAAATATTTTGGTTCAGTTGGTGTATTCTTTTTTCCCCTCTTTAAGACACAAGATTTGGTGTGGGCATGAAAAGATCACCACCACCAGTGGCAGAGGACTTCCTTTGGACTTTCAGAAATGCCTATCTGTTCTGCTCTTCTATTTTGATTTATGTATCTTCTGTGATAGTATTTGACGTAGTTAATTTCTGTTGCTTTTAAGAATACAAAATGATGGATGCCATTGCCTGTGGTTCCAGTAGAAAGAGAAAATGGCAACAGAAAGTTTTGTGTTAGAATGCTAACAACCTGAATGCATGTCATCAGACTTAATGTACAAGAGCTATGCTTACATAGAAAACCCCATGGTTTTTTATCAACAATATTCAGCAACTATTCCCTCCTCATTTGCTTCGCATAGTTGCATACACAGAGAACTAAATGGACAGTGAGAGATACCATCCTGCACATGAGATTCTAATGTTTAAAAGAGGATATGTAATGCAGGTGTGACAGCAGGGTTGTGGCTGTGGACAGGTAATAGTTTCTCAGCTTCTATTTATTTTACTGCAAATTCAGTAGGCAGGCAGGCAGGCAGCCTCAGGCTAGTTGGAAGTCCTTATTTTAGAAATAAGGGGGGAAATAAATAAATAATATCTATAAAGCCCTTGATAAAGTAATCTGAGAGGAAATAACTCCTTGAATGTATAATTTTCCAGCGGAGTATTTACATTATTTTTATAGCATATTTTCCAATTTTAATAATTCATAAGCAAACAGCCTGTTTAATGAAGTAGAATTAGTCCTTTATATAGACTAAACTCATAATTCTTTCTTTGTTGCATAATTTCTGATATATTGCACAGTTAAGTTGTCATTTTCTTGGCAGACTTTCACATTCATGTCTCCTGATGTTGTAAACCTCAGTATGCTTTGTAAAGATCTGTTTTTCTTATGTTTAAGCATTAATTATAATGTTTTCAAAGCTAAAATTAAAAAAAACCCACCTTGCACAAGTTGACACAGAAAATGTGTGTTTGTGCTTTCTGGTTAATTTCTTTATGATTTCTGTCATCCTAATACACCTAAATTAATCAGTAACTGCAGTTTGCAAAGAAACTGAACATGAATCATTTGGCTAAACTAGTTTCATTTCTAATAATCCTTATAGAGTTCTAGTGTTCCAAATTAATTTTGGGGTTATTGTTAATGTTGTTTCCTAATAGGAAAAATGCAAACATTCTTGAGTTTTTGAGAAATTAGAAAAGTTAAGATTTGTGTTGAAGGGAAAAAAATAGAGCAGCCACAAAGAAAACCACACTTGATTGGGTAACAACCAAGAACACAAGACTTGGGCTGGTGCGAAAGGAGGATAATATTCTATTATTTCCCATCCTATCAGCCACAAGGAAACTTTACTTGCAGCTTTGAATTATTAATAATTTTAAATGCTTAGTTAACTCAATACTATATATCATACAGTGGAAAAAGCACCCCTTTCCTCAAAAATTCATATTTAAAAATCTTTGAAAGCATTAATACTGTCATAAACCCATAGCACGCTTAAGCATACTTGCTGCTCTGTTCTCAAGAATGATACAAAAGTGGAATGACAGAAGACCTGCAGCCTGGAAGTAAATTTTCTTGGCACAGTTGTGTAGGTAGAATGGCCATTACTTACTGAGACACACTCTTAAGCTATTTCAGTTGCAGTAAATTGAACTCACAGATCAACTAAAACCAACAAAAAATCCTGGAACTATATAGTATTAAAAATTGCCATTGTTTTATACTTAAATTAGCAATGATAAGGTTTCAGTGCTACTAAGCCTATGAGTACTGTCAGGTAGATATGTGATTTCATACTCATGTAGAATTTTGTGCAGAGTTGATTGGATTAGGGTATTTCAAGACTGACAAGCACCTGATTGGAGTCTCCAATATTATTTTCATTTTTTTGAGAACTGGGATGGAGGGGAAATTATTTTCTTTGGGGGTTTTTTTTCTTTTTTTGGTATTAAAAAAATTACAATTACTTTTGTTATCTGTGGATATATTCAGTAATCAGTACTGAGCATTTAATGTAATGTGAGCTAGCTTTCAGACTTCAGGCAGGACAGTAAAAAGTACTGATGTAATATGGTTGATCTTCATGAGCAATTAGATTGTCTCGAGGTCTCTGCAGATGAGCTTTCCATGATATAGGTGGAACTTTCCACAGATACATGCAGCAAACACATCTGTCAGCCTGCTAAGACTTACATATGGGGCTTGATATGTTGGAAAATGTTGAAGAAGTTGGTAAGATCAGTCTTCCCAGGAATCCTTGATCGCTATGGGATTTTTTTTTATTAGAGCGTGTCATGCTCTATGTAACCTCCATTTCATTGTTCTTTAGCTTGATGTAAATAATTTTCAAAAACTAATACCAAGAGATCAAAAATTCATGTAAATGGAATAGACAGATTAGGAATTTCAACTTGATATTTCTTTCATGAGGAATGATAGAAATTGTGCATGTATTTAGAAAAATAAAGGCATTTGTGACAATTTACAGTATGATTTTTTTTTTTTTCCCCAATGTTTAATACCTGGAGAAAGGATGTTTTGAAGGTAACTGCAAGTCTTGCAGCTTCCATTTGTTGTCTTTAAAGATTTTGTTTGGAAGATCTTTTCAAAGGCTGAAATGGAAATTCATTAATTACAATGCCTTTTCCAAGCCTTCCTGAACTCAAATGTTTGTCAGCCTTGAGGAAATACCTCTAGTACCTTTCCAATTCAAGTGTATGGTATCACAATGATTACAACATAAAGAGACTGTATGGAGGAAGAACGTCTACCGTTTTGGATGGTCTAAGATATAATATGTCTGTTGTTCTGAGTTTGAGTTTGGGATAACATCTTTGCTTTATTAAAAGTCACCTTTGTCTGATGGCTTTCTGGCTGTTGTTCTGGCTATATAACATGACTGTGATGAGGAGAGTCAGTAAAGCAAAGAGGTTTTTCTAAAAATATACACACATCTTTCCAGCTTTGTCATGCACATCGTGAGCAGACGGGCATGTTTGCTTGAACCACAAAATTCCTAGGTTGGCGAAAATGGAGCATTTGTGTTATAGAGCCTAGATAAGGAAAAGGAAAAAGCAAAGTCAATTACTACTGTAACCAGGTTACTGGGCACAGCATTACAACACCCAGTGCGGCAGCTTCACTGCTAATTCATAAATATGTAATATAGCTCAATTTAATGTAGGCCTTGACACTGCGTTTTGCTGTGCAGAAGTAGCTCACAACCAATAAAACAGGATGTGAAACAAATTAAACAGTCTTACATTTGCCAGTGTCATAACAGACCTTTCATATCAAATTGCATTCTTATCTCTAGTTTGAACAGAAACTGAAACCTTTCTGTAGCTAACAAATGCTCGGGAGTCTGTTGCTGTGGAGTACTGGAAACAAATGATTTTATTATAGCCTGCAGACACATAGGTATGGAAACATTTGCATGCAGCAACACAAAATAATTTAGAACAGCTGTAGCAAAGTAAGACCAACCCTATGCAGTAATGCCAGTACTTGGGCATAAAGCTTGATTCTGGGATTTGTGGTTGGTTGGGTTTGTTTTTCATTGTATGCACATGCATACAGTGTTTTAGAGCCTATTTTACACAACTGTAGAAAACAATCGCATTCTGGTGACCTTTGCCTAAGCACAGGCAAGAAATTCACAGCTTTGAAATTCATACCATTTAAGAAATTTCTCCTGTATTTTTTTATTTATTTTTCTCCCTTTGAAAGAACAGAAAGCAAGAGAATGCCTCATAATTTAATGGTATGAAATGACTCTAAAGGGCGAGATTAAGCATGTTCATCCACTCTCATATATCACATGACTGGGTATTTGAGGACTAAAGTATTATTTCAATCTGATTATTGACTGATTTTTGTGAAGTTGGCCAAGTCAATTATGTGCCATGTTGGGTTTTTTTACACTATCAAAGATAGGCAACACATGTGATTGAAGAGTCAGACCTATGAATAAACAATCTTATTTAGTGCTAAATAGTTATAATATTGGAACAATTTTTGGACCTCTGATATTAGAAATAGTTTGAATTTCAGAGTAGCATTATCTGAAACTAAAGCATAAAGCCATATAAAAAAGGTAAACTTTTAATCTTTTCAATAAGATTGAAATTCCTACTTAGGAATATGCTAATTCTTCTTCTTACAGCTGTTATTATTGTACTATTTAATTTTGTAGCTAAAACTTTGTACATTTTTAACATATTTTTGCATTGTAACTGATTCTTAAAATTGGAATGTAGGGCAGGTAGCAAAACTTTGCAAGTCTTTTTAGACCTTAAAAGTGGTGATTTTCCAAAATTAAGAAGGAAAAATGCAAAGTAAAACTGATATGAGAATCCTTGTATCCTATACGTAGCCAATGATGTATAAGTTGTAAATCTAGCAATATGTTTTGACCGGAACCTTTTATAGAAGTTAATACAATACTGTGATGCTCTGACATATTTTAGGATGCTAAAACATACATGTGTGTCTGTATAGATTTTTAAGGCTTTTTTTCTGTTTTTTTTGCTTTGTAGGTAAGTACCATTTATGAAGAAGTACATAGTTTGGTGAGAGTTTGCATTGTGCCCTTCTGTGAATTCACATGTCCAGTGAGTACACATAAAATTGTTTAATGTCTTGACATTTTTAACTTGTCAGGAATTGCTATTATGTGTAATGAAATCTTTCTGCTGTGTTCTCTGGATTTTGGATGAGATCTGTAAGAATACATTGAAAAGTGTACTCTTGTCCTCTTCTCTGACATGCGCTGCTTTAGATCCGTGCAAACCTAGCACTTCTGTGAAACTTTTGGGTGTTTAGAACTCAAGTAAGAAAACCTATAGGTGATTTAATTGCAGTGTTTTCAACTAGAGATGCTGTTGGCACATTACTCTCACTTTACTGCAAATCTATGTCAGACGAATTACCTTGAATGCTGCCATTTTAAAAAATAAATTGCAGACCTGCATCAAGATTTATAGCAGCAAATCAATAAATATACAATGAATTTCTGTGGTCTTTCCTCCAAAGTTCTTGAAGTTTGTATGCAAATAAAATTTTTAAGGAACATACCTGTGAGAAAATACAAGCTATTTACCTAGTGGTTGTATGGTGTTCAGTGGAAAAATATGGCACTCAGGATTAGCTGGAATTTGCAGAAATCAATATTCTGACCTCTAGTGACATGTTCCAGCAAACTATATCAAGGGCTATTTTTAAAGAAAATAGAGTATCACTGTGTAACATTCAAGGCTACTAATGTCTAATTTTCAAGGTTAAATTATACATTTGAGTTAACAGATGTTATAAACCACTTTAATATTCTTGGATGGCTGGAAATTGTTAAATTTATGAAATTTTATCATTTATATCAGTATTTGTGATCTAAAGCAGAGATACAATGATATCTTTAAATACATTGTGACCCAAATGATACACAGAAATCTTGTATAATGATGAAATTTCTGTGGTCTTCACTAGCTGCAATACCTGCAGGCCTGAGTGAAAGCTGAAACAGCATACCACAAAGCAGGAGCCTTTACATTTCAGTAATTCTGATGAATCATTCTCTGCACTATATGTAGGTACATGAGCTGCTGTCCTGGTTTCAGCTGGGATAGAGTTAATTTTCTTTCTTGTATCTGGTATAGTGTTATGTTTTGGATTTAGTATGAGAAGAATGTTGATAACACTGATGTTTTCAGTTGTTGCTAAGTAGTGTTTATACTAAGTCAAGGATTTTTCAGCCTCTCATGCACAGCCAGCAAGAAGGCTGGAGGGGCACAAGAAGTTGGGAGGGGACACAGCCAGAATAGCTGACCCAAACTGGCCAAAGGAATATTCCATACTATGTGACGTCATACTTAGTATGTAAACTGGGGGCAGTTGGCTGGGGGGGGCGGATCGCTGCTTGGGGACTAACTGGACATCGGTCGGTGAGTGGTAAGCAATTGCATTGTGCATCACTTGTTCTGTATATTCCAATTCTTTTATTATTACTATTATTATTATCATCATCATCACTATTTTCTTCCTTTCTGTCCTATTAAACTATCTTTATCTCAACCCGTGAGTTTTAATTTTTTTCTGATTCTCTCCCCCATCCCACTGGGTTGCGGGGGAAGTGAGTGAGGGGCTGCGTTGTGCTTAGTTGCTGGCTGGGGTTAAACCACGACAGCTGCTTAAACATTCATGCAAAACACGAGTGTATTGTGCTTCACACTAGGAAATACAGAGAAAATTAAGAAAAATTGCTAGATGCAAGATTGAGAATGACAATTTTCATCTCTGTTTACAACTGATATGTGTCCCACAGACGTGCATTAACTGTACAGATATGTTTGTATATGTTGAAGATTTGAATCACTGAGGTAGGCACTACTATTCTTCTGTACGGTAAACTCACTTTTGTTGTTGTGTTGTAACCCTCCCTACTCTGGGCAAGATTCCTGGACTTTTACTGCAGAGCAGGTTCCGTGTTAGAAATTCATACACACAGTCATCCCTCAGGAACTCATTTCTATGGATTCATAGCATGACTTGGTCTCCCTGGAAAGTGGGAGAAAGAGACTATATCCAGATACCTTTGGGTGTTCCAGGTTCAGTATACAGGAAGATCGGAAAATTCACTTCATTCAGCGTAGGTATTAGGGACTTTTCTACTAAGAAGTTGTCAATCTCAGCGATGGTATATGATAAAACAGGCATTAACCAGTGATTTCTACAGTGCAACCGTAGACATCCTCAGTGTTTGTCAGGACTTTGCTCAGAAGGATTATCTTTAAAGACCCCTTAGGCTGTATCTTAACTGGCAAATAAGGTATCATAATGGGGGGGTTACTGCAGCCTGAAGCAGTCAGTACTGAGAAACCAGTGCCTCTGTTGCCTGTGTTTCAGGGGTTTTACTTCAGATTAACTCTAGTTAGGCCCTAATGACCACAGTGCACTGTGTATACAGTCTTGGTGTATACCTTCTGGTTTCACTTCATTTACATTCTGTTTGTGCACCAGGACTTGTCTGCTACGCAAACCAAACTGATAAAGGTGGACTAGCTTCAAAATGCACTCCTGAGGCAAACTAAAATACAAATACAGATGCATCCTTGAACTGTGGGCTTATAACCAGCTTTTGTGATTGCTGATTTTGCTAACCTGTTTTACAGAAAGAGAATATGTTTATATTCTTTGCAGACCAGTACCATAACACAGGTCTTATCTTGAAGAACTCTGAAATGAATGAAAAATTGTGCTTATTTCAGAAATGTAAAATTTGGTCAGCTATATATAAAATTGGGTTGTGTTTCTTCTTAAGATAGCTGTTGTCACCCTGAACAATCATATGGACTAGTTAACTAAATAAGCCATTTCATCTTTTGCAGTTCCGATTACAGATTTCTTAATATTTCGTATTTTGTTTCTTAAGTGGAAAACCAGGTGGGGTTTATAATATAATTGCTTGTAAATCTTCCTACTTTAATAAATTATTTTCTTATTAGCCGAACTGGAGTTGTTTTTACTACTACATTATTTTATCATCATCATCAACTTCAACTAAATTGGTGGTTCAGATTTTCCATTATCATTAGAAACAATACATTTTGTATCTAAATTAGGCAACCTATTTTATTAATAATTTATTAATAATTTAATTAATAATTACATGTTAGTTGTTTAGGCAGGAAAAAAACAGAACAGCTGGAGAAGTCTTTAAACTAGAAGCTATATTTTGACAAGCATCATCTATAACAAGAATTTACTAATGTAGTTATTTTGGTTGCTTTTTCTGAAGTTCTGTGGCACAGCTCTTGGAGACAGCATGGGAATAAAATGAAAGAAGATGTGTTTACCAATTCATTCAGTCCCTGCAGAGTTGTTCTGCTTAAAACTTGGTGCAGACTTGAAAGGCAAAACATCTTTGCCCATGTCTATGAATGGGAATAAGTACACATACAAATAACTCTCTTATTTCAAAATGCCTGTTTTTAGGAATTTTCAACATCGTTCTTTGCATATGTAACAGGACAGAAATGATCTAAGGTCAGCAAAAAATTTAAGTACATTTTTATTTGTGTTACTATTCAGAACAGCACTTGCAAATATGCCTAAATTTCATAATTATCAATGGAATTCAGATATATACTTGAGCCATTGGGATAAAAGGATATGTTGCAGGAATATGCTCCAGTATTTTCCTGAGCTAACATGGGCCAGTATATCATGTACAATCTTTCCTTACCAAGGAAATGGAGAATTAAATTACTGTATCATTACTGAAACAGCCTTCTAGATGAATTTTAAAGTTTTTCAGGAAGAAAGGAAAGAACTGTAAGATGATATATAGGACACATTAGATAATGTAGCTACTGTGAAAATAAGAATTATGGTTTCCTATAACAAATTTCCAATCAAGGGCAGCTGGAAATGAGTCCAGAATGGTACAATAAAGACAATAACATTACAATAATGTGATGTAGTTCAGTGCCTTGTTTTGTGTCACGTAATTAATAGAACATAAAATGAACTGCTAAATAGTACAAATGTTGCTTTATACCATGTTATGTTGTCAAGTTGGTAAAGTAAAAGCTGGAAAAGACACATAACATAGGGAAAAGATACATAATATAGGAAGGCATTTGTAGGCCGAGATCAAGATTAAGAAGACCTATCATGCAGAAACATGAGTACAATTTTTATATCCCAGAAATTCATTCACTGTCTAGGACACTGGGAGGGAAATAATGCCCTCTGGGGGAAAAAAACCCCAAAACAGCTGTTCGGAAGAGATTAGGGAGACTAGTATTGCCTGAACTCCTATACTTTAATCTACAACTACAGTATTACCACCAAGCTTTTATGTTATTCTTTATGTTGCAAGCAGAATAATACAAAACTCTGAACTTTCTCGGTGTAGCATCCATATTGGGGGCAGGGGGAAGTATATAAATAGTACACTCATTTTTGCTAGTTTTTACAAACAAGTCTGTCAAGTGCAGGTTATAGTTTACTACTTTCTGAACATGTCAGTGTATAAGATCTTAGGGTAAAGTATGAGGGACATTTAATTTGTGAAATTAAAATGCTGTGCATTTAAAATGCAGCTGGATAAAGATCCAAGCAAGCCAGGCAATTTAAGTCTTGTTTGGTTTATCATTTCTGCTGATTTTTAACACCAGAAACAGTTAATCTTGAAGCTGCGGTGAGTATATAGATGCCACAAGTGTAGACGTGAATGTGTGTTCAGTCCTGCATAGGGAAGACAGTGCTGTGATTTTCTGTCTTGTCACTAGATGTCATCATTTTTCTTAAGAGTATAGCTGGTAGACATTTGAAAAGTTGTCCAATATTTCAGTGAGTATTTGAAACATAATTAGGCAACATCAGTTGCAAAGAACAGAATGGTCTCTCCTCTTCTTTAAAGAAAATGAGATGTCTTGGATTATTTGTTTTTATTGGTTGTGATTTACTGCCTATCTGTGTTAAGTTCTGTGCCCAGACAGCAGGAATGAAGGCTGCCCATTCACCTTGCTCTAGCCACTTCACACTGAATAGGCGAAGCTCTCTGGAAAAATGGGGGTTTCTACCACTGCAGAGTGCAGCTAAGGATGAGTGGGACAGGGGAGCGGCTGGGAGACAAAAAGCCAGGGAGCCCACAGCATCCGAAGAGTGAGACACAAATTCTGAGTAAAGGAAAGAGAGGGACGCGTGGCCAGACCAGAGCAATGGGAGAAAGAGAGGTTTTTCCTAGGAATGTGGCTAGGGACGTAACATTGGCAGAAGCTCAGGAAACTTGTTGTTGAACTGAGGGTGAGCTCTAAGGGAAGAACTGACCTTGTGGGATCGGTCAGCAATATTGATGAAAAGTCATCCTTATTGATTAAATGTCATTCTCGTGTATCTGATGTGGCTATCTCAAAGATAAAATGCAGGCAGAGCTCTCTCAAAACTGTGCTTGAGTTGGTCTCATCACCAGGCTATGCTATCTGACTCCATCCTGTTAAGGATGTGCAAAGGGCACCTACTTCAAGTATTCCCAAGGCACTCATTGTTAGAGCTAAGATTTTCTATTTTCTAACTGACTCTCTTAGTCTTTTTGTCTTACAGTGTGTAGATAAAAGTTATAAGTAGTTGCAGGTTAATGTTGCATGTTGTCGTCTTGCTTGCTATATGCTAAATTCATTAGAAAAGAAGGTGGTTCTGAAGGACAAATATTATTTGCCCAACATTACTATAAAGAGGGGAACTATTTCAATTTTCAAAGCCATAGTTTATTTAAACAATTTAGTAGGTATTTATTTTCTATTGTTTCCTGAATAAGGACAATTCAGTTATACCTTAGAAAATCGAATTCTTAGAATGTTTAAAACTCTTATTTTCCCCTTTCTTAAGTGAGATCCAGTATAGTCATTCCTATTCCTTTACTACTTAAACCTCTCATGGAGCTTTTCTGAAAATCAGACAACTAATGCATATGTTCATAAGTTAATGGCACACATGGGCTAATTGTTATCTTCAGATCTCATATTTAAAGTAACTAAAATAGAGATTTTATATGCTACAACATTAGTTTTATCTTCTAAACTCTATGGGAAAAAACTATGACTTTCAAAATGATTTTATAGTAGGCAGATGCAAATGGGATCTCAGAAAGCTATTTCAATATGAACATTAAATAAAAATATCATAAATAGTTCCAATGCAAATTTTCTTACTTTCAAGTTTCAATAAGGCATGCTTTCTGAACGGACTTCAGAATAAAATGTGTGCAACAGGTTGTTGTGCTGATTACATTAAATTAGTTAGATAGCAGCATTTCTAGCATTTTGCAGCCCTGTTTTCAAATTCTTTGGAGAAATCCATCTATTTCAGGATGTACTGCATGTTTAAAGATCTTTTATATTTTGTGTGTATTATTGTTTTATATATATAAAATATAAAAATAATCTTGCACTTCTAATATGTTGTCTTGAATGTATATATTCTCTCTAAATATGTGCACAGACATGTTATATAATATAGAAATACATGTTTATTTTATAAGTTTCTGTACTTGTTATTGGTTGCAATGTAGGCTATGAATTTGAAGAGTTTTATAGCTTGAAGATAAAAGGAATATCTATTTTTTCTTGGCAAAACCAAATAAAGGTAGAATTTTGCTTCTGAAAGTGAAGCAAATTTTCATGGCGAAACTGATTCATATTGTTGCAAATTAAAGATTCAGATTCATAACTTATCCTCAAGCTGTAAGTAAATTCATTAGTGTGATTATTTTAGACAACAGGCTGAACAGGAGAAAAAGCCAGGGTGGGGAATATGAGTTCTTAATGCTGGACTATGTGGCCCAGGTCACAGCTTTGACCTGACTAACAGCCTGCAGTTAATAATGCTCTGGGTATCTCTCAGTAGTGCCCAAGAGGACTGTTTCCATCTCTATAATCAATTATTCACCTGACCAGAGAGACTGGTAAGAGACTCACAGTTTCTTACCTCTGTTATTTGCCTTCTGTTAATTGCCCTTTTTACTGAGCCCAAGAGTGTTTGAAACACTCCTTGGAATTAGCAAAACTTTTTATAGTTGTGGGATACAGGCCACCATCACTATTATGCTCTGATGGTTGCCATCAGCATCTTTCAAACCTACCAATAATAACAAAGTGGGTTTGGAATATAGCCATGGCTTTTATTTTCTTTTCTTAAATTTCTGCCTTGGTTTTTGAGACTGTTTTTTTTAGTGTCCTTGATAAAACCTTCACTTACTGATGTCTTGAACTGAATTTAATTCCAGCATGCATCATACCTCCTTATAGTGCTTGGTATAAATAGGAAATCTGGAGCTCTGCAGACTGACAAATGAAGTCAAAACTAACACTTTGTTGTCATATTAATGAGGAACATACCAGCATAGTTCTTGTTGTGTTCAGGCTGGCCTTGGAGGTTTGTCACGTATCTAACATAGCTTAGCTAATTATAAGCTATAGTGCTTTAAGCCATGAAAGCCCATGGCACTGAATGAATAAAAAGGGATTTAGATTCTTAGGGATTATAAACATGAAAATGCATTATTGGTAGGAATCTTTTTACCTCAGCATTGTTTGTTCTTATTAGAATCAGCAGTTAAAAGCAATGTATCTTTCAAAACAATCGGATTTGAATAGTTGGAGTTGAAACAGCCATGTTTTTTCTTAATAACTATATTTATTAAACTTAAAATTAGGCTGTGCGTCTATATTTTTGTAAGGCAGACATTTAGCTACCTTTCACAAAAAAAAATTGTGAACACATCTAGTGCTGGCCTCTCCCCAAGCCTGCATGTACTTTGAAAGACAATTCCAAACCCTCGTATATTTTTGTTAGCAAATCCTTCCCACAACAGTGCTATGATCTTGAGTGCCCAGTTTGCATAATAACAATCAAACATGCAAGTGTTTGGAGATACTGAAAGGAAACTTCTGTGTTTTGGAAATGGATGGGGTACAGAGAGATGATCCTGACTTTTGCATAGGTCTGTGTATATCATTCTCAGTAATCCAATACTGGATTCAATCAGTCAGCTCACTCAAGTAAGTTACCAAGCAGTGATGTACACTTCACTGATGAGATGTACTAATATCAAAGATCTCTTGGATTTATTAGTCTAGGGGCCGTGCTGAAGGAGGTATGATACTGAGAGCTAGCGCTACAGAATAAGGTAGCAGCAGACATTATCAGGGAGATGAAATGCAGCAAAGGAGCTTCTACAGGAGCTACACTGAACCTAGCCCACTTCTTTCAAGAACACTAAGAGGTTTACAAAGCAAGAAGGTTAAAAATTTGTGGAGGCACAAGAGTAATGCTGGTTCAGATGTTGGGTGGAGGTCTTCCGATAAATGTGATGGTACCAAGGGATGGTGGGGGGCGAAGAGGAGAGGTGCTAGTTGCCTTTTAGTCTTCAGGAGCTGGGAAGTGATGAATAGGAGGAGGTGAGAGACGCAACTTAAAATAATGTAAATAAGTAGGAAAACACTTTATTACTACATTTATGTTGCTTCCAGGTGCTACCAACAGATGGTGTACATCTATTGCTACTCAAGCAAAAAAAATTCAAATCCTCATGTCAGATTGGGACCATGGAGTCCCATCACCATGGAGACATCAAAGAAAGATCTAAAGTTTCCTAACTTCTGAAAAAGCTCAAGCAGATGTTTGTGTTTTATCTCAGAAAGAAAGGAAATACTAGCAGGAGACAGTGAATTTAAGATATTAACAGAGTGACAATTCACTGAACTAGGACTGAGATGGGAATTCTGTCAATCCTATGCTTTCAAAGCACCTTATTAGTTTCTTCTGAATGCCACCTTGTCCTAGTGATGCTGAACATTGAATTGTCATACTGCCTCTCTGAGAGACCCATCACAGAGATGATGTTGGCATGTGACTATCAAAACATGCCATCAAATCTGCCACTAGATTTTGTGGCAAATTTACCTCGTTTTATGTTTCCATTTTAGTATTATGTAATATAAAACATTTTGGAGACAAAGCCTGAAGGTAAGCTGAAGGTTTTTTCTGAAGGGCAAAACAAATCAGTCATTTTATTCTCTCAGGATACCTCCTTTTTGTTATTTAATTTCTTAGGAGCTTACTGGCAAGGCTAAGAATGAGGGAAGTTTAAGCAAAACAAAATGAGACAAGAAAGCATATGGCCATTCAGTAAATTGTAACCAATATTGTAGATTCCTACACTGGGGGGCTATGTAGTCACTTCTTTCAGAAATGAGTGTTTAATAGGGTGATAATATTGGAGCTTGCTACTCTAGGTTATGATTATCAGGAAGCTGTCACAATTTTACCAGGGAAGAAATAATGATAGTACATTCATGAATAGTATACAACTGAAAAGGTCATGTAAGAGTCTTATGGACTCGTCTTTTTGTAGTAAAATATTAGTTCCTTTTTTTCTTTAGGTGGAACTTCATAAATGTAAAGCCTTCTTCTGTTTACATGCTACAATAACAGCCTCTGTTACTTCAGAAGTGCTGCTGTTAGTTTCTTTCTGTATGATGCTGTATATATGATGTCAAATAGGATGGTTATCAGAAGTTTAACAAAATGTAATTCCCTAGCGTAAGCTTTTACTCTAATTCTTCTTGTTCTTTTAAGTGAATGTAGATACTGAAATGTATTTTTCCAATTTTTCTGTACAGTTTTAGTCATAGATTGACCAACAGAGGATGACAGTGTTCCCTGTATATAGACTTCTTCCTAAAGAAACTGTCGTTACACCAGTTAACATTATTTTCCAAAAGACTTTGTATGAAATGCAGTGTTGTACACAGTGAACTGTTGATGGGGATATTTAGTATTGGACTGTTTTGCATACAGTATACTGTGGTATTGTAAGTACTGTGCATGCCTAGTGATTATGTCTGATATCCTCAGCAATGAGGAGAGAATAACAAGTCTGCCTGGAAAAGGGGGAAAAGGAAATGAGAAATATATGCATCTCTGAGGAAGTCTAAGGGAGAGGCAAAAGAAAATAATTCGTGCTTTCACTGGGCAAAACTAAGGTCCTGGATATCCAGATCTGGCTGGAAAATGAGAATTGTCTTTTGGAGGGAGAACAGATTTTAATGTTGCCTTTGTATTCTAGAACAAACCCAAACTTTGTAAATTTATTAACATAAAGTCAGATGACAGTGATCAGCTAGTCCCTCATGCTTTCCTATATGCAAGTGGTTAAAAGGGTATTTAATTGTACTCTAGGAAGCCCAGGTACAAGTTCTTGCTCTACGTGTGCCAGCATTGAGGCTCTAATGTGGGTTTCTCACAACACAGCTGACTCCTCTAACAGTGGACAACTAAGCATTGGGTACCCTGAAATGGCAACCTAAGTCTGCAGACTGACTTAGCAGTTCCTTAGTCTGTTTAGATACTTGACATGTTTTTTCCTTGTCCCCTTCCCTCTTCTCTCACCACCCTAGGCTGGATTAAGATTTCAAAGATACAGAATTTACAAAATCAGAACACTGTAGGTATTAAAATGAGGAAAAATGTGCAGTATGCTGCTGTTTCTTCCCACTCTCCAGCTGAAAGAGCTGTGAATTTCCTAATTAATAGCAGAATGTGTATAAAACCTATTGTGCATTAGTTTTCTTTTTTGTTGTTTTTATTTGTTTTGCTTCTGAATTAGCCATGGTGTTATACAAGGAGTTACAAACAAAATGTATGTTTAGAAGTTTCTAATACCACCAATGTTTGCAGCAAAACTCTGAGATTTCTTAAAATTCAGCAGTGTGAAAACTCTCTGGATAGAGAAATTCCTCTTTCTGATGAATTCTGTTCAATTTTAGCTTAAATTATACTGCTTAAAATACCAATTTCCTTCTGCTGATTGTATTTCTCAGAAAGGTTTGGCAGCCTGCCAAAACAACTAAACACACAAACTTTCTAAAACCCAGGGTTTGTCCCATCAACAAAGCAACAGCAGCAGACTTTAGTGGGCAGACCTGGAAGCCGATGGCGCAGTTGTCACACATGTATGGCCCTGGCAGCCCACAGTCTGACCAAGTTTTAGCAGTTTTCACTGGGGGTATAATGACACCTCCTGAGCAGGGCTCACACCTCGCTGCCAGCACCAGAGCATGACCACAGTAGACACTACAGCCATTTCCCACAGAAGGACATCACTTCTGTATGGCACAGGGCCCATGTACAGCGTACAGGCGTGCTCCCAGTGGCACCTCACATGTCTGGTGCGATATATGATCAAAGAGCCACTGGAGGCAGCTGCCCTCCCTTGTCAGCTGCCCCAGGCACCCAGTTGCCAGGGCATTGCAGTGCTCCTACTTCAGGCTAAAGAAATTGCTTATCAGTTTCACATGCTCTGTAAAAGGTAGGACCACCCAGCTCCTGTTTAGTTGCTACCCTGCTTATCTTGGGAAAGAGAAGTCCAGTCTGCCACACCATTCTGCAAGGTTTGTTTCATCTGTTTCCACCTTCTGTGGTAGGTGTTTTACCTCCAGCAGTGGAAATTTGTACAGTGGAATGTCTCCCTCTGTTCTGTGCCAGGTTGGGGGGTGAGGAGAGGGAGAGAAGGTGCAAGGTTCTTTCTGAATCTCAATAAGAAAAGGACTGACAACAAATGACTTAATATGATAACTGCTTTAATAAGACAGAAAAAGAAGCAGAATATAGATAGCAAGTAAATCTTGCATCCCCTCAGATGCTGGGCACCCTATGTTCATGCAGCATTGGATGGAGCCCGCATGGATTTTCCCACAGCACAGTGTAGAGCAGAATGGATCCTGCCCATGGAGAGAAGCTCTCCCTTTTGGTCCTTTGAGCAAATACATGCAATTTCCTTATAAGAAAACAACTCTGTTCCCCAAAGGATGTTCTCATGAGAACTTCTTGCTGTGCTGTTAGGTAAATGCAAGCCCATGAAGGTGGTGTAATCATGCTGCTGAGTGGGAGCTGCCTGCAGGCTCCCCTATTGCAATCGAGCTGGCTGAGGTTATCCTGCAGCCACAGGATTTGTGCAGCACAGCACCGGCTGGCACCTGCTCAGGATAACTGTTATAGGGGATCACTGCCTGCTAAACATGCAGCGGTCTTTTGGTCAGCATGAATACATTCTACCCCTCAATCCACATACAGTTTATATTTCCCAAAGGTAAGATAAGTTACAGGTGATATGAATGACATATGGGTTTCTCAAGCCCTAAGTGTGAGGCCCAATAGAGCAGGCACGGCCTGTTAAAGATCCCTGACCGTTCGAACACAAAGTCTTCTGCAAGGCTCCCAATACACCGTCTTGATCAAAGTGCACTGTAATCACATTTGGGTGTACTGCATAAATTTAAAAACATTTTCTAACATTTCACTATTCCATGAAAGACTATGACACTAAACATAACATAAAAGTATTAATTAGCAAAGTGGGAACATTAGAAAATTTAAAAATGTCAGCTTTATGCCTGGGCAGGTGGCTTACATTCTTGCTCCCTGTATACATGTGTTGTGATGCAGTATTTAATTATTTCATCTTATTTAGTTTTAGTTTGGAACTTGTTTTGCTGGCATGCAGTATAGCATAGTCAAGATTCATTGAAGAATGGAACCAGCTAAAACAATTTTATAGCAAAAAGCAGCAGAAGGATAAAGAAAATAAAACATGAGAGATACTAAAGGGAGGGAGACCACTTAACCTACAAATGCTGAACTGATATTAAATTTATGTAATGTCCTCAGGGCAAGTTTCTCTTTAGTTTATTTTTGCAAGTTGTCATTGTAAGCTAGTGCTTTAAAAGACTATGTTCAAAATCCTTTTGGTTTTTATTCCATTTTCTTAATGTTTTTAATTTTTTTCCATTTTGCATAGCCTCCCTATTATTCTCTTAACAATACAATTTTAACTCCCACTTTTTCTCATTGATTTTAGTCTATTTTACTCTCTACTTACCCAAAATGTTTAGGAATGTGTAATATTTCTTTATGCTGAACAACAGCAAGAAATGTGCTTAGTACTCTGCAAACAGGAAAGAAAACATACCCCTTTCTTTGTATATCCAGTATTAAATTTATCTATTGACAGTATCAATGATGACACTACAGAAACTAATATATTTTGTGACTCTTACTCCTGATGGCAAATAAAAGATGAACAATTGCCCACAGACATAAGACACACAGAATCCCTGAACAAAAAGGATTAAAATACAATATTTAAAATAATATCATTTAATATCAGTATTTCCTCTGTCACCTGATCATCAAAAAAGTACTTTGCAAACATATGAAATTTTAAGTCTCGGGTATCAGTTGATGGAAAAAATGAAGCAGTGTCATCAAAATGAGTAAAATGCAGTGAAATCTGTAACTGTAACTGGAAATAAATTTTTCAGCCCCCAGCAACTGAAATATCTATTAATATATTTAGCACTACAACGCCTTCTAAATCTAAGTTAGTACTGTTGCAAGCTCCATGCCTTAGGAAATAAAATGACACTCTTTTAAATAGTCCAAGAAATCAACTATTTCATGCAATGAAATGTCAGCTCATGAAACAAATCCCTGTTTTCCCCCCTCCTTTGTTAGATTGTAAAAGATGTCAGAGAGACAGATTTATTCACAGAATTTTTACAACACATTTCCTAGGTGTAGTTTTGGATTTAAAAAATGGTGTCTTGGGGCCATTTGCTTCATAAAAACAGTATTACTAATGTAGGCAGATACATTCAAGTACATTTGTCTCATCCCCAAGTTTAGACCTAAACCAGGCTTATTTAGGAAACAATGTACAAAGAAGTAATTTTTAGAAGAATCCCACTTTATAAATCTCATGAAACACTGATAGTCTTTTTCAAGCTTCAGCAATGTGCTATTGACATCCTGTAGACTGATACAATGCCAAGAAAAACGGAAGCTGCAAGAAACACTTTATTGAAGATTATAATATTCTTTCCATGTCACAGGAAATAAAAATAATACCCCCCCCCAACCTTTAAAAAGGTTATTTTCCTTACTATTCCATCCTCTGCTGAATTGGAAAAAGTTGAAGAAACAACTTTATTAGAAACATTTTCTTTTTGCTTTTGTTCTTATTTGCCTCTTCAGTTTATTTTTCCTTTTGAAGCTGTTGCAATTCCAGCTAAGCAGCAACAAAAGATGAAAACATTAGGAGGCCAAAACATAAATATTTAAAACAATTACTTTTATTCAGGAAGAGTCTGGTCACAGTTTCTTGGAATCAAATATGAAGTTATATATCCATTGCTAAATTATATCATTGTTATTTCTTTTTTTTTTTTTTTTAAAGTTTACAGAATGCATAGCCTGACATGCTAAATCTCAGGAACAAATGAGCAATTTAGCATTGTATGTGTTCGTATTATATGTATTACTGTTGTTAATATGTTTAAGGATGCATTTAAGGACTTTTGTAAAATGTTGTGTAAAGTCTTAACTAAGCAGGATTGCTTGGCAGATTTTTAATGATACAGGAATTTTCTGAATCACTACTTGAAAAACGTGAGACAGTGCTGCTGTAAATTATAATTTAATGGCTGTGCAGTAAGTTTCAATTCAGTGGGAACTGGTCACTTTACCTTTGCCTGAATACAGTAGAAGTGTGAAACTAATAATTACAAAAGAGCCAATAATTAATTAAGATCTATATCTTGACTATGAAGAGGAAAGTTTTCCTGAAACAAACACTGGGTAAAATATTTATCCAAATAATATGAATTTGTAAAGTGAGTTACTGAGTCTTGTCATAAGCATTAAATTTTCCCAAGAGGAGTTTTTTATGTCACTTCTAAAGATGGTGGTAAATTGAAAATTAAATCCCTTGGAACTATTATTTTGAAAAATTAGTGTTAAAATTAGTTCTATCATAACTGCTTAAAGGAAGAATTCCCACATGCATTCAGCTGAGAAAGACATTTTTGGGTCCATAAACTACCATGTAATATGTGTTATCTTATTGAATTGATCCCCTTTGGTAAAGAAATATTTTGTCAAAACGGTAGATGTTATTGGTGCTGATTAGTGTTTACTACCCTGGAAAAGTATTACGTCAAGGAAGAAGTTAATAAATGACCAGAAATTATATTGTATCTAAGAGATCTGAAATGTAGTCATCACAGTTCTGGAATAGAGAGACATGCATTATACATAATTACATATAATATATGATTTTAAATTATTATATAATTACAATTTTTCATATAATAGAGAAATATATTATTGGTTTTGCACCTCATTGTTCAGCTTTATTGAATCTACAAGTTTATTTAAGTAGTATACTTAAGTAAATAAATAATTAAACTGTTTATTTAAGTAGAATACTCTCATATTCTGCTTTTTAGATGCACTATGAAATCACTGCTAAATATTGGGAATTATGCTTGTTAGTTTCTTCCCAGTTAGTTTGTTCAGCTGTGGCTGAACACTAAGAACATTCCTTAAGTTACATACATATTGCTTATATAATCATGCTGCAGTTTATAACTTCAGGAATAAAACATCATCTTGATTCTGGATAAATACAGAGTTCATGTTAAAAGTAAGTAGCATCCCTCCAGATCATAAATTTATAAAAAGGAAACCTTTCAGACACATTAAATTATTGACTTCATGTTTTACAGTTTAACAAGTGGTGTTCCATCTATTTGTAGTTGAAGGTAACACCAGATATGTTTTACTTTGTTTCCAGGATCTGACATGATGTGATCTAACCTTGTGTAGTCTAAACTAGACTGCTAGATTAGGTTTCAAACAGTTTTATTTTATACCTCTCGTATTTGTGTCTAGTAATTACTTCTGTTAATTACACTTCTGTTTGTGAAGAGTACAATAGATGAACGTGTTTCTCCCATTCTATTTCATAGGTAGAGAATGAGTAATTACTAAAATAATGCAAGCTGGTTTGGTCTGGAGTTTGGGTTTTGGGTTTTTTGTTTTGTTTTGTTTTGTTTTTTCCAAATAGACTATTGTGTATATTTACTATCAAAGCTTTGCAGACAGTTAAACTGCTATCCTAATTCCTGACCAAGCACTTAAAACCAATATGCTGAAAAGTTAAACTGGCTGTAAGAAACAGTAGCTTATTCTTCACAGCCCAAGGCAAAAAAAAAAAAAAAAATGTTTCTTTTATTCAGATTGCTTTTGTCAATAATGAAATAGAAAAGCTGGTTAGTTTTCCTGCTTTGTCAGCAACTACTTTCCTTCTCCTAATCATTTTAAGAAAAGGGGGAGAAAGAAAAAAATCCCCCAAACCCCTCCCCCAAGCCTAAATCTCGGTTCTGAAGTCTGGAAGGATACAAAGAAGTCTTTTGCTATAGTTTCAATTATTTGCATGTCAGCTGAAATCCATGCCCACCACTATTTTTCTTTAAATATCTATAGCATATTCATTCTTTTCTATAAATAACAACTCTAATAACAACAAACATTCTGAAGTGCTGATTTCTGTATTGCAATTGAATTTTAGTTTCCAGTGAAATGCAGCTTGACAGAAACCTTGAATAAAAGATGTCATCATCAAATTTAAAAAAGGTGACTTCAATATTTTAATATCATAAAACAGTATAAAAAGATAAGAAACTTGTTAAATGTGTACCAAACTATGTAATTATTTAAAATATTTGTAGGTATAATGTATCTTGATTAGTAAAAATAAATGTGAACTTTAAAGGAGATGAACATTTCTTTAGGTTAAAAACCTGAAAAATGCCAATGCAAACCAAGATTTAAATCAATTATTTAAATCATTATTTCTACTTGCTAATTTAAATCATAATTAATTTTGGAGGTTTACATAATATATTTAAATCTGTCCAGCAAAATTAGAGGAGCTAGTCTTCTGTGTCTGTGTTTGAAGAACCTTCATCCTAAGTTACCAAGACCTGCCTCATTTCAGAGTGTTTTGGATCCAGACCTTAGTCCCTTTCAAAGCTTTCTGCTCAAACTGTCCTCATGGCATGGATTTTATGAAGACTGAAGTCAGCCATCTATCCTGCAAGATGCATCAGTTCCTGGGTGTGATGCTTATCCCATAAATTAAATGATGCAGAGTGGCCCAAGCTGCTCAGGACTCTAGCCCAAATGGCATGTGTTCTTTCTGCACAGCACTTGGCTGTGAATTCCCTCTGGGCCCGATACGATGCTGCTATGACAGCAAGATAATTTTTTTTTTGTTTATGGTTGTTCAGTTGAAATTGTTTGAAATAATAAATAAGAACACAGACTGTAATGCGGCCCACTGCACTGTTGTTTTAACAGTGTGTCCTGAGATGTCGCATGCGGGCATTTAGTGATGTTTGGGGATGAAAAACTGTAGGGTAGCGCTGGAAGATCGTGTAGGTCAAAGGAAACCAAACTGATGCAGTCTGGTGCATATCACCTGCTGGGAGTCATCTTTAGGGTGAACTACTTCAGGATCCTCTCCTGGTTTTATCTCGGAGCTAGTTGGAGTGGTCTGAAGAAGAGCCAAGGAGAGATCATGGCTCCAGAGCCTGGCAGCTCTGGGCCACCATTTGCTCTTGCAGCATGGACACGGCCCGTGCTGAGGCTGGCAGCACCACAGGTGGCAACGCTGTCGGTAGTTAAGGAAATACAGTCTGCCTCCTGTATAAGGAGGCTTTTGAACAGAAGCAGCTCTGAGTTTGGGGGCTGTATAGTCTGTGGAGCTAGATGACCTCATGATTTGAATCTTTTCATCTGAAGTTATTTGGTCCTTTCTTGGAATTTAGAGGCACTTTCAGAAACTGATTCGGTACTGGTTACAGTTGCTGAAAAGGAATAGTGTTCTTTACATAACTGAGTACGATTGAAAACCGTTCAGCTTTTTCCCTATACATTAGTTAAATGTCCCATATTAAAAATACTTGGACGTATGTTTTGATCATCCCAATACAGACTTTGCACTTCCAAATATATGTTTAATTTAGCTTGTTCTTATTTGATAGCATAGTAAATGTTGGAAAAAAAAAAATTCATCATAGATATGATGAGTTGCTGGTTTCAAAACATCATACTCAACCTGATGAGCTCACTTTTAGAGTGTACATGTTAAAGCTTAAAGCAGCGAATATTTAGTTTTCTTAAAGCATTTAATTATTTTTAATAGAAAAGGTATAGTTCTGTAATTTGCTTTAAAATAATAACTTCAGAGCTTTTGATTTGAAAGTATTTTCAGATAAACTCTCGAAAGCAAGAAACTAGTAACCATTCATGTTGCCAAACTATTTTTCTTTTGTTTTTAATTTGCAATATGTTGTTATAATAGCGGTAATTATAAATGCTACATTAATAGCATTTTGTCTGAAAGAAAATTGAAGAATTACTTTTGAAAATATTGGATGTTTGGTCTCAGTGAAGTAACAAGTGTTTTGACATATGTCTGATGATGAATGAAAACTTAAATTAAATTTAGATTCATCTATTAGTAAGTATAGAAAGGTATATAATGGGGTTATTCAGTCTGGAGAAGAGAAGGCTTCAGGGAGACCTTGTTGTGGCCTTTCAATACTTAAAGGGTGCTTATAAGAAAGATAGGAACAAACTTTTTAGCAGGGCTTGTTGCTATAGGACAAGGGGTAATGGCTTTAAACTAAAAGAAGGTAGATTTAGATTAGATGCAAGGAAGAAGTTCTTCACTGTGAGGGTGGTGAGGCACTGGAACAGGTTGCCAGAGAGGTTTGGATGCCCCATCCCTGGAAACATTCAAGGCCAGGTTGGACAGGGCTCTGAGCAATCTGATCTAGTTGAAGATGTCTCTGCTCACTGCAGGGGGGTTGGACTAGCTGACCCTTAAAGGTCCCTTCCAACCCAAACCATTCTATGACTCTATGATAATGAAAGCAATCTGCTTTGTTTTATCAGACTAAAAAGTCCTCTATGCACGTTGGTGTCGATCTGTGCTTAAAAACAGAATTGCTACAACTGATTAAGCCCTACCTCAGACTTAGCAGTGTTTTGTAGCAAAATATAATTTCATTAAATATGGAGGACTATTGCAAATACTTTGATGTTATCTACTTATTTAGGGCTAAATGAGAAGTATTTGGAGAATAATTACTGCAGATAGTTAATTACATGATGAATCTCTCATATACCCGTCTTTTATACTTGTTTTCCCCACCTTTGTTAACTGACCATGAAACAAGCTTTCTTGGCAATGGCTTTAGCTAGATGATCCTTACAAATATGCTGGTTTTTTGCAACTTCAGTTTAAAACAAATGCCATTGGTATTTCATTTTTATTCACATACATAGCAGGTTGGACTTGTCTATCTTGGTGGGCTACATCGTTTACTGCACAATGTAAGATTTCTTTTCAGCCTGAAAAGCAGGAATTTGTGTGAAGAATAAAGCCTGTAATGATTGGTAAAGGGAATGTATTTAGTTACCTCAGATACTAGGAATAATAAAAATCATTACATTCAATAGCAAATTGAAAAAATATTTTAAATTTACATGAGGAACATTAAGTTGGCAACCTCATGTTCTAGTCTTAATTTTCCTAAAGTTTGGGAAAAAAAAACCCTAAAATAACAGTTTATTGTATGTCTTCATGTGAGAACTAGCCTGAATTAGAAAGATTATTTTATTGCTAAATTGAAATCTGTATTACTTCATGTATAGGTACTCATGCCTTGCTATATTTCTTTTTAAAATAAAAATTAAATCTGATTTTTTACTTATTTAAATATAAATATGCATGGATGCACAGTTAGTGCATTATAAAAGGTAGACTGTGCTAAAAGTAATTATGAGTGAAGATGGATTGTCAAAAAATGTGTAACAGGAAATTCTTTCTGAATACCGTAGGACCAGAAAATGGGTGATGAAGAAATAGTATTAATGATGAGTCATTGTTACTGGTCTTGTTTGCTTGGGATGTGAGAACTACATCAGTATTTAGTACAGTCAAAGGTAAGACCAAAGCCAGTGCATGTGTCATCTGATGTGAGAATCTGTTCTGGAAAGTAGAATGGAAGGAATTGGTAGATCAGAGCAGAAATACAAACGTACATTTTCCAGAGCAATGATGCGATGAGATAGCTAATGTTAGTCATTAGCAATGCATAAAGGGGATTATAAGTAGGGATATATTTTTGTTAAAGATGCTGGTGTGATGATAATCAGAAGATTGTCCAGTTCTCAATACTGTTACTTGAAAAAAGGGTAATCCACAGATATTTCAAAGAATGACTTGGAAGTCTGGAGAATATTTTCATGGCAACTGTAGGACTGCTACAGGACAGGTCACTGACTTATCAAAGGAAAAAAGAGGAAGGTATTTATATTTGAAACTAGTAAGGTATTTCTAGTCAAATATTTTTTATTGGTAAACCTTTGCAACAGAGATGCATCTTGTTCTTCAGAAGTTTTTTTTTTGTTGCTCAGGCTTGAATTTATTACCATAACAGAACAGCATGTACTACAAATGGCCTGCACCAAAGCTTTGAGCAGACATTGTGGGGCAAAATCACACCCTGCCTATGAAAGATATTGGATAGTTATTAAAATCTTATTGGATATTAACTATCAAAAGACTACAAGAGACTACACAGAGCTAAAATACTTAATGTGCATGTGCTTTCTAACCTGGCAGGCAAAACTGTGACAATATTCCATCACTGTATAAAGTTAGCAAGATACATAAAGATATTTTAAAACAAATCACTTAAATGTGAAATGAGCTGTCCAAGATTTGAAGTCTTTAGACTATGTATCTCTCTTAAAACAAAACAAACCAAAACAACCCCCCAAAACCAAAATGGAAAACAAACAAATAACCCAAATGTTTAAATTACATTTTATTGGGTTAGGTGAAGGAATTCCTCAGCTAGACTTTGTTGACATTTGCTTTTTTTTAAAAATTGCCGCCTATAGTGATCTCTTCCAGTTTTAAAATCTCTGAACCATACTATTTTATATATCCTACAGAGAATTCTAGGGGACAATCTGGCAATTTTTAAAAAACTTAAAAATAATTACAATAATAAAAAATCGCTTTGCATTTCCAATGCCCCCACTTTTAACGATTCAATTTTTTTTTTTTTTTTTTTTTTTACCAAATCTAGGCTCCTTTTCCTATGAAAGGTTGGACCAGATGATCTTTTGAGGTCCCTTCCAACCTGGGCTGTTTTATGCTTCTGTGATTCTAAATGGCATTGCAATGATTTTGTAGTTCACCAGTAACTGAACAGCAATTATTAATTCAGATGTATGGGCTTGCAGAAATGCTGGCAGTCTGACCTTCAGCTCAGTACAAATGTTGATCAGTGAGGCATTGTTTGTCTCTGTACATCAAAAAACAAACAAACAAAACACACGCACAAAAACCCCTACCCCAAAATCAAACAAAAAAACCCAATAAACCAGAACTGGCTGATCTTACCAAGAATTTATTTATTTTTCTTGCATAAGAAGGGCAGACAATTTATATTTTCCATTTTTCCAAATATGCCACAAGCTGCAGCATACCCTCACAGTGCATTCTCGCATGCTTTGTTCAATTGTCCCAGAACCTTTTCCATATGATAGATAAGGGCTTCTACTTTTGGTAGTCCTGGTGTTTATAATATCTTATAAACACTGGCTGTTTCACATCATTGCTTTTCTGGAATAATGCTGTCATTATTTAACAGCTTTCTTTTCAATATACTTGTGAGCTGATTATCAGACACTCCAGGCATAGTATTGAACATGATTTTGTTGTAGTATCTTCAGCTGTTTCTGCATATATTATGCCTAGAAATTGTTAGAGACCCTGAAAGTTACACAACTTTTAACCAATGTGTATACTTTGGCTATATATTTTGAAATTAGTAGACAATGCTTAATCCATGTCTTCCAGGCCTTTCCTTGAGATTTCTATAGGATTGTTATTCATTTGCAAAATAGTTACCATATGAACATACCTAAAACTCAAAAAGAGAGTCTTTTTTCTGGAATGGCACCTTTTGAGAGTTAATCAGTAAAAATGCAGTGACCTTGCTTGTATACTCATGTGAGATCCCAGTTCCATGACTACTTTCTGAAAATAAAGAATTGCCATTCTGTTCAGTCTTCAGCTCTGTTTAGAAATACAGTAAGAACTGATAATTTTAAAATATTTTCTATAATTATTTAAATGTATTTTTTTCTTGATGATTGCATATTAAGGCTTTAGTTATTAGTGAGACTGTCTTTAAGCATTATTTCCTATGATATTCAAAGATATTTGTTCAGGTTTTCTTATTACATATATCTTCATTAGAAAATTCATTAAGGGTCATGAAATGATCTTCCAGCAGACATGTCATAGTTTAAAAAAAAGTACACTCTAATGTTAATTGCAATTGGCCCTCAAACTCAAATCTAACCATCACAAAGGAATTTATTATGGAACAGTACTACATACACTGTTGCTTTATTGCTGTAACTACATTATTTATATTTGGCATTCATGGTTAGCTTTACATCTTTAAAGAACTTTATAAAGAATAATTAATCTTGAAAATGTTTTCTCCAGGAGTGATTTCTTTGTGTGGCACAGGTCAGGTATTGTACAATACTAAAGTAAAAAACTTTATATTGAAAACTTTCTAGTCATCCTTTTTGATAGACCTTATGCATAATTTTTTGTAAAAAGCCTTTATTAATGGTTTGTTATGGAGTATATTTCTTTATGTGTAGAAGACAATCTATGTACTGTTGAAATATTAACATGGAGTAATATGTAAAGACTGAATAAAAACCACTGTAACTAAAAGATTCAGAAGATATTCATAAGCCTATGAAACATCCCAGAATAGAATGTGTAAGAATAGTTCAACCAGTGGAAGCATTATGACGTGATGCTTCAATGCACTTCAATTTCTGCCTGTCACCTTTTAATAAATTTATGTAAAATTATCTGAAACATGCTTTGATTGTGTCAAGATGAGCTGCACTAGTGGCTGCAAGTTAAAATTTTAAACATCTTGAATTAATTATAGAAAACCCACATGCCAAGATTGTATGTTACTTGATTTAACATCAAAAATTCCATTTGGGTCTGCTGATGTTGAAGGAGAAATACTTTTGCATGTAATTATTTTATGTATGTCAATTACAGTGCACCTCCTCTCAGCTTAGAACTTTTCTTCTTCAACTAATGAATGTAACTTTACTTCTTGCCAGTTGTGAAAAATGTGAATTTTATGCTCTATGTTTATGCTATAAATGCATGAATAGTTATTGCAAATAGTAAACTGATACAATAGTTATTGCAACATATGTTTGAAAATTTCCTGTGAACTTTATTGCTCATATGTCTACAGATATTTTCAGGGTTTCTTTTTCAAATTTTGTTCCAGATGAGAAATAAAATAAAACTAAGTTCAGTTATCAGCTCTCCAAAGGATGAGCGAAAAGAGGTACTTACTGTTCAAATAACAGAACTGGGAATTTTATAACCATTTCTGAATATTATTTTCTAAGCACTAGGCTGAGAGGAGGAGCAGGTGATCTTGAATTTAGGCAGCATTCCCGTCCATACAGATGTCATGTTTTCTGCCCAGATGGGCCATTACTCACACTTCTAATCTACAACAGCAACCTCCTTCTTTAAGTAGCAACTGGCAATTTTTATGTTAGGTATGATTTCTGCACTAATTTAATCTGGCATTGTCCCACTTTTAAAAAAATCTGGGTTTCGGTATTACAAGCATAGTGTGTATTGGTCAAAACTATGAGTAGATATACAGAATATGGAAAATGACAGTATTGGTTTTGTTCATACCATGGTTTGGTTTTTCTTCTTTAACTCATTAATGATCTCACATGAGCAAAAGGAAATGGCAATATTGAAGCTGGATTTGATGGAAAAAGCAAACTACAGAAAGAAACTGTATGTGATGGGACAGAAAAGGTCAGAAACTGACTGATTTTTCAAGTGTTGAGCTTTCCAAATTCCTATTCATTCAGTGGAGCTGCTGTACATCCAGCCCTTTAGAGGACAAATTCAGGTGTTCAGATCTTAATTTAGACAATTCTGTTATTCTCCTAGTTTTGAAAAATATTGGTTGCCCTTGAATTTTTCCTTTGGAAAATCAGAGCTTACATTAGTTTTCTAAAAAGAGGGTACTGCATGATACCCTTTCAAGTGATCAAACAACAACCAAAAAAATTCTAAAGATGTCAATTAGTTAAAGTTTTACCTTTTAGCGTGTAAGCATTGATTTAAATGAGTGTTTAGAGCTGTTTTCTCAATCTTTTTGCAACCCAACATCACTTGAGAAAATTGGAAAATTTTTGACTCTCCTTATAAATAGTAAACTTGTGTTCCTTATAACAAAGATCTGTAAAATAATACAGAAGGTTTTTGGCTGGCCTGTGTCAAATGCAAGATGAATCATTTCATTACCAAGAAATTAATGCATTCTTTCCTCAACAGAATATTTTTTAGAGAGTCAGTCTCTTCTGGATGAAGTGGCAGTAAAGTATAACAATAAATAGTAGAAAATGGTCCAGCAATAACTTTCTATTTAGTCCAGTATTGGAACAAGTTTAAAGTTAATACCTGACAAAATACACTAATATAAGTAATTGTGAGAAGATACGAGGTAGTCAGTTGCTGGCACCAGGCTTTATTTGTAATGATATATTGCATTTTGGTAACAGGCTTATTTAGCTGGCAATCTAAACCAGCATTTTGTGAAGAAGACATTCAGCAGCTTTTCAGTTTTAGCTTAGTATTGCAATACGAAGCTATAAGTCACATTTATTATACTTCTGTCTTATATTTAAGGTTCTAAAGCTCATTTCCACAATGAGTTATCTACCTAATCCACACAAGAAATACCTTGGGCACAGACAAGCATTTCATTCTTTTAAAATGCAAATCATGAGGGCAGTAAGAAATGTGTGTACCTTTACTATCATTCTGTAGGGAGTAGTGAGATGGTTCTGTTCCCAGTTATCTACATTAACTGAGGGAGAATATTTGAGAATGTAAACATAACAAGGCTGCTATCCTCCTCTAAGGACAATGTCATTTACTCAAAAAATCAGTGTGTGGCCTATGAGTCCTAATAACATCTATTCTGTTTCTTTATACTCACAAGTGAAGAGCAGTGACAAGTGGCATTCCTAAAGGGTCAGTATTGGACCAGCACTGTTTAACATCTTTGTTGGTGACATGGACAGTGGGATTGAGTGCACCTCAGCAAGTTTGCTGACAACACCAAGCTGTGTGGTGCGGTCAACACGCTGGAGGGAAGGGATGCCATCCAGAGGGACCTTGGCAGGCTTGAGAGGTGGGCCTGTGTGAACCTCTTGAAGTTCAACAGGGCCAAGTGCAAGGTCCTGCACATGGGTCGGGGCAATCCCAAGCACAAATACAGGCTGGACAATAAGCGGACTGAGAGCAGCCCTGCAGAGAAGGACTTGGGGGTACTAGTGGCTGAAAAACTGAAAGTGAGCCATCAACGTGTGTTCGCAGCCCAGAAACTCAACTCTGTCCTGGGCTGCATCAAAAGAAGTGTGGCCAGCAGTCAAGGAAGGTGATTCTACCCCTCTGCTCTGCTCTGGTGAGACCCCACCTGGAGTACTGCGTCCACTTCTGGGGCCCCCAACATAACAAGGACATGGACCCGTTGGAGCGAGTCCAGAGGAGAGCCACGAAGATGATCAGGGGGCTGGAGCACCTCTCCTATGAGGACAGGCTGAGGGAGTTGGAATTGTTCAGCCTGGAGAAGAGAAGGCTTGGGGGAGACCTTATAGCAGCCTTCCAGTACTTAAAGGGAGCCTACAGGAGAGGTGGGGAGGGACCCTTTAACAGGGAATGTAGTGATAGGTTGACGGGTAATGGTTTTAAACTGAAAGAGGGTAGATTTAGATTAAATGTTAGGAAAAAATTCGTCACTGTGAGGGTGGTGTGGCACTGGAACAGGTTGCCCAGGGTCGTTGTGGATGCAACATCCCTGGAATTGTTCAAGGCCAGGTTGGATGGGGCTTTGAGCAACCTGGTCTAGTGGAAGGTGTCCCTGCCCATGGTAGGGGGGTTGGAACTAGATGGTCTTTAAGGACCCTTCCAACCCAAACCATTCTATGATTCTACTTATCAGTCTATCAGGAAATAATAGTATTCTAGTAACTATAGTTAAAAGAAGAAATCTAAAAAATGAACAATTAGGTAAAAATAACTTTCAAATATATCCATTTTCTTGAGTAGTCTTTCTAATAAGCTCTTTCAGATGTTGTCTACATTGCACTTGATAGTTATTACCAAGGCATTGCAAACAGTCTATTTTAATATACGTAGTTTTGGATAAATAGCAAAAGCAGTGCAGTCAGTTTGGCCCAGGCATAGCATGCCAAATAAACATTTTCTACTTCAAATGGTGCTGCCTTGGCATTCCATAGTGCTAAAAAGCTTCCATGTGTCTCGTGGGTTATGTTGGCAAAACCAAGTAAAACTAAATTATGTCATGACAGCTTTCCAAATTTCCAAAGTGTTAGTAGCTGGTGATCAGAGGGCTTGACTTTAGAGACCTAATCTTCTAACTGGACCTGTAGATGCCTGCCTTTGTACCAGTTATATGGTCCTGTTTTTAATAATCAAATACCAGAAAAAGATCTAATTTGTTTGTTTTTAATGTCACAGAGGTGACTTATGTTTGCAGGAATATTTTAATAGAGCTGGTAAGTAAGTAGGTTCTCACTTTCCCTGACTAGATCTAATATTCAGCATGTAAGTATACAATATAGTGCAACACTTTACTATCAGTCTCCAGGGATAATGGGGAACTAGGCATAGATTCAACTGATCCTGCAAAGACATCATCTATTTCTAACTTAAAGTATATGAGTCCCATTGTGTCTCACCATCTCATCTTGCTTAAATTTGCCAAATAGAGGGAATTCTCTGAAGAATATTTCAGTAGCCTGACAGGAGACCAGTCTGTAGTAGAACTGTCTAAAGCAGCTAAAGTTGTTGCCTGTCTCAGAGATACCCAATTTAGGAGTCTTTTCCTCAAAAACATTGGGAGCATATAGGAAAAAAAGGTGGTTTTTTATGTCTTGTGTGCTTCTTAAAAGCTGATTCTCCAGTTTCTAAGCGTTACACTTTTCACAGTCTGAGATACATTGTGGGAGAGACTTTCATTTCTTGCATTATATGTATTTGAGGAAATAATCAGTGAGGCTTCTCAGGATTTCTCAGTTTGTTCACAATCACACTGGTAGTGGTTAACACCATAGATGGCATTGGGTTACTCATCATTTTCAGTGATGTAAATGCAGTAGGATTTGGACTTCAGTCTTTAGAAGAAGCTGCTATAAACTCATGCAAATTTGTACTTCAGTCTGCAAACTGGAAAGGTTTGCTACTTAGATTGTCACATGTTTGCTCTGTATTTTACTGCTCTAAACAATAAATTAAAAAGAAAGCAAGAATGGCTTTGTATACAGGGAATATTGGCCCATATTCATTTAATAAATCTCATTAAGTACTTTACAATCAGTTTATTATTCTGCTTCTGTTAAGAACATTTTAGTTCACTTCTCTATGTAATGAGTAATAATTTCCTACTGTTTTCTACTTAATTTAGGACTTTAAACCATTTGTGATAAAGATCTTGTCTCTTTTATGTTTCTTAGCTACCCTAAGCATCTGTGGTCCTGTGTTGCTATAAAATACTATGTACTTGTCGCGACTTAGCTTTCATTTGGGCACTCAGCAATTTAAATTACGTGGTTTCCTTAAATTCTGAGAAAACAGAGAAGTTTAGGGGTTGATTCTTAACCACTTTTTACTTAAGAAGCAGACACTGGCTGCAATGTCTTTTTTTGATGAGTTTTAGTTCTTGTACTCTAATACAAGTTACAAATATATGTATTTTTGTTAGAATACAAGTTGCCACTTATTTAATGCTAGAAATTGCCAGACAGGAATATACAATTACACATTGACCTTTTGTGCACCTCTGACCAAAAAAAAAAAAAAGTATTTGTGTACAAAACTTAATTACCATGACAGTTCCTGTCCTACCAAATAAAATACTATGATTCATAAGAATATGTGTGTAAAGGTAGGAAGACAGCATCATGCAGTTCGTGCATGTGCATCATACATGTGCTCTGCAGACTCCTGGGGGTTTGTGGACTGGTTCTAAAGGCATCTGTGAAAGGCAATTAGAAAATAACTTCAATGTCATTTTGCAGAAATTAGCTCTATGGGATCTGCACGTCCACTGATAGGGTGAGGGGAATTACAGTTCCATAAATTGAAAAAAATAATACTGGAAATGAAAAGGAAGTTGTTTCATAGATGCAAAAGAATTGTTTTGGGTGAATGTTACCTGATAGAAGGGGGTCTTCTGCAAGAGTGCTTGGATTTGGACAGAAACGTCCCAACTTTATTAAAAAACCCCAAACTATCAGGAATTATGATACTATGAGAAACTTAAACTTCCCATGTTTCTGTTGCAAAAAAATCTGTAAACTATGGTAAGGATTAGATAGCCTGATAAGATAAATCTGATCGATTTCTTTATCACATATTCAATGTACCAACAGAAAACAGAAGGTGTATAAACTGTAAAAGCAATGTAAATAAAGGGAAGAAGCAGCATAGACTTGTGCCATAGGGTTGGTTTTGGAATTACAGGAAATGGAGGAATATCTTCCATTGTCTTAGTTTTAATTAGGATAATTATTTTAAGCATCAGGACAGGCATGATAGATAATAGGAACAAAAGTATCTAAATTGCTGCAATTGATATGGAGACAAACCTCAGGCATTAATGCTCTTAAGTTATGGGGACTGGATGATCTTTGTTCAAGAGCTTTAAAAGAACTGGTACAGGAAATCTGAGTCTTGTAGTAGGGATTGTTAATAAGATTATAAAATCAGGAATAGTATAATAGTAAATGTGTTACTTGTATTTAAAGAGACTAGTGATCTAGACAGAATTTTTTTTGAAGACCAGAATTATTAGACATCAAGACAAATAGAAAATGAGATAAAATCATATGTGCTTACTAAATTAAGTTGCTTTCAGCAATCTTAATATTATTTTCCAGACAAAGTAGTAGGTGGACTTACGTAGATGATCTTTGTTATAACGTCACTTGGGAAATTACTATTTAAAATGGAAAACATAGGTATCAGTAAAAGAATTTTAAGGCAGATGAGGAGCTAGTAAGAGAAGATAACAAAGGGCTGTCAGACGGCAAGTGTTATTTCCCAAGTAAAATGCTACTAGAGTTCTAGGATTCCACTTAGTATTTTTATTTATGGTTTTCTTAAAAATAGTAGGCTGTAGGAGTGCACTAGTGACACTTTCATATGACTCAGTGTTAGGAAACTATCATTATAGAGAAGAATCAGAAAACAGGATCTTGGAGTAGTTCAGTAGGAGGGAATGTAATGCTTAGAAGTTTTAAGTCCTGAAACTTTTTGAAACTATGAAAGAAAATAGAAAGTCTGTTGATGCCAATGAGAATAGGCATGACCACAAGGGACAGACAAGTTCAGTGACTCAACATTACTTATATTACTTTTGTAATTGCTAACCCTTTTTATGACATAATCTCAATATTGAAATGATTTAATTTTGCAGGCCCTGAAGGTTTTGACATAATGCATTTATTGATGAGTAAGTTACAAACAGACAGAAATTCTTTACTCATAAATAAAATTAAAACCAACAAAAACAAGGCAAATCAGGGCAAATAGAAAAGGTTTTCATTCATTAGTGTACATTACCTCTCAAATATCTGACTTCATATTCTGATTTCAGAAAGAAATTATACTAAGGCGGTTCGGGTTTTTTTCTCAGAAAAGGTGTATCAAAGGTTCTAATTTGACAGGAAGCTGGAGAATCTAGATTGTTTAATATGAAAATACAGTATTACAAAATTCATTAGGGTGTCTGGAGAAGTTTCAGGAATCCTCACATAGAAAATAGTCTAAATTTCTTGCTTCAATTTCTTAAAAGCAAAAGAACTGCAGCACGTCTATTCCCATCTCAAAAGTAACAAGAAATATTTTCCATGAATAAGCAGCTCCAGACAAACCAGAAATCTGCTCATTAATGATTCTGATAGGGTGATCTACAACTTAAAGCTTTGCAAAGTTTTTAGGTGATGATTAAAAAGATAATTTAAATGTTCTAAACTATATTATAAATCATACATTGAAATTTAGTTGATTGAACTGTGTATTTAAGGACATCAGAAAAGTGTACTTGATAGAAAAATATGTTAGGAGAAATGACATTTCAGGAAAAAATATCTCAAAGCATTGTCCCTTATTTTTCATGTGTCCCATTCTATCGCTTCCCCTTCTCCATCCAAGAAAAGATGCCACCTAGACAGGAAAGTGTCAAAAAAGAGTATGTCTAAGTAAGATTCCATAGGAATTGTCAATGAAGAGTCCTTCTTCTCCATTTCCTTTTGTAAGTCACTTCTGCATTGTTCAATACAGGTGGCTATAGTTCCTTTTACAAAGTGTAGTTGTGTTCAGAATACGTATGATGCTTGGCAATATAGAAAGAAACAGTCTTCACTAGGCTAATATGCAAATTAGTAGCAAGTGAAATGCAAATATTACCAGAGGTAGGGGGAAGAAAAGGATTTTTTTTTTTTTTTTTTGATGCCAGGCAAAACACCAAATATGTTATAGGCTACCTTTTCTCCACAGTCCTGTAGAGAAGGTAAAACTGATATAAATGGAGTATAGCTGAGTTTCCAGTGTGCATAGTAAAGGCATACTTTGTGATTAAAACAAAAAAAAGGAGTTATTCCTGGTGAATACTTATGCCCTTTCATGTTGATATTCTTCAGTTTCTGAAATGGTTTATGTTTTCTCATGTAAGATTCTTAGCTACTTTCGAATATTTATGTCAACATCATCTTGTAAAGGGAAGAGTAGAAGTCTTTCCAGAAGTCATCAATACTTTTTTTCAATTAACCTAAGTATGGGCTGCTAGCAAGCACCGCTCTGTTAACTCCATCTCATAAGCTCACATGCCATCTTCACAACATTCTTAGTGTACCCAGGTTTGGGAAAAAAGAACTCAGAATAGAAACCAGTTTTATCAGATAAGTTTGTGAGCAAAATAAATAATCCCTATTTTAGCTTCACTTACTTACTAAATTGAAGACAAAGTGCTTATATAAATAGAATTATCTTAAATCATATGCTTTGTTTCACTTTAAGCTTCTTTTTCCAGAATGAATATAATATTGCACCTTACTACAGTAACTAATGTTTACCGGAATAAATTTAATTTCTCTGTTTTTTTTCAAAGTATGAACAAGTAAAATTTCATTCCACCTTGTCATTTAAGATTCAAGTACTCTGAACTATGTTGTAATAGAGTATGACTAAAAATAATAGACAATAATCTCCCTATTATAGAATAGGTCATGACTATTCACTGGAAGTGTATTTAATCTGACTTCAGTTTGTTACCACTGTATAAATAAAAAGCTGTCATCATTTTCTCAATGTTTCAGTTTTACAGTTGTTGAAACAGACAATTGGTTTTCTTAAACAACTTCTGCCAAACTGTTTCTGGGAATTTCAGTCATACCTAATATTTTCAGGGAGGTAAAATTTTAGAATTTGTGGTTACCAGAAGTCACTTCCTGTTCCACAGCACATATACATGCAAACTGCCAATGCAGTGCCAGCCACATATTCCATAGCAATGAACTGAATAACATGACTCCTTACAGACAGCTCAAGCTCTGCTTCTGGCCATAAATAAGATAAATAGGACATAGGAGGCAAAATGACTTCATAAATATGAACTTAAACTAATCACCATTTTAATATGTTAAAACCCTATTCTGTCAGCAAACTAGTTGCTTCTCTTCTTCCTGCTCTTCTTAAGGAAAAGGAGATTTGTGGGCCAGTAGGTTGGGCAGGGAAAGGGGTCAAATGGGAAAAGAGAGAACAACGATCTGCAGTTTCTATTTACATTTCTTTTGCATACATGTAAAACTTCTGTTTACATTTGTGGAATGATCTTTAAAGCATCTGAATCAGATCTTATGCAATAGGGAAGAGATGAGTCTGTGAGCATAACCAGTGCTGCCTAATCTAGGGAGATATATTGCTGTCCAGGACAGTTATTTTTCTTCAGGCATCACCAGTCGGTAGTATCAAGGATAGCAGGACTATTTCTCTTCAAATGAGACAAAAGGGTAGTTTAATCTCCCTGAGATGTGCTGGCATTCCTTTCCACACCACTCCATCTATTCCAGTTTAAATCTGGGCAACTATAAGGATCTTTTTATGTCAACTATAAGAAATAAATGGCACAGCAAAAGTATAGCAAGAACTGACATTTACTAATTGAGATGAGGAAAAATAATTATTTTTGATACACCTGAGCAGATCTTACATTTTAGAATGAGATTACCTGAAACCATCTCTTGCTCTAATTGGAGGGGGGAAGGAGCGAGAGACTGAACAAGCTAAGAAGTTAATAGAAGACACATAAAATATTAGTTTTTCAGAGTTCTTGACCTGAAGATTCTTTGGACTTCAAAAAGGGCTGGGGCTTGGAAGAAGATTGTTCTGCTCAAATTACATTTAGAGTTGAGCACATCATTTTCAGAACAAAAATATACTTGTTAACTAGGCTCTTTTTCTTCTTAAGGGATAGCCACAAGCTCTTAGCAACATTACCTAATTCATGACTTGTTCAAAAGTAAACTATATGGTTTTTTAAGTTTTCTTTTTTAGTATTAATTTCAGTGAGATGATTATGGCTTTAAGCTCTCAAGCCCTGAGGGCAAGTTCTGTGGAGTGGGTTATATCCACACTGCGCAGCGCTCATTTAGACCTTCTCTGGGTACAAAGAAACAATTTTTCTCTGTCATTTTTCATTTCAAAGTGTCTGAAACCATGTGAGGCTCTGTCAGAGCCCACTGGAATGTTGTTTCTATAGCATTTGTCATGAAGATGTCTGAGGGTGGAAGGCCTGTAGGGATGCAACAAGACTGCATAGGAAGAATAAAGAGAAATAAACCTACTGCTATCTGGACTGCTTGTAGAAAAGTGCTTCTAAAGTTGCACAGGTTTTTCTCTCTGAAAGAATAGTTTACTTGCTCCAGAAGTGGGTCCAAGAGTGAGGTAATTTCCATGCAGGGTGGATGGTAGAGGAACAGGACAAAAAGCTAAGTTACTTGGCTTGACATACACTCATATAATACCTGTCTGTAAGTAAAGCAGTCTAAAATGTGGTAAGGAGTTTATTGGGCTTATCTGCTCACTCTGTTGAGGATTCTGATGAGATGGATTTGTGCCTTTACTTTCTATGCTGTTATTACTGAATGTAACTTCTGTGGACCTAAAAAGTTGTATGACTAAAGACCTATCACTTGGATGATTTAACTGTACGCAGTGGGATGCATTTCTTACTACTCCATTAATGAAGTTGATTTTTTAATCTATATGGTTTTAATGGAGAATTTATAAATAATATAGGGATCCTAACAGTCAAAATATAGAAATGAATCCCAAGTATTGGGGAATTTTTACATCCATACGTTATATTTTCATAATATTGCAGATGAATCAATATTAACATTTAAGTGACTGTTAATTTTTATTCAGGCCTGTAGCAATAGGATAAGGGGTAATGGCTTTAAACTAAAAGAGGGTAGATTCAGGCTAGGTATAAAGAAGAAATTTTTTACGATGAGGGTGGCAAAACACTAGAACAGGTTGCCCAGAGAGGTGGTAGATGCCCACATTTAAGGCCAGGTTGGACAGGGCTCTGAGCAACCTGATCTAGTTGAAGATGTCCCTGCTCACTGCAGGGGCGTTGGACTAGCTGACCCTTAAAGGCCCCTTCCAACTCAAACTATTCTATGATCATGACCACCAGTGTCACAAAGTAAACTCTTCCTCTGGTGTCTGCTAGTGCATTTGCAGCTATGAGAAGAGGCAATGAAAATAATCTGTAAGACTTCAGTTTAACAGACACAGACCTTAGTCAATTCTTGAGTGAATTTTCTGATAACACTAGTAATTGAAAAGCTGAGTGCTGTGGGAGGAAGACTATGTGGAAATTAAGAAATACGGAAATTAAGATGTGGAGATGCAAATAGTCCTTTCTTTGGTTCTCCTACTCCTAAAGAACAGAATGAAAAGGTGTTTGCAATTTTGCGTTGTCAACAGGTTGCTTAAAAACAAGGTTTATAGGACATAGTCTTCACTCCTCCCTGTTTAGATGTTTCATTGGGCAGTCAGAAATGCAAGATTCCCAAGACCAGTAACAGAGAGAAAGAGGATAGATCCTCACTCTGTTGTCCAATGTAATTATTTATTTGGACGTGAGAAGTGCTTCCAGATAATCTGGTTCCTGCTACAAACATACTTTATCCATTACCTAATTAATTTTGGTGGAAAAGTTTCAAGGAGACCTTGTAGAAGGGACTGGAATCTGGCATTCCGCCATCTCAGGGAAGAGCCATTATCACTTGCAGACTCCTGTTTGTGTCTCTTTCTTTTTTCCTCCAGCTTCTTTATGCCTAGCCTAGATGAAGATGCACTACACCTTCCTATAGCCTAAATTCTAATGGTCAGAGCACTGTTCTCATAGCAGAACCAAGGAATCAAAGCCAAACCTGTTTTAAACTGCTTTTTTCTATCTTTTTTTTTTTTTTTTCTTGAACATAAATTGTGCTTGGATTACTTTTTCAAAGAACTTGGTGAACCTGAATTGGAACTGACATACCAAAATGCTTATTATCCAGTAAAAAAAAAAAAATGCCACTGAAGTTAATGTCACTAAATGCTTTTAGCTGTTGCTTTTTTTTTTTTTTTTTTCCAAAGTGAACTGATTAGCAAACTATTAATGGGCTTGAACTGGAAAAATTTCCCAAGTCAGTCTATACTGGCAATGTAACAAAAATTCTTTACTGGTTAAAATCTCTGTCTTTAATTTATCCCAGCTCTGGAAAGCCCATATATTGTGTATTCCACTTTGTTGGTGAGTTCTTTAGCTGGTTTGTAATGCTATATAGTAACTTTCTATACACCCACTCTCCTTCTGCAGCTTTGCTTCTGAATGAAATTAGTTGAGTCAATGGGTGCCATGCTTTGTGCTGAACTTAATACTAGAGAAAAGCAGATAAATAGGCATACAGATGCAGAATAGACTCATTTGTAGATTTCAAATGTGTTAGGTGCTGGCTCAGTGTTGAGAAGTTCTTTCTTGAGATAGTACAAGGCATTAAGTAAGCCTAGTGTTGAAAATGTCAGCGCCCATGGATGATCGGGCAAGTATGCAGTTAGCTAAGTGAAATATGAAATAATAATGTGGTGCAGATTTGTGTAGCATTTGGTGTGGTTAATATTTCATAGTAAGTGGATCTAGCCTAGAGAAAGCAATAGGCAGCTGGATTAGTTAGATGTAATGTTTATTTATATTCAGATTAATCACACAACCTTGCAGTTTTCACAGTTTTGTTTGTATTCTCTTCAAGTGTCTCTGGTATATATTCCTAAAGTAATTGCATGGGGGGTGGGGGAGGGTGGGGGGTGGGAAGGGTGCTGCTTATTACATAAAACATGAACATATCATAACAGTTATAACAGCTTACCTGGTCCTTTTAAAAGTTATACTGAATGTTTATCTTTATTGAGCATGATTATATACTTTGTTTTGTAGCTTCATAGTGAGAAAAGGCTAATTTTCATTCTTGCCATTTGTAACCCTCAGTGTCTGCTTCGTATCACGGTTGTATTTAAATGAAAAAGAAAACCCAATCTTCTGCACAGAGTAGTAGGACATAAATGATGCTAGAGCCCCTTTAAATTTTGGAATCTGTTGTATTTTGGTGCTCAAAGTCTTCAAAGTACAGTAATATGCAAATGTGTGCAGCAGTATGGGGTCCCTGTCTGTTAGTGAATTGAAATAAATACTATTTCACTGTCAACGCATTGTGACATTCAAGTAGTTTTAATATTTTATCCTTCCTCCAGAATGGCATCGGTTGTACTGGGGCTAATTTGGGGTATTGTAGAATAGAGCTGTGACAGCAACAGAACTGAGCTTAAGTGCTCAGTTCTATAAAAGGGACCTCTAAGAATGTGCCCCGCAGTATCTTATCGCGTTACTCCCAAGTCCACCCACACCCTAATCAAATGCACGGTCTTATCGCATGTTTTAATGTCATTGAAGTTGCAGCTGGCTTCCATGCTGCAGGATTTCCTGTCCAAAAGGGCGAGGGGTCGCTCGAAGTTTAAAGAGTCTCAGTGCGGCGTAAACCACGTAAAAAGGGTGGCAAGCAGCCGGCGCACGGCCTGGGCACGCTGAAGTCTGAAGGCGCGTCCGGGAATCCCTCGCGTCTCAGCGGCGAACGAGACCGCGCGCTCCGCGTACACCTCCACGCACCTTTCCCGACCGGCGCTTGCACGCCCACGCGGCGTTTCCCTTGCTGCCGGTCCCCCGAGGAGGCAGAGGCCGCTTCGAGGCCGGCTCTCCCGCCTTCCCCTTCGCCGCTGCCCCCCGTCCTTGCCCTCCATCCCTCCCTCCCCGGGTGGGAGAGGCCGGGCGGGACGTGCTGTGCCGGGAGAACCCACCTAGAGGGCCCCCTTGACGCCAGCGCAGCCTCTGCCGGGCAGAGCCCGCACCGCAGCCGAGCCCAGCCCGCTGCGGGCAGAGTCCGCGCCGCCGAGCCCGCCCGTGTCCGGAGCGGCGGCTGGGCCAGGGTACCGGCAGCCCCGGGGGTAGGTTGGAAATTCCGGTCAGGGAAAAGGAAGCGAGAGCCTGTTGCCTGCACTGCTTCGAGGTATACGCCGTCTCGTTAGCTTGGGCTTAAGAATCTTCCCCAGGATATCCACCAGAGCGCCAGGAGTGACAACTGCTGTCTGGGAGCTGAACTGGGGAAAAAAAGGACAGCAGAGAAAGAATGCTGCTTAGGTAACACGGGACTTAAAAGCTTTGCTTTCGTTTTGCAGCGTACAGATTGATGCACGTGGTTTTATGTACAGTGTAACATCAAAATAGAACTAGGTTCTGCAGTGACAGTGTCAATAGCTTAGTCATTTTACTTAAAGGGAGCAGGCAGCCTTATTACAGGGTTAGACAGCAAAAATGAATTTGGTCACGATGTGATCGTATCTCATGATGGTATCTAACTGTAGTCCTGTCCTATGGAGCGGAAAAAGCATACTTCCTTCCTTCATTCTTAGTTGAAGAAATAAACCCACAGTATCAAATTCAGAAAGAAGTTTGGGGTTGTTGTACATGGCTGTTAAACATCATCCTGTTCCCTGGGCTTGTAAGAAAGGAAAGCTGCATTAAAGTCATCACTGATGAATATGTGTCTAAGAAAGAAGAAAAAGCAATATTCATGTCTGAACATGGCAAAGCAATCTGAAGTTACATATCTCCCCCTAACCACCGATTTGGCATGGATGACAAGAAACTATCTTTTGACTAACCTTTTCCAACTGTCCAAAATGCTGCATATGAAGATGCTTTAATTCACAGTCAAAGCACTTGGATTTTTATCAAGGCAAACTGTTGGCATTGTCATAACAGTTTCTGTATACTGATTAGTTTAACGTTTTTTTAAGTAGCAAGTGATGCATAAATGGATGGACGTGTACCTAGAAAACCCTGTGAGAAGTCTTTCTTCGGATCCTGGGAATTTTTATTTTTGTGGATTACAGTAATTCTTGCAATAATCCCTGCTGTTAACTGCTCATGCAGTTGTTCTGGAATGCATCTATGAATACCATAACAGATAAATCTGTCTGACAAGGAAAACACTAATGTTGGAAGATCTGTGAACATGATGCATGTGAATAATTTCCCCTTTAGGAGGCATTCATGGATATGGTGAGTAATCAATACACATTACAGATTGTTAAACTCAGAATGCTTGTTTGCAAAATACTGTGGCAACTACCAGATGCTATGTTTTTCCCTCCATTAATGTCAAATGAGGACTAACCGGGCTATGAGAAAAATGAAAATCTTACAGAGATAGTAGTGATGAAGTAATATGAGTTTGGCAGTCTTTTGCCTTTACAAAATAGGCAAGTCATAAAAATTGTATTGTTATGGCCATGTTTTCTTACATGATAAAAGCCTTTTGCGCAGGGAGACATATTTTCTTCCTGTATCAAAGGAACACTTCTTCCCATTTCTTTCTTAGCCCGACTTGAAGGAAATAATGAAGACATATTTTCCCCCTACGATATTGTGTTGTTTGTCCTGGAACTTATTTATATACATTCAAGTGACCTGAAAACAGGAAAAAATGCTCATTCATATGATAATTCAATAAGCTTTAATAAATGCATTTGTATGGCAGGTTCTGAAATGTGGCTGTTTGGAAGACAATCATATAGCATTAAAATCCCTGTATCTTTATCATCATTAAAACAGCCGTTTCCTCTTTGAACCACAGGCATCTATAGTCCTTGCTCACTGAAAAATCTGTCTCTGTTAACTTTCTTTGCAATATAGTGCAGTTAACTAGCTTATAAATTCTACCAGTGGTTGTTGCGTCATGTCTTGTCCCTGATGTTGGAATTAATGTCTTGATTAGTGCTCAATTAATATTGTTAGCTAAGGCAAAAATTCTTCCCCAGAAAACTTTTGCTCTTTGGGTAAATATTGAGTCCTTGGGTAAATATTGAGAATATTAGAAGCAAACATATTATGGAAGCTCATTTAAAAAAAAAGAAAATTGCAGTCTAGCTGAAGGATTGGCTTTAGGGTGCATGACAGATTTGCCCTTAGAGTATGTTAGCCTCTGCATGTAACTGATTTGCAAGAAAACCTGAGAAGGGATTTTCCCTGGGAAATGTGTTAGCGAAGTTCTGAAAGCCACGTTCTTTTTATGGCATTTCAAAGTTGGATTTCAGAAGCCTGGTACAAAGCCGAGACCCCGGCGCCTGGCAGTGCCAGTGCTGGCGTCAGCCGGGTGTCATTTGTTGGAGGCGGGGGCTGCTCTGCGGGGAGCCAATGGCAGCAGCCAAGAGCAGGTCGTCAGAGCTGGGGGGGGGGCGGGGCGCAGTCTGCCCCTGTGCTCTTAGCACTTAAGTTTTAATAAACAATTAGTAGGCATGCCCTCCTTTGAATGCATCTATTGAGGTTTTTAAAATTACATTTTAGTCCACCTTTCCATAAGATAATTTTAGTCTACGTAAAACCCTTTTAGAGCCAACTTCAAACCACATAACCCAAAAAATGAATAATGTGATCTTGGATGTATTTCATCTTTTTGTTTTGGCAGTAAGGGTGCTGCAGTTCACACCTAACAGGAAGACTGTTTCCATTGTCTTTTAAGAATTCGGCCTACTTCTGTTTGCAGTAACTTGGAGAAATTATTTTAAGCATGTTTTAACCCCCCAGGGTTCATCTTCTGACTAAGTGGTTTTCAGACATTAACCCTGAAGTCTGCTGAAAGGGGTTTGGAACAAATTGACTGTTTGTTATATATGTTCTTTAAAAGGCAGTTACCTGGTTCCCCAGCGTACTCCTTGCCAGACCCTTGCTGTCTGCCACAGTACGTGAACCCATTGTCTGGGAAAGACTGGCAGGAGTGTTTGCTGGGAAGATATATGAAGATAATTACATGTTCTACATTTACTATTTAAACTGAATGCAAATATACCATGACTACGTTTGTGCTTACTGAATCATAGACCTTAATTTAGAATGGAAACATTTTTAGCACGCTGTTGTTCTTCTCAGCTCTCAGAGAATTGGCAAATTTGCTTATTCATGCTACAGTAGGCCTGTAAGGAGCATTTATGGGTGCCAGGGTTTTAAGTTCCCAGCCATAGCTTTTCTTTTAATTCTGAACTTTAACAAATCCATGCATTGAATATAAGGTATGCCAACCTTTTCTACTGTGAACAGGAGGAATTGGCACAAAGAAAAGTTTTCTATATGTATATAACCTCCCTTCGTGCTTCTTTCAGATGTCCATTAAACAATGATAATGAAGATAAAGGAAAGGACCTCTTTCATGGGCCTCAATTAGTTTTGTGTTTGTTTAATACAAATATTAGTTGATCATCTTTAATAATGTTTCCCCAAAGTTGATGTAACACATCAAAGGTGTTTTGTGGCCAGCATCATATACATCATAGTATTTGTAACCTTCGTATGCATACAGAGCCAAGTATTTCAGAAGTAGGACTAATAATTTTCTGTACCTTAGAGATGTTGCTTTTTTAAGATATTTTCTGTACCTTAGAGACATGCGCTATGCCTTAATGTGCTAGTTCCTGCTCATCTCACATGGAATATGGGGGAAGAGTTGGGGGGGGGGGGGGGGGATAAAAAAAATGAACCCTTCTGAAATATAGTGTATGGTTTCAAATGTCCAGGATTTTAACGTTGTGTAAGCAGTCAAGGGGGTAGACATGTTTGGTCCTCTGTTTGGGTTTAGGGAAAGAATAGCCAAAATGTGTTGGCCCTGAGAGTAGGGTTTGAATGTGAACTGGTAAGCTTTTGGAAGTGTAGTTAGAATTCCAGTTTCTGAACCCTCCTGGTAATAGGTAGGAACTGACTACTGGCAAAAAGCATCTATAAAATATATATGTTCCCAGGTAGTACGAATGGGAGGACAACTGTATCAGACAGATAAAGGTAGCTACAATCTGAATGGACTCTAAAGGGCATTTAAAATGATATTGGAGTAGACAAAAAAAAGGTTTTTTTTTCTGAAGCTGTTTCAAACAGTTTGGATTGTAGAGAAGAAAATACAAAATATACACAATTAAAGGGGTGCAGTGGTTGGGGCAAGTGATGTGCCAGTGATGATAAAGTTAGTCCTAGCAATAGTGAGAAACATTTGTGATGATAGTAGAGAGAGGAGTAGGATTTTATAACTACTTACCACATTGCACACTATACGACATAAATTATGTATTAACAATATGCAGCTTACTGCCATTCACACTGAAAACAATTTTAGAAACACTTACTGCTGAATTATACAACCTAGCTTTCCTTTCCATTACATTTTATCTGCCTTTTTCATGTCAAACCAAATAAAGATAAACATGGTATTCAATTTTGGCTTGCCTAATTGTGTAAACAAATATTGCACATGCCCCTCAGCTTTACCATTGGAAAAATACAAGTGAAAAACCTGTGTTCAAGAATATCTGTCTTTAAACTGGTAAAGATTTGAAATTAATCCACCGGTGAATACACTAACTGTTCAGAATAAAAAGTGTAACCTATGACTGTTCATCCTTTTCTGCCAACTTTTGGCCTATGAAGATTGAATGAGATTTAATTTGGTTACCAAGGCAGTGAATAAAGAAGAAAAAATCCTTTCTTGGTTCCTTTTTAATTCCACTGTATTTTCTTGATTTGATCATTATTGTTCTATATACATCATCTAATGCAAAATGATGCGGATACATGGTTATACATGTTATCCTTTGTAAACCCCTGAATGAATGCAATTGTCAGTAAACTTCTGTCTTCTGTTTTTGCCAGTATTCTAAAATAATGATACTAAATTGTTTATTTGTGCATTTCATAGAACCCCACGTGGTTTTCAGCCAGTGAAAAATGGTTTGACTTTCCATTGTTATGCAGGTTCTTCCATTTTGTGAGACTAGAACAATATGTAACTGTGAAGAAAACTGATGGAAAATTAAGATCTCAATGCTAATGCATGAAACAAAGTTTTCATTATGTTCTTAGGACATGATGAGTCACCTCAGCTCACTAAGGTATCATGGGGAACTGAGTCTGACCAGTGCTATGGTCTTCACATAGCAAAACTCTTCTCTTCTAACCCAAACCAGGATTAAATGTTTCATGCAGATATTTACTCATTTGCTTGTTCTAGAAAATTTTGTGTATTTTATAGTGGAAGAATAAATAAAGCTTCTTTCTGAACTGCTTTTCAGCACAGCATTTGACTAGTTTTTCAATACTTTATACTTAAGATGTTAACATAAAAACTATAGAGGAATATCTCAGTTCTTCCTTTTGAAATCTGGATTTGAACCTGAATTTGGGGAAAAAAATCGTGATTTCTTAAACTAAGAAGAAATGTTTTTAATACCAAAGAATTTTGTTTAATCCTCTGACCAGTAGATTTTCACAGTACTGCTAAGTATGAAAGGTCACCTTTTTCCCTGTTTTCTTATGCTCGGTGACAGGTGTTACTTTCCTTCAGGCATTGTTGAAGTTTATTGCTCAAATTAGGGTGAGTGTAGGAAGAGATGGTAAGATACTGAATGAAACAAAGAGTTTCATTTTAAGGTATCTGTTGCCTTTTCCTTTATATTTCTAAAACCTTATCTGCCTGGTGGCACCTAACCAGCCTTCAGCATGTGAGTATCAGGGAAGAGATGAAAATATTTCTACTGTTTGCAAATAGGGCAAGGGTTTATTTGTTTATAATTCATATTAGCAGTACTTTGACTTTCTGTAATGTTTCCATGTGAAAAGCTGAAAGTTCTCCAGATACACTAGTCAGCTAAGCCTGGCAACACCCCTGGTGGGTAGGTTAGGTATGTATCTGTATATGTAAATTACATCTTTCACCACTGATGTGCTCTATAGTCTTCCACACAACAGTTATGACACTTTTGCATGCAAAATTTCTGCTCCGGCAAGATAATTTAACCATATGAGCTAGTGTAAACTGTCGTTGCTCACTTTGGGTGTCCTAGACAGGTGAGTGTCCTATTGAGACTTGACTCTATTGTTCCAGAATGATGAGATCATTTAACCTGTGTTTTCAGATCACTAATATACTCATCTTTATATTACTGCAACTGATTCAAACTAAACTTCTGTATCTTTGAAATGCAGACTCTTGCCAAGGCCTGCCTTTTGCTGTTCTGCCCTCAGCATATGATCTGTAAATGAAGTTGTTATTTCATACCTCTGTCCTTTGGATGAACTACCTGTTTTTTAAATTTGGACTGAAATCACTTTGAATCACTACATCTCATTAAAAGTAGAATGCATCTTTTAACCAGTCATTTTCAGGCTAAGTTAGAGTCAAGTTATTTCTTGAAGCATCCTATAAACTTGCAGAAAGTCTTGCTGTCTCTGGATATAATCCTGATTTATATCTTCTTGGAAACTCAAGTCACAATAGGAGAAACTAAATTGGAGCTGCTTTTACTCATAAAACACCTGTTGAGGGTTCGTGCATTTCCTCTACAGTCTCTTCACTCTTACCTGCTTAAAAAGAGCCACCTTTTCTTCTTTGGGAGGAGTTGATCTGTACCTGTACTTTGACTCAGCAAAAATTACCCTACACCTCTACTTCTTAGACAATAGTTTAATAATGAAGAAAAAAAATTTAAAATATTATTACATGAAACATGTTAATTAAATATTACTTATTATTTATGCTGTTTAATATATAAAGTGTTTTGTAAGTATATTTGTGGGTACTTCTGTTGTTTCTAAATATTCTGGCCTGAGTTAAGTGAGGATAGTCTTTCATTCACAGATGGGTTCACTTGAGAAAGGGAATTTGTCTCCTACTGGGGATGGAAATGATAGTGTTAAATATTCTAGTAAATTAGCAGGTTTACTTGAAATCCATGTATTTGGCATTCGGAGACAACCAAAGAATTGTCCAGGTCTGTACATGAAGATTTACTGTTTTGTTTGATATTTTCAACATAGTTTCTGGGGGCAGGGGAAAAAGAAGAGTAGAGGGAGGGGAGAGAAGAACCACTAAAAATGTTGAAAGCCGACAATTACAAAACTGAAGAAGGTTGGTCAACAAATATTATTTACAGCTTATTATAGTTTCATCTTATTAAAATAGAAATAGTTAGGTTTTACTTATACACTATGCTAAATGGCAATTTTTATGCTAATATTCAGTATTGTCTGCTGAAACCTTAACTGAATGCATGATGCTTGATATTTTTTTATGACTGGATCAACTCTAGCAGAATTATTTAAGATAGTTTTTATTTCAACCATTTAAAAATACAAGAATATTTCCAGTAAAAGCTGCTGGTCAGTAGCTGTTAAGAAATACAGTAATTTTCCCTGTGTGACTCACTCCATGGAATTAGCAAAATGGAGCGTACAAAATAAAAAGTTTCAAAGGAGTGGATAGAACCAAGCACAGCATCTAAAAAAGGAATGAACAGTTTTGCTTAGGAAACTCGTAACTGTTTTTAAGTGTCTGATCCACTTATATTATAAAGCATATATATATATTATAAAGCATATATAAATATTACAGAAGGAAGGGGTTTATTACCCTACCTTTAAAACTGGCTAAATTGATATTCCTAGATTACCTTCAGAATTTATTACTGTTTTTAAAGAAGACTATGGAAAAATGGTATGAAAATAAGTATTTTGCCTTATTTAGGCAGTAACCCTTTTTCTGTTGAGAACCGATTAAAAAATTGCCTGAATCTTAAAGATATTCAACCACTGGAAAGCTATAGTGAAACTGAGTATACTTGAGTCTCAAATTCAGTTATCTGAAGGGAACTGTTTCTTTTAGTTTTAGTTAGCTTAGTTAATCTCTCAAAAGGAGGATCTCTAGTCTTCTTGTATCACAACTTTTAATTTTACAGAATTACTTTATTCAGTAATTTTACAAAAGCGACAAAGGTTTAATTTTTTTTCTAAAGTAGCATGGCTTCATATTTTCAATTGTCTGAAGCAATTGCTTTAGATTGTATTATTTCATATTGTCTCATTTTAATTGGGTTACTTTAGTATGACAGATGACAGCTTGTCCCCTTCAGGGAAACAGATAATTCTTACTGAGATGAAAAGAGATGACTTTAACTCTATCCATCTGCAATGAAATCTAGCTTCTGATTTCATGATTTTTGTATAGTGCTTATTAAATTTTTAATTTCAGGCACTAACAAATGGTCTTTGATACTTGATCTGAAATACAGACACATTTTTAACATTGTCAGTAGCTGAGGATTAAATCAGTTACCTATGATTATCATACGGATGTAACTCTAACAGAAAGTTTGCATGTCCTTCACATGTTGCTGGGCTTGCCACAACAGTTACTTGGTGAAATCTTAGGTCAGTTGTAAGCCTAGTTGAACAATCACACGATCTTTAGAACATTTTAAGAAAAAAGGTATTCCATCTTGTGTCATAACATTTTATATTGCATTCCTTTCATGTGCCTTATTCCACTTTATTACTGGATTTATTTTTCTTTACAAATTTATTGGAACAGATTTTAAAGAATGAGTTCTTAAACCATCAGTTTCTTAAGAGCAATTTGTTTTCTGGTGATGTTAATATACCCTCTGTTATTCACAAGCAGTTTAAAGTTTTCAGAGTTTAACTTCTTTTGAACTGGAAAAAAATGCAGCTCATTTGTAAAATACCTTGCAGATTCAGAACTGGACAAGCCCTTCAAGGTAAAATAGCCTTTCTGGTTACAATAGAAGCATCAACCACAGAGGCTCATATACCCCAGTGACATGTGTGTCTGGATACTAAGGAAGAAATGTTTCAAAAGTTGGTTTAGTTTGCCTTTGTATCCAACTATATTCTCCGTAGGCAAGTAATGCTTTCAGGGAAGTGAGTAGATTATAGTTATCAAATGATTAATTATAATGTTATTTTTGGCACATATTAAAAATAGTGGGTTAACTGTGGTTTTGGCTGCTATTTTAAGGCAAAAGTTTGGTTTGGTGAATCTGGACTTTAGTTGTTAATTATTATATTGACCAAATATTGACCAATTAAAAATCATCCTAACACATCCAAGTCTAAGATTTTTATGCATCTTAGACCATTTGTGAAATTTTGTTTTCATGGTCTGTGGATTTAAGAACATCATCTTCCAGTATTACTTTTTTGGCTAGTACATCTTTAATTGGATAAGCGTAATAATTGAAAAAGGAATGAGGCAGGTCATCTATACCTACTCTTAGAACTTCAGACAGAGGAACAATTATCCTGTCACGTTCAGTATCTAGATACATTCAGGAATGTATGGAAATCAATGCTCAACTAAATTAAAATGTACATATTAAGGACAAAAAAATTCAGTATTAATAGGTTGGATTCAGTGTATTGTGAAATAACAATGTACTTATCATGCCATCCTCCGACAGCAGAATTATTTACTAAAAAAATACTGGTGTGAGGACTTAATGTATTTAGCTTTACATTTATTGCATCCATTCATCAGCTTATTTATATTTAGGCATCTAGATAATAATTTAGACTGCCAACTTTGCATATTTTATTTAATTCTTAAACTCAGATAGAGGTATTTTATCCAATGTTTATCAGCTCACAGAGGATCCCAAAGTTCCCAGCAACCTTCTTGAAATCTGTCACTCCAATGTTTCCTGCCCATTATAAAGTATCATTTCATGCAACAGATTTCATGACAAAACTGCCCTAACAAACATGGCCTATAATTGCTATTAAGCTCTTGTGTTTTGCCTTTCCTCAGTATTTTAAATTGTAAATAGTGGGTCTGAACCTTTACAGATATTCCTAATTGGCCACACTATTTCATTTTCTTGCACTATACTTGGCTCCTGTGTATGTCCTACTATATGACATGTTTTTTCATCTGGCATCCCATCATGTCATCTTTGTAGTGTCTTACCTTCTACCAGTCTCCAAATAAAACAAAGAAGTTGTGGTAATAGGCAACAAAAGTGATGATAGAATAGCTAGTTTCCAAACAGGTCATAAACCAGATAGACATGGTGAAATAAAAATAATCCTTTTCCCCATCCTGTACTTAGAGTATTGAGGTATGCAGAAATTTACACCTGGGAAAAAAGTGGGAGATAAATTCCTTTAATGCTAGGGTAATGTCATACAGAAAAGCATATTTTCATGTACTTGCCAAGAGATACCCGGCTCCACATCCATTTATTTTTTTATGTACTTTCAGCCCTTTTCACATTTCTTGCTGGTTGTCTCTAACGTTGTGAGAGAGTAGTTTTCTTGACTGTAATTCAACACAGAGATCTTGAAATGGAGATTTGGTGAAGGTTACCAATAAACAAATACCTTTTCTTTCCCTGTTGCTGTTTGGGATTTTGATCTGAAGTGTCCTTGGAATGCTCTTCAGGGTATACAGCAGTAACTGTGCATTTCCCCCAGGATAAAAGTACAGCGGTAACTGTGCAGTTCCCCCAGAGAATTTCAAAGGCCTTTGAATAACTGCCATCGAAAGTGGTCTTTCCCTCTTGGAATATTTGTACCAGACTGATCTGTCCCATGAAAGTATAATAATCCTAGGAATTGCCCAGAGAAGGAGAGTAGTTAAAGACTGCTCAGGTTTTTTTCCCTTTCTAATCCAACAGTATTTGAAATGTCCAGCCCACAAATACTGAAATTACCCTTTCCATTAGGCAGATATTAATGAGGGGATTAGTCTGGGATATTCGACTATCTTTATTCGTTAGGAAGTTATAGCTAGATAAAAAGACAGTTAAGGTGCTGTGTTGGACATTATATAATAAACATTTTCAAGTTTTAAATGCTGTAATGCATTTAAATGCTCAAATTATTGCAGCATATGTTGGTGAGCTATATGCTATACAGTATCTTTAGCAAGAGTGGAATCTCTATACAGTGTATAATTCTCATAGCCTAATCATACTTCTTTCCATAGGATTGCATTTTACAAGTAGATGTGGCTTGTGGTGAAGTAACTGTGGTGAAGTAACTAGGAATACCACAGTCACGAAAAGGTATGCATGCTGAGCTGCAGCTGAGCTAATATATGGCTATTTATGGCAACCAAGCAGGAATCGGAGATTAAGTCATAATAAGGTAGGGATTGTACCAGCTAGAGGCTCAGTGGCTTGTTCCATGAAGTAGAAGAAGGATTTTGGAGATGATGAGTTAGAGCATTGCTTATCCCCTGCAAAGTGAGTATGAATAAAAGTTTTAAGAGTTTTTTACATAATTAACATTTCTGAACCATCCATTCATGCAGTCCTACAAAAAGATTGGATACTCAGGCCATTGTTTCATTCATTATATAATATATTAAAAAAAAAAAAAAATCTGGAAGGCAAAATGAATCTACTTCCTGAAACAGAATACATTAAATGTTTCATTTCTGCTGACTCCCACCATGCCCAAAAAAAGGACTGCTCATCTCCTTATGCAGTACTTTTAATACAGGTTTTGATACCTGGAAAATATAAAATACATAAGCATACTTGTGACTATGAGTTTAAGTTCACTGCTGTCCTGAAATGCCACTTGCTTTACATATATTCACAGGTGTTTTACTGGGTGTTAATCAAGGGAACAGATGCAGAATGCTGGGCAGGAAGAAGTGCTTTGCGACCCTCATTTGAATATAAAACTATTTATATATGAGTTGGTTTATTTTTCCCCTGGTTTCTTAAAGAAATGAGGCCTACATGATCATACGTATCTGTTTCCCCCTCTTATAGCTTTTGAACCTGTTGTCTGATTTCAATCAAATTTTGGAGGATAGAAGTTTTAATACTTAAGTCCTTTTAAAAAACTGTGTTGGTTAGAAAGTGCCTTCAGTTTGTGCTCTCCCTGAGGGAAGGACTTCTGCATCCTAGCAATGCAGCTGCTGGTAGCGGATGGACAGGCAAAGCCCTTGCAGACCTTGCCGTCAGCTCAGCTCTTCTTGACTCCTGTACCCTCAAACTGATTATGTGCAGGTGGGTCACTGGAGGGGGAGGTAGCTAAGCTTTGCATTCATGCAACAACTTCCTATTGCAGTTCAGGTGTACTGTGAAAATGAAGCTGGTGAAGTCTGTTACATGCACATGGGTGTAGAAACAGTAGAGTCAAAGCATCATCCATGCAGACAGGTTCAGGACACAAATGCAGAGAGAATGGGGTTTGCAGTAATGATGAACCCCTCTCTTAGCCAGAGATTTTCATCTGTTAACATCATATTCCGAATATTTCCAAAAGCCCCTCATTTAGATCTTAAGTCTTAAGCTCCCTCTGAACTCTTGAAGAAGAATTCAGTTACAAAGTGACAGGCTAGTCCACTTGTGTTATTCTTTCCCGTTATCAATAGCGTAGGTAACATCAAGGATTTAGAAAGCACCAGAAAACCTTTAAAACCTCATCAAAACAACCATGATACAATATTTTCTTTGCTGAAAATGTACTCAGTATTTTAACTGTCAGTTACAGAAAACACAGAATGAGATAAGCAAATACAAATTTCTGAGAAACCTACTTTTCTTTCCTAGCTGTTCACCAGTGCTTGAAGTGCTCTAAAAATGCTGAGTATTCAAGATTTATCAGTTTTAGCTTTCAGGAACAGAAGTTGAGGACATCAGTACAGTTGGAATGAGATTTGTCATAGTAACAGGCTTCAAGAGGTATCATATTTCTGATATCAAAAGAGACTGTGGTGTCCTGTACTCTTAGCCATGTAACTTTTGCACTATCATTAATGTTTATTAGGGGATGCTGTGAAGAAAGAACAAATGTGCTTGCATGTCTAGAAAAATAAGGAAGATGGTTTGTCTAGTGTTCTGAGTTTCTTGTGGGAACCTACATGAAAAGCACAGAGAATCATAGAGTCATAGAATGCTTTGGGTTGGAAGGGACCTTTAAAAGGACATCTTCAACTGGGTCAGGTTGCTCAGAGCCCTGTCCAACCTGACCTTGAATGTTTCCAGGGATGGGGCATCTACCGCCTCTCTGGGCAACCTGTTCCAGTGTTTCACCACCCTCATCACAAAATATTTCTTCCTTCTATCTAATCTGAATATACCCCTTTTCCATTTAAAACCATTACCCCTTGTCCTGTCACAACAGACCCTGCTAAGAAGTCTGTCCCCATCTTTCTTATAAGCCCCCTTTAAGTATTGAAAGGCCACAGTAAGGTCTCCCTGGAGCCTTCTCTTCTCCAGGCTGAACAACCCCAACTCTCTCAGCCTGTCCTCACAGGAGAGGTGTTCCACCCCTCTGATCATTTTTGTGGCCCTCCTCTGGACCCGCTCCAACAGGTCCATGTCTTTCCTGTACTGAGGACCCCAGAGCTGGACGCAGTACTGCAGGTGGGGTCTCACCAGAGCAGAGTAGAGGGGCAGAATCACCTTCCTCGACTGCTGGCCACGCTTCTTTTGATGCAGCCCAGGACACGGTTGGCTTTCCGGGCTGTGAGTGCACATTGCCAGGTCATGTCCAGCTTTTCATCCACCAGTACCCCCAGTCTCCTCAGGGCTGCTCTCAATCCCTTCATCCCCCAGCCTGTATTGGTACTGGGGGTTGCCCTGACCCAGGTGCAGGACCTTGCACTTGGCCTTGTTGAACCTCATGAGGGTCACACGGGCCCACTTCTTGAGCTTGTGCAGGTCCCTCTGGACGGCATCCCATCCCTCAGGCATGTCAACTGTACCGCTCAGCTTAGCGTCATCTGCAAACTTGCTGAGGGTGCACTCGATCCCACTGTCTGTGTCATTGATGAAGATATTAAACAGGACTGGTCCCAGTATGCACCCCTGAGGAACACCACTCATCACTGATCTGCATGCGGACATTGAGCTGTTGACCACTACCTTCTGGATGCGATCATCCAACCAATTCCTCATCCACCAAACAGTCCATCCATCAAATCCATATCTTTCCAATTTAGAGAGAAGGATGTTGTGGGTGACCATGCCAAAGGCCTTACAGAAGTCCAGATAGATGACATTTGTAGCTGTTCCCTTGTCCACTGATGTAGTGACTCCATTACAGGAGGTGACTAGGTTGATCAAGCAAGACTTGCCCTTGGTGAAGCCATGCTGGCTGTCTCGAATCACCTCCCTGTCCTCCATGTGCCTTAGCATAGCTTCTAGGAGGATTTGTTCCATGGTCTTCCCTGGCACAGAGGTGAAGCTGACAGGTTGGTAGTTCCCAGGGTCCTCCTTTCTGCTCTTTTTAAAAATGGATGCAGTGTTTCCCTTTTTTTCCAGTCACCAGGGACTTCAGCTGACTGCCATGACTTCTAGGAAGCTAGAATCAAGGTTTTCTATGTGAGACTTCTATGAATCGATGCAGTTTCATTTTCACGACAAAAATACCTGATTGTTTGAATTTTTTTTGTTTACATTAGAAGTCAGTACAGGGAAATAAATGAAACAAATTGTGTAGGGAATACAATGTGTTTGGCAATATATTTTGTCACTGCACAGAGGTTTTCAACTACTGAACATCAGAATTCCTCATGCACTGTGAAATTAAATGGCAAATGTCAGAGAATTTTTGTATTCTAGGTACGTAGCTGCAGTGATGGGAGATGGTTGGCTGCAGAATCTGAGAGGACTCTTGTTAAAAAACGCCAAATTTTCAAAAAGTTATTCTTAATAAAGATATGCTTCAGATGTTAAGCGAAATGTCATGCTTGTGGGTCCTTTATCATTGCAGATTTTTAAGGGCAAGTTAAACCCATATCTGCTAGGCAGTTTAGCTACAGTTCTACTGGATTTTTCTAATACTTCTCTGTTAGAGCTGTGTTGGCAAAATAGAACAAATCAATGGGGTTTAATTGGCCACTTGGACCTTCAGGCTGGAATTAGAGTACTCCTAAACTCTATCAGACAAGGAAGGCTCTGGAACAGCCTTCCGATAGCATATTGGAGAAAAGCATGAAGGTAATTGGCTGTTGAGTGTTAAAAATAGCTGTGAAAAGGGTTGTATGATGTGGAGCCTGTGACAGCAGGGCAGCTAGACTGTGTCACCCAGAATGTCCCTTCTACTTTTAAGTTTCTTTCTGGTGAATGAATTAATTTAACTACTTTTTTTTTTTTTTTTTTTTTTGGTCACTCTAGGAGTTTAAATCATCTTTGGATGTATTTCTGAAAGATAATTCCAAATTATATTCTGTGGGGTGCGCTATATTTGTCTGTAATGACTAAGTAGTACTGCTTCTCATTTCTGAGGACTAAAGTTTGGGAGTAATAGGGATCTGGTAGAATTGCTTTAGCAATGCAACTGGTATATTTCAAATAGTTGCTGTAATATAATACGTAAAATGTTTAAATGTAATGTTTAAGTATATTTTAAATTATCTTTGATACCCGTTTGGGTTCTCTTTCTATTTTCACTCTTAATGCTGTCCTTGTAAAATAATGTGTTAATTTCTCTGTCTGAAAATAAATTGCTAGTGATGAGCTACTTTTCTTAAAGTTACTAAAACAAGGAAAGAGAGGTTGATGGAACCATCAACAAAATAGATTACTCATCTAATAATAGATTCAAGAAGATGACTCAAAAAGTCATTGAAACCTTTGAAAATGGGATTGATACCAGTGGAAAACTTTTGTACCAAGTTATCTAAGCTCATTTTAGTAAATAATGCCTTCTTTGAAATTGTGGTTTCAGTTAGTACCAGTGGCAATTTTGGCTTAAATTGCATAAATAGTTTCAGCATGTAAAAAGGTCATCCATAGGAGGAAGTAATTCTGTGCTGGAGCAGTCTGCCAAGCTCAAATAAGAGTTTATGGTTTTGGTGGCATCCTCATCTACCAGACATATCACCAAGGATGCAGAGACTTACATTTAAGTTTTCTCCCATTCCGTAGTCCTGTAGAATGCCCTAAATGCTAGGCCATATAGTAATCTTATGTGTCTTTATTTCTATCCTTTTCTCTGAGCTGTTATATTTTAAATAGAATGGTCCCATAGTAGTTGTTCTATATCAAGGTGAATAGGGCAATCTGCAAACAGCAGAAGCAATTAAATATAGATCCTATTGTCTCATGGCAGAGCTGTTTAATAAATTGTGATGCCCCAAGCAGCAGCAGCAGCTTATCTCAATTGGTTTTTCATGTCAGTGAGAAAAACAGATTAAAAATAATTTATGAATAATCCAAATTGATTTTTAACTTTTTAAAATTAGATTGCTGAATCAAAAATCTAGTTACTTCAGCAGCGTTATTTGCAAACTTATTTTCCCTTTTCCTTGTTAGATCATATCGTATTCTTTTAATACACAGGACTCATATCTCATTTGGATCAAAAAACTAGCACACACAACTGCTTTCTACAATTGCATGTAAGTTTGATGAGAGTTTTCAATTTCACTATGCTGTGTAATTCAAGTATTTTCAACCTGATCTATTATGAAATATCTCCATAGTCTCAATATAATGATCTATTAAATATAATATAAACTATACAATGTCCTTAATATCTATGCATCACAGTTCTAATAATTCTATTGTTTCTGCTGAAGATTTTCTGTGTGGTACTGTATGGCCAGACAAAATACATATTTTTATGAAATTTCTGATTTCTGATGTTTTCTAATAAACTAAGTAACTGAAAGAAGTACAGTAGGCTTTTTTGCTAACATGCTGAACAGATACTACCAACTTGGATATCTTTCACCGACAGCCTAATTTTCTCTTACATTATTCATGGCTTATTTGGGTGAAATTTTATATCACTTTAGTTCCTTTGTGCATATTCTGTCAGGAGAGTAGTGTAATATGTGAAATACAGTGACAGGCATGCTAGTTTTTTTCTCTCTCATTCAATTATGTAAATAGTTTCTATTTTGATTTAGCTTGTGTATTTGGCAATACCTTACAATGTTTTTGCTTTTCCTCGCTAGAGACAAAGGATAGATTGATGTTTGAAAAGATGTTTGTTCAACAACTCCTAGATAACTTTCCAAGCATGTAATTTGTGTCATATTTAAGAATGCTTTCACCTTTTTATTTCTTCAGTAATGTTTGGCACATTTGTTGCTCACTTGCATTTTATTTCACTTTTCACAGTTATTTTCAATACTTTTATGGTAATGTTGTCAGTTATCTGTATTTCCTATGATATATCTTTCCTTCATAAGACAGAATTGGTACCTTTGCTACAGTTTTTCTATATTGTTCTTGCTGCACATCTTGCTGTAAGCATTGTAGAACACTGATACTAATACATACAATATTGAAAACATGATGACTGTTGCAGGAACCTAATAAAGAGTTTTCTATCTTTAATTTTTTAAGGGTAGTGGATTCTTGAGAAAACGTTTTCCAGAAATGATAAGCTAGCAAACCTATTAACTTCTTTTCTTATTTTTTCCTCAATCAAGATGTGATTTCTTTAGCAGAAGTTTCAGAATACTTATTTCGTGATTCTTCTCTCACATACCCTACTTCTGCGTTAGACTGTGACTATAAATATCAGAAAGTTTCTATTGAATTACATTCTCATCAGTGAGAAGAAGCAGGCTTTTAGTAGCCAGTAGGGCTTTTTAGCTCTGTATGTGATTAATAGGTCAGTTCTGAGTTCTCCTAGTACTATTTCAGTGCCTCATAATCCAGCTCTGCTGTAGCTAATTTCATTGAGACATCAGCAGCTATTATTCTCACTAAGGTTACTGGTATCACTCTTAAGGACCCATGTGACTGCTCTTCTCCTCTTTCTTTAGTCCTAATGATGTCTTTAACTTTGCAACACATCAGACACCTGTTTCAGTGTTATTAGACTTCATTTCTACTGTGTCATGAATTAGCCCCTTGACCTTGACATTCACACCTTACTAAAAAGAGAATCATGTGCAGATTTTCTGAACTAACTTTTTGATAAACAAGGGTCTGTCTTCTCATCACAGTCAGGAAGAAACAAACAAAAACCCAGCCAAAATAATTTAACAACATTAATCACATTAACTACAGAATAATTTTATGGATCTGCAAACAAGATAAAAGGGTACATTGCTACAAGGAATCTAAGGATAATTAAAATCTTCCATTGCAAATGGTCTTTCGCCTTCTAGTAGACATGAATCTGTTTTGACTGAATATTAAATAGAATTCTAATTTGAAGGGGTTGAAAGATAGTGGATACAGTGGAAACCCAAAAACTCAAGGTAATTTTAGGCAAAGCTTCATTAGGTTATGAAAGGAATTAGATGGGGTGATGATGCTCCAGAAGTTATCTAAAATATATATTAATTGTATTGTAATTATAAAATTATTGAACATCATGTAGTGTAAGTGTTTCACTTTGCCTTCCCCCTTCTCCTTGTCTAACAATTGCTTACAGGGTTCAAGTCAATGTTCAGGTCTTCAGCATTTAATTCTTTCTGTTTAAGGTGATAGAAATATGTGTTGCCACTGAAAGGGCCAGTCATTCCTTATCCTCAGCCTTGGATACACATGGTCATGCCTTCCCAAACACTGGCACTGCTGAACACAGAGCAACACACTGAGACAGACTGGGGAACATTAGAAAGAATGACTCTGGTTTTCTTGTGTTTGCCTACAGTCTATATTTTATGTTCTTTAATATCCATTTAAGAAAACTTGTTGTTTTGGAATTATTAGCCTCTTCTTCCCCAGATATCTGGGGTGGGGTTCTCTCATTTTTTCCTTTCACTGCTATTTCTTTCTTATCTGAAACGTGATCTAATGAAATCAACATGTTTGAATGAAAAATCTTGGTTAAAAAGTGGGAATTTAAAATAATCCAGATCCCCCACCTTCCCCTACCCCACAAAATGCAACCCTACCCTTGCTTAATCAAAAATTCAGGGATTTTTTTTTTTTTAATAAACTACAGTAAATCATCACTTGCTGGCACAAAAAATTGATTTTTTGAACCAGTGAAATAATCAATTTCTAGTTTTAGAAAATATGGACAGAAGTCAAAGAGAGCTGAGCTTGCTAAATATCTGTCAAAGTCAAGCTATTTATTGATGTGTATGTGCCCAACACCAGGTTACAAATTTGAAAATTGTGTCTGGATAGCTTTTTATTTAATGTAATATTCCAGAATTATTATATTTTAGCTATCCCTGCAAATTAGTAAGCTGATTGTTAGCAGGCTTTTCAATGTCAAAACAAATTCCTGAGGATAAATATTTTGCCTTTTTGGAATAAGAAACAAAAGATGCTGTGATAAACAGCTGATTTCATTGTGTTAAACAGTACACTGAGTACCGTTAGCATTTCTGCCTGGAAGTGACCCACCTCCTGTATAGGAGGAATAGCATATTGACACTGAGCTGCTGTGTTCTCAGGGATTCTCTAAAGTCTTTAGCTGCTATGCTGCGGCAAGGAAAAAACCCCAAACACCCCACAGCCCAGCATTCAACTCAGTCAGCTGTGTGTGGTGGAAGACCTGAGGCTCACACTCATCAGAGCCACAGTGTGCTTATTACTGGTGATAACGTCCTCTGTAAAAAGATGTTTATTGTTGGAGATCAAATCCTTGTCTGTTTAATAACATTCTGAATAATTTTGAAACTATGTTTTTACAAGATATCAAATATCCTAAAATTATGTGTTGTTAATAATACCCATTAAAAGTGTAGGGCTGATCTCAGTAACAAAGTCTCTGATACCATTCTGAAACTATTGAATTGTTCCCTTGTGAATCAGTGTTTCAACGGGGTTCTTAAGGTACCTTGTTTTCTTGTATTCTTTTCAGAGCCAATTATTAATCTTATAGATTAAATCTTAATAATTAAGGGGTGCTTTTTGTTGAGCCTGCCCTGTGCAGGAGTCATGAAAATTAAATATTTAAAAAAATATATACAAGTTAGACACTGGCCTCTGTTTTCATACACTAATTAATCTTGACAAAGCTATATAGTGTCACTCTGTGGGTTAAATGCTTTGAGAAGATTTGTTTTACAAATCTGAGAATTTTATGCCAATCCTAATATTTGAATTTTCACTAAATCTCATCTAAGAAGATTACTTAATAAGTTGTCATTTTGCATTTTACCCGGACTTCTTTTTAAATGCAGATTTTTTAAGATGGGAGGCAGTAGATAAGAGTCCTCAGAATCCTCCAGGGTTCTCTTTTCATTTAGGATGCATTTCAGGTAATAAACAAAAGTGAATCATGGATCAGAATATAGATTGAGGGAGTAATCAAATGTAAATCTACAGGTTATCAAGCTTGATGCTGATCATTATAATTGGTTAACTGTGCATATAGCTAGCATTTTTTTGCGAGACCAAGACCTTTTGCCTAATTTTGATGCAGCATCTATTACTTTCTCTTAGAAACAAGTAACAGTTAGAAGAAAAATTGCATGCAGATAGACCTGTATTGGAATACCTCACTCTTCTACAGAGCTCATAGGAAGCTGGAATTGTTCTGGAAGTGTAGGTAGGAAGATCTGGCTGTTTTTTTTTTTTTCCTGAGAAAATGGTGTAGATCCTTTTCCCAAGAAATAGATGGCAGAAAGGCTCCTGCATTCAGCTCAACCAGAAAAGGTAATATATGATATTGCTAAAATTAGGAAAGGAGGAGTAAGGCAGTTTCGATTTTTATTGTGATTTGCTGTATGATTTATTCCTGAATAACATTCTTCAAGAAAATAATTATGTCTTATTTTTTTTCATAAATTGTATTTGTCAGCTTTGGTCAGACATGGGTTTCTTGCAATTTTCAGAAAAGCGGAAAAAATTCTAGAGAAAAAAGTGCTATGCCTTGTCTGTCTTTGCAAGGGCTTCATACCTATCACTTTGTATAGGTATGTAATGGAAACAGCATCTTTGCTCAAACAAATTTTGGTAAGTACCATTAAGAGATGAGACTTATGTTTCTTCAAGCTGGTTCTTTCCACTGGGAAGTACCTTCCTGCATCATGGTTTTCTTCAACAGATACAGGCTAAGGTTATTAGAAATAAAAATACATTAATGTAAAATTTGAGGGGGAATGAGATAGCCTGTAAGTCTCAAAGGTAGCAATATATTCCCAACATGCTAAAGGGCACAGTTCCATCTACCGTGGTTTTCTCTCACTGCTTGTTTATTGTACCACTAACTTGGAACATAAGATCTATACAAAGTCCAGTTGTTGGAAGGTTAAAAAAACCAACGTGATACAATACTTGAAAAGAACTTTTCAGTCTTCAGTGCTCCATTAAGCATCCTGTTTGTTTGTCAGTCATCAGAACACTAAAGCTGTGTCTGTTTTTAAGTTTATTTTACAATTAGCTGTATCTTTATTTCATCATTGGAAAAAAATACTAAAAAAGAGAAAATCTGCCAACATTTTCAAACAAAATAATGTAAATATGGAAACAACATATTTACAAGTATAATTTTGAAAAAAAAACCAACCCAAAACAAACCCTTGTGGTGTTGTAACGGGTAAAACTAAACAAAGCTGCTTCTCTCATATAAAACCTTTGGAGGAAATAATGAAATGTCTGTATTGTCAGGCTAGTATCTTAATTATGGTGCTTTTTTATAGCAGAGAATATGACCACTGCATGCAATATGACATTAGCAGATTTGAAGCACTGAGCCTCATAGGGTGGCTTGCAGGAAGGACTATGTGTCAGAGGTTAATGAATAGAGAATTTTCAAATACTGAAAGACGCAGCTTTGTTCAATTCTGCTTTCTTCTTGGCATCCTGCTTGATATGTTTGACACCAGTTCTCCTTGGATTTGATTCTGTTGCACAAGTCACATTAGATCTAGATTTGGGAAGGACCGCAAAAGGTTGTAGGCCACCGAAGTGTCTTCTGCGACACTTCATGTGGGCAGATGATAGATAAATCTGAAGTTTGAATATCCCCCAGATCTCCCCTGAGGACACAGTGATTTTCTGTGACTGTTTGTCAGTGATGGATCTAGGGTGATACAAGACAGCTTCTAATCGAAATACAAAAAGTATATTTTAGTTTTTATTTAAACTACAGAAATGTCACTCCCTCCCCCACCCCCCCACCCCCCCCCCCCCCCCCCAGTCTTGATAGAGTGTATGCTTTCCGATGTTTATAGGGATTAAAAGTTGCTTTCAGGGGGAAAAAAAATAATTGTGTAACATGCAACATCCATTTCAGAGAAGCTGGAAAATGGTTTTCTCTTGTCTTAAGAAATCTGGAATTTGGATCTGCAGTTCTAAGGTTCTTACTGTCATTTTGTTTAATAATGACCCAATTGTGTGATGGACACTATTCTAGGGAGAAATCAGGAACCATCCTGTTTTAAATACATTTTTATATTTACATGAGTAGCTTATTATTCAAAATACTTCTTACATGAAAAAGCTGAAGGTTTTTTTGTTGTTTTTATTTCCTTATTTATTCCTAATTTCCTTATTTATTCCTTTTGTTTCTGTATTTTCCAGGATATTTGATTTTAATAGTAAATGATGGATTTAATATTGTGTTTCCTGTGAGAATATCAAAGTGCATTTTGGTAAGGTATTTAGTAACATTCCTTTCTGTTTACCAATTTACAGAGGGGCAAATGGAAGCACCAAAAGCACTTTCTCCTGTAGTGTTTGTTTTTAAGAAATGCCTTACCTGTTCTTTACTATTACAGTTGAGTGTAAAGATTAAATCAAGATTAAGATTTTTGTTTTCATGGTAGGCAGGTAGGCATTGTTAAGATTCATAGTAAGGAGTGAACCCTGCCTCAAAGATTTTAATCTAAATGCAGGGGCAGGAGTGGGGTGGAAATTCAGACAGAAGTGCACACCAAGGGCAAAATGGTGGTGGGATCTGGAACTTAACTTCTTTCTAATTCTTTAGATCATGCTAACTGTCATCTTTTCCAGATAAAATTGTTTTAGTTCAAGCTTATCATGCATGCTCAAGCTATATTTTTTAAGTGTAAGAGTCCTATGGGAGTGGATGTAGTGGTTGAAACCAAGGCTACCTCTAGACTGTTATTCTGGCTGTAAGCAGATGTCCACAGGAGAAGGCGCAATATGATACTTCCCACAAGTACTCTCCCAGCCTCCAATTATTTTCAGCTCAAATATTTCCTAAGTTTTTATCCAGTCTACTCTGGAAGCTATGTAAACTTTTTCATCTACAACATCCTTTGGCAGGGAGTCCCTCAAGTAACAACAGCCTGATGTATGGAGAACAACCTCCATTTTCACTTGGAAAATGGAGGTTACATTATGTCTTACCAGGTTACATTATGTCAAATCATATTTTTGTCTCAACTGGTTACTCACAGAAATTTAGATTTGTGAAACTTAGTGAGGGAATACAGGGTACTGCTGTTAGATATTATCAGTTTCTCACTGAAGAAGAGCTTGCTTATGATCTTTTTTAACAAAGTGATTATGTCATATGTAAAAAGGAAATAGTCTTTGAAGCTGATAGTAGTTGTCTTGTCAGCCTGTAACCTTGATGTACCTTCTTTGGGATAAGATCATTGAGAAAGTCTGAGAAAAACAATTATTAAAAATTTCTGGATGTCATACAGTTCTTCGTCTTTTATTGGTTTTTTATCTGTGTTCAGATGTGGATAGAATTATAGTACCTGATAGGAAACATGAATATTAGTGGTTTTGATTTTTTTTCTGTTAGCATTTTAAATATTCTTGTAGTAGAAATTTTATTTTCCCAGTCAATTTTTTTCTGTCTTGTCATTTACACTGTAGGGAAAACATTTATGGTTGGGCTTATTTCCCTTCAGACACAGGTGTGGGTGGGAATAGAAATATAAAGCCAAAAACCTTTTGCAGCCACTTTTGAAGGCAATGTCAGGACAAGCAATTGTCCATCTTTACTTTGTGTTCCTCCATAGAGCGGGATGTAATGTCATTGATCTGACTCAGAATTAAAATATTTACATATCTCTTTAAAAGTGTTTAAATGCTATCCTGGCTGTACCAGACCAACTTCTTGCTTTTTAAATCTCAGGTGTTCAAAAAGTATGATGATGGGGGATATGGAAATAACCAGTTACATTCTTATGAGCTTGTTATGCACATACAAATTGAATAGCTGCAAAGAGGCTTTCTAATAGAATCCCCGTTTCCTCCCATTAAAGATTACAGAATGTACTAAGGCATAATTTCACATGCAGCTGTTTGAATAAATTTAGCACATAAAATTGACTTTTGTAGCAAAAAGCGAAACTGTTGTTTATAAGCATATGTGAAAACAAATGTAATCGTGTTAAAAACAAGGTTTGAAGGATCCAAAAGTTAGGAAATGTTACAGTTCTGGTGACTTGAACTGCATGGTGACTTTAAAGTTGGCATTCCTATGCATGCGAGTTACTTGTTCCAAATGCATGAAGGCATATTACAGCTTCCATAGAACACCTTATTCCTTCACTGCCTTGGCAGTTGCCCAGTATTTCTTGCTCAGTAGACAGCCCTGCACTTCTTTCTCAAAATAAGTAATTTCAAACCTTCACCAGATTCAAAATGGCCTATTTCTTAATGAGATTTCCTTAGCTCTTCCCATTGTAGAATCCGGGTGCTTTACAAAGCTTAAAGGACATGCTGTAACAGCACTGACAAATTATCATTAGATCCATTCTACAGATGGGGATTTGAGGTATGAAGAAGTGTCTGCTAATGTGGAGTAAGTAATTTGAAGTATCCAGAGACTAATTATCCAGCATTTCTAGTACTTTAGTAGTACAAAATGTAATCCAAATACTGTTCAAATCAACTTCTTTTGCAGTTGGGAATACTCTGCGTTTCTACTAATCTATCTTCAAAATTTGGAGCTAAGTACTCCCAAAATTGAGGGAGGTACCTATGGAGATCATCTGTGAAGGGTGTGAATGGGAGCTCAGAATCTCATTCTACAAAACTGCTGTGTCAGTAATGAACTACCCTGGGATATATACCCAGCGTGAAAAATTTCTGGCTGGCTGGATAATTTTAGGCAAAGATATAAATAGCTAAAAAATAACATCTTAAAAGAAATATCAAGGAATGTTAACTATCAACAGTGCTGATAGTTTTGTCAGAAGAACTTCCTTTGAAATGTAAATGTAGATTAGTTATAGATTCTGTCGCTCCCATATATGAATAATTTGCACAAGAAAGTAGCATTTTATGCACTTACTTTTTTTAAAGGAATTAAATAATGACCATCAAGTTACTCCTTAAATACACCTTTGTCTCTTAAGAAAACTGTTTTGCTTTTCCAAGGATTTATTTTCCTGGACCATTACCTGAGAAGTAGTAACTTGTTTCAGTAATGCTTAATGACGCAGGACCCATCTGGCATTATATCAGGATGTGCAGCTGGCTATTAATTACTGAAAACTCCTCTACAGCTCAGACGAAAGCATCCGCCAAAGATCTGATTCAGCAGATTCTTTTTTCTTCTTTCTTCTGTAGTACCAACCAAAAAAAAAAAGAAAAAAAGAGAGTAAATAGTTCATACTTAGTCAGTTAGTCATGGATACCAAAATTGCCGACAACATGAATGGTGATTGCACTAATGGTTTCTATTCTTCTCCTGTATTGATTTTTAGTCTTGAAACAACATAGTAGCTTCTCTGTTGAGTTTTCCTTCAAACTTTATGGGAGGAAGTAGCATTTTTTTTTTTCTTAAGTGATACATATAGTGTAACAATGCATACAGTTTTGCACATAATCTTGGATTTTATATTTTCATACATGCCTAATAGAGGTGAGGCTGCTGCAGCTCCACATTGTCAGGTCCACTCTGTGTGTGCAGCGTGAGTGTGCCTCCTCCATAGGCACACACGCATGTACAGCATTGATGAACACATGTGCATGGTCACGGCCACACAGATCAGCACTTGGCACTCAGGCAAACACAAACAGCACCACTGTCTGCATCCTATTCCCCGCTCTGGCTGATCAGGATTCAGGCCCATTAGTGGGACATACATATGTCAGTCCCTCCAGGAGCTGGACTCAGGCTCCCCAGTAGCTACGTATCTGGTAGCTGGTCCCCGGGTTCCTCATTTCTGTGAGTGCACGTGTGCACACGCGTGCACGCACACACACACGTGCACACACATATGCAAATGGGCCTCCTGGTTGACCTCCAGCCCCATCGCCTGGACCCCTGGTCCCTCTGGGAGCCACCTCCTCCAGGTGCCTCACTCCCAGCACACGGCTCCCAGCCCGCTCAACCTACTCACCCGCTAGTCTGGCTTGATGCTCGTTAGCGACTGCACATGGACTTGCTCCAGTTGCTGGCACCACGGACGCAATTACAAGCCATCTGACCCCCGTTGCGGCCACAGGCACACAGGACAGAGAGCCCCTCACCCAGGAAGAGAGTTACTAGTGCAGTTCAGTAAGCAGACGGGACAGATGGTGGGGATCCAGCGCGGATCCAGCGCAGGGCACGGCCGGACAAGGGAACCAACCAGCTCCTTTTAACCCCTTACCCCTCTATTTTCTCATGCTTGTTCCTCTCCAGACCACCTTGATCTGTCCCTTTCCCCACTTTTGCTTCCTCCTCAGTACATCCCATGGTAAGTCCCATGCAGTCCTGAAGTGCCCTTGCCTGCCATCCCATAATGTGTCCCATGCCCCTGGCAGTAGCCCCTCAGTCTGTATGGTGCTGTGGGGAGCCTCTCCCATTGACTCGCCGTGGTGGGGGTCAGTCACCCCCAGCCTGGGGGGGCTGAGGCTCCCCAGGGAGGGGCCAGGCTGGGGCTCTCTTTCTGTGACTGGGCTATTGAGGTTCCTCCTCCTGCCATCATGCCTCTGTGCTCCTCTGTCTGTGTGTGTAGGTGAGCTTTTTAATTGCATTACATGTATAGTTTTGCTGTTACTCTGAAAATGTTGACACTTTAAGCAATGCTGTTGGGGGATTTCTTAATTGTTTTGCATACACAGAGTCAGAAGTATGTAACCTCACTGTGACAATTTATTTTAAAAGCATGTATTAAAAAAAGTACATGAACAGGTGACATTACCATTAAATAAAAAAGAAAAAGAAAAGCATATTCTGAAAAAAAATAAAAATCTTTTATGGTAAAACACAGCAATAAGTACCTGAAGAATTGCCTCGTAACTGTAATGGGACATTACTAGTACGGAAATGGCTCTCCGAGATAGGAAATGGGAAGAGAAGTGGAAAACAGTTCTTTGGGTTGAGATTTCACTGAATGGTTTAATAAGAGTTTTACTGAAATGTTTTGTATATTTTACAAGCTGTTGTTGCTGTATTATTTTTCATCTCATAAAAAGGGAGTAAATGGGTTTCCAGCTTTGACAGGACCCCTGAACTGGCATTGACAGAGAACTTGTCAGAGCAGGTAGGCTCCGCAGTCCCACTCTGGACTTGTACATTTTGTAATATATTTTTGTACACTTCTACAGGTCAGACATCCAAGGAATGCTAGCGGCTAAATGTAGTCTGACTTTACCAATCATTTAGTTGTTGAAATGAGCTGTCCTGAATAAATAACTGAGCCTGGGAATTTGAAAAATGAGGGCACTGTGGCTGGAGTTGAAGGCTTGGCAGAAGTATTTGTGAAGGGGGTTAGCATCACAGGCAAGTAATTGGTTCACATAGCAGTATTTTTTCTGATCTCAAAGAGGGGGGAAGTCTCAGTCTTAAGTTCTCCTTCAGAACATTTTACAATTTCCCATGCCCTAATATTTTCATTTTTAGAGGAAAACGTACACTGTGAAAAGTCTCTTGCTGATTCTAACTAAATACTGGGTTTAATGTATTTAATTCACCACAGTAAAATTTTATCAACCTGTTTATCAGAGCAAAACTTTTTGTCACGAAAATTACATGAGATTGGGTGTCCCATCTCCTAGAGCGGTTGGGAGGAGCAAGTTTGTGGAGAGCCATTGATAGGTCTTCCTAGTCTGAAATACACTGAGAGGGCAAAATGGCCGTATGCTTAGTTTATACAGACTGTGCAGCTACTTTGTTTACTGTGTTCCCTTTTCAGCTCTTTTTTTTTTTTTTTTTTTTTTTGCAAGTGCTGAAAACTTGAAAAGTAAAGGAGGTGAGGAAAGAGGAACTTCTCTAATTACATCTGTAGTTTATAGCAATGCCTTTATTTTGTGTAAAAAGACTACAGGCACAGGGATGACCTCACACATTTTAATCAACAGTATTTCAGTCTTGAGGGATCAAAAATTAAAAAAAAATCCAAAGTTTGTATATAAACCTGCTAGATTAAAAAAAAAAAAATTAAAAAAATATTTGTATTTGCTGTTTGGTTGATGCTTCAGGCTTCTCAGTAGTGCAGATGAGACCTGTCATTCCAGGACAAAGACTGTAATATGTTCCAGCTGGTGAGTTGAGCCAAGTGCCCTAGGAGGATGAACTTGCTTCCCTGGCTGCTGCCACCAAGAAGTTGGGAGTTGCAAAGCTCCTGTTCAAAAGGGTCACCCTCCACAGCAATAGTCACCATGCACGCAGTCTGCGCAGGGCCATCCTCCAACATACCGGTGTTGTATGAGTGGGTGCAGCCACGCTAGCCCTGTGTGTGGCCGCGTGAGAAAGAAGAGGAGAGCTGCTGTTCAGGCAGCCTCTGCTTCCGAGGCAGCTGTTCCTCGTCCTCCCCAGCCTTTGGGGCTCCCTCCCCACCCTGGATCCCCACTGTTACCCTTTGTGGCCTGCTGCATAGGCAGCTGCAGGCACGAAACTGGCTCAGCAATGCATTGCATTTTCAAGTTTTCCCTAGAAAAGCTGGAAATAGGCTGTAAAAATAAAAGTTGAGATTCTAGCACAATTATTTTCTTAGCCAAACTTTTAGAAAGAAATTTGAGGTTTCGTCAGACTGTGTAGTGATATAATGAACAATGAAATTCCCACAGAACTTTGCAGAAATACTGCAGCCTTGTAGAAGAATGTGCTGATTAATGAATGTTGCACATCATGTTGTATGAAGATTCAAGATAATGATAGATATGCATAATTGCACATCTGCATCTGTTTGTTAGAAGACTGAAACTGTTGTTGACAGGATTCTTTTTTTTGAAATTGTAACTGTCTATCCACCATTCTTAAATGAAGATTATTTTTAAAAATGGAAGAGTGAATTTTAAAAGTAAATTACATACCAAAACTCAGCACAAGGAAAGGGTTAGGTATCCAACAGGTAAATGAAACTGCTGCAGAGTAACTTCAGGTAGGAGGCAAGAGCTTCGTGAATAGAAATAAAAAGACTGAATGGAAACACACAAATCTCTGTTAAGGTATTTACCTTAACTGTACCTGCAGAACTTCAATATATCCGTACAAATTTTGTGGAGAAAATGGCATTTTTTTGCATAAAAAATTCAGAAACAGCATTAAAGATCATGAATATTGTAAATTATATAGAGCGCATTGTATTAATTTTGAAAGGCTGTCTCTAAGACAAGAAAAAGATGGAAATAAATGTGCCCACTTTGTGAAGTAGCTTTGGTAACAAGAGAATTATGCTTATTAAATAAATCCTAAAATTCAGGTATCTGAAGAGAAACAAGAAGTCACTCCAGATTATAACGGTAATTAATGATAAAGTTGCCTTTAAAAAATGGTGTTTAAAATAAGTAAGAGTCTGTTTTCATTCATTAAATAAGAAAATCCCTGAAAGCAATCACTTGTTTTTAAAATAATCTGAGTAGATGAGTTGTTTTGCGTGGAAGTCACCTTTACACTGGAACAGA